>NW_016107539.1:666389-705826 GCF_001604975.1 Cebus imitator | reverse complement strand
AAAGAAAAGAAAAAAAAAAGAAGTAAAAAAAAAAATGCATTGGAACTGAATCATTTTCTGTGTGTTTTACTCCTAAATCAGGGAGTTAAAAATAAATAAATAAATAAATAAATAAATAAATAAATAAATGAAATAAGGTCACGAAACGAGCCATGTCCCTCTCTTTGCAAGGCTCAAGTGAGAGAGGAAAATTTTAGGAGAATTTAGGATAATTCGATGACAAAATTCCATTTGTGTGTATGTTTTGTAAACTCTGTGTGACATGTTTATAAATAGCTGTTGTTCAGGCCCATGCTATCCAAGCTCCGTGTCCTTGACCTGGGAGGCAGAGGTGGTGCTGTCCCTGCACACGACAGCCACACACCACCCACTTGGCCAGACAAATATTTGGGTCTACTGGTGTCCTCCAGCACTTGCTGCAGATTAGAGCTGGGCTGGGTGGGTGGAGGGGAACTGTGCCCCATCAATGCTGCTCTTCAAATAATATTCCATTGGCTCTTTACCACAGAGCCAGACAACAGAACCCAAAGCTTACTGAGTCCCTTCGGGGCTCCAGGGGCTAGCACAGGACTTGGCTTCTAGAGTCTTTGGGGCCCTCGGACTACATCCTGGCCCCTCTTCCTGGTGCCACTTTTCTTCCTCAGTGGTTTGAGTGCTTTCCCTCTGCTTTTCCCTGGGGTCCAGCCTCCCTTTGTCTGGCTGGGATTGTGGGTTGCCCTTGGCTCTCTGTTTTCTGTTCCAGTCTAGCCTGGGGGGCGGAATAGGGGAGCCTTGAATGTTGAAGGTGGAGAAGAGAAAAGAAGAAAAAGCCTATGATGGTCAGGATTGAGGACGGAAGGATCAGAAGGGCTGGCTATCTTACTGCTACGGCTTGGCTCTGCGGCCCCAGCCAAATCTCATCTAGAAATGAGTTCCCCTCCACCCACCCAGCCCAGCTCCAATCTGCAGCAAGTGCTGGAGGACACCAGCAGACCCAAATATTTGTCTGGCCGAGTGGGTGGTGTGTGGCTGTCGTGTGCAGGGACAGCACCACCTCTGCCTCCCAGGTCAAGGACATGGAGCCTGGATAGCATGGGCCTGAACAACAGCTATTTATAAACATGTCACACAGAGTTTACAAGACATACACACAAATGGAATTTTGTCATCGAATTATCCTAAATTCTCCTAAAATTTTCCTCTCTCACTTGAGCCTTGCAAAGAGAGGGACATGGCTCATTTCGTGACCTTATTTCATTCATTCATTCATTCATTCATTCATTTATTTATTTATTTATTTATTTATTTTTAACTCCCTGATTTAGGAGTATAACACCCAGAAAACGATTCAGTTCCATCCCTATAAGCCCCGCACGTTGAGGGCAAGGCCTGGTAGGAGGTGACTGGATCGTGGGGTCACTTTCCTCCATCTTGTTCTCATGGTAGTGAGGGAGTTCTCACGAGGTCAGACGGTTTTATAAGCATCTGGCATTGCCCCTGTTTTCACTTCCCTCTCCCGCTGCCGTGAGAAGAAGATCCTTGCTTCCCCTTCATCTTCCACCATGATTGTGTTTCCTGAGGCCTCCCCAGCCCTGTGGAACTCCGAGTCAATAAGCCTCTTTCCTTTACAAATTACCCAGTCTCGGACAGTTCTTTGTAGCAGTGTGAGAACGGACTAAACACGTACACAGGGTGACGGGTTGGTCAGTCGTGAGTGAGGGAGACGGTGCCTTGCTATGCCAACAGAGGCTTTCCTCCATCTCCTTCCAGCTTTGAGCTCTAGTACTTTTGTCCTAGGAAACTGCAGACTCCAAGAAAAAGGAACGGCTAATGGAAAGAAGGAAAAGCTAAACCCCACAGCATAGGCCGATGTTAGGAAGGAGCGTGCTATGCAGTTGATACCTTGAGGGAGGACCAGATTTGAGCAGGAGGGCAATAGACTGGGGTGGTGATGGGGATGTCTCTCCAACATCTCATCACTCCAGCTTTGGAGACTTCATGTTCTAAACAAAGATCCCAATTTGGTCCTTGTAACTTCTGTTTCCTATTGACAGGTTTTGTTTTTTGAGACTGAGTCTCACTCTGTTGCCCAGGCTGGCGTACAGTGGCATGATCAAAGCTCACTGGAGCCTCGACTTCCTGGGCTCAAGCAGTCCCCCGGCCTCAGCCTCCCCAGTAGCTGAGACTACAGGCATGTGCCACCAGACCTGGCTATTTTATTTAAAAAATCATTTGTAGAGACAGGGGTTTCCCTATGTTGCCCAGGCTGGTCTTGAACTCCTGGGCTCAAGTGATCTCGGCCTCCCAGTACTTTGGCCTCCCTAAGTACTGGGATTACAGGTGTGAGCCACTGCACACGGCCTGTTTCTGCTTTATAATTGCTACCGGTGTTAAAGAAACGAATGCAACAAAACGAATCCTGTTGAGGCCAGAAGGTAGCTGTGACTCTGAGCTTGAGGTCTGGTTGTCAGACTCCTCAAGGTAAGAGGGACCGGAGTCATCCACCAGACCTTTCACCAGCATAGATCAAGAGCTGGCAAACTTTCCCTGCAAAGGGCCAGATAGTGAATATTTTAGGCTCTGTGAGCCAAGAGTCAAATTTGAAAATATTATGCAAGTACTGACAAGATAAAAACCAAATTTTCGCATATTTTTTATTGATGAAATTCAAAGTGTAATAGTAATAAGCAAGTGTGGTCTTTGAAAACATAATACAGGTTTACTAATTAGAGGACTGAAATTGGGGGGAGGAAAATATTTGTTTAATTGGGAGTCAAAGTTAGTGTTCTCTATCATTGAAATCAATTGTAATTGCCTGATTTTTTCTTCCAACCACATAAATATGTGAAAAACCATTCTTAGCTTGCGGGGGGGACAAAGGCAAGTGGGAGGCTGGACTTGGCACTGGGGCTGTAGTGCGCAGAGCCCTGGAGTGGAGCACCCTGGGGCCCTTCATGGACATCCACGGAGACCTGCCCACCTTTCTGACCACCCAGGTAGACTTTCTGGAAGTTTCCAACACTGTGGAAGTACATGGAGGAAAGCAAGTACTAAAGGACTTTCTGTTGGCAGAAAATGAAATTCAAAGCGAATAGGGCTTATGGCTGTGGTTTGATTTGAAGAAAGTGCCCCAAATTGGAGGCCTGCTGCCTTTGAAACGGGGACTGCTCTCCCTCTGCGAAGCACAGGCTGTCCTCACCTGCTGGGTGTCTCTGGGCGAGTCCCTGAACCTCTCTGGGTTCTTGGTTTCTTCACCCGTAAAGTGAGAGTCACTGACGTCTGATAACACAAGTTCCCAAGTGCTGAGAAGATAATTGATCAGGGATACCCTAGTTTTTAAAGTACCAAATGTTATAAACCAAGCTTGTCCAACGCACAGCCTGCAGGCCGCATTTGGCCCAGGACAGCTTTGAATGCGGCCCAGCACAAATTGGTAAACTTTCTTAAAACAGTATGGCCAGGCGTGGTGGTTCACGCCTGTAATCCCAGCACTTTGGGAGGCCGAGGCAGGTGGATCACCTGAGGTCAGGAGTTCAAGACCAACGTGGTCAACATGGTGAAACCCCATCTCTACTAAAAATACAAAAATTAGTTGGGTGTGGTGGTGTGTGCCTGTAATCCCAGCTACTCAGGAGGCTGAGCAGAATTGCTTGAACCAGAGAGCTGGCGGCTACAGTGAGCCGAGATCATGCCACTGCACGCCAGCCAAGACTCCATTCCACTGACCCCCACAAAAAAATTATGAGTTTATTTGTAATTTTTTTTAAGCTCCTCAGCTATCATTAGTGTTAGTGTATTTTATGTGTGGCCCAAGAAAATTCTTCTTCCAGTGTGGCCCAGGGAAACCGAAAGATTGGACAACCTTGTTATAAACACTGTTTTTTCATTAAAATTGTTTTATGACGGTTCAACCCAGAAATCCTAAGTGGCCAATGAGAGGAATAAATGTTCATTTACATACTCATTGAGGATGAATACAATGGAGACCAAATAAAAAGCGACATTTCCAAAAATGTCTAATGACGTGGAAAAGTGTGCACAGAAGTTTATGCAGCTAAAGCAAGATAGAAATTTACTTCCCAATTCGCTTTCTCTAGATGTGTGCCTGTGTGTGCATGTGTCGAACTGAGAGAAAGCTTTGAAAAGTAGGTCTGGCTGCCTTGGGGTGGTGTTACTTGTGATTATCATTTTCTTTGTAAAAGCGTATGGCCTGCATTTACTATAATATTCTTATGTTACTCTTATTATCTACAAAAAATGATAAGTATAATCTGAGAGAGAACGGGTCAAGGTGCTTGGTCTATGAAGAGCTGAGTGAGGAACTAAAAGAGTGATTTGAAAGAGAGAACAGGGACCCTGGGCAAGCGCTGGGGTGAGCAGTGGGACTGTGAGGCTGGGGGAGGGAACACAGGGTGTGCAAAGGCAGGCAGCTGCTCCCGTCACTGCCGTCTTGAACCTGGAGGGCTGATGTTGCACCCTGGACTGGGCGCTGATGACTTGATGAGCCTCCATCTCCCCTCACCTGGGGATTGCATCCCACCCAGTCCTGCTCGGAGGTCCAGAGCCACAGACCTGAGTTCTAGGTGAGGCTTGGTCCCTTAGCTCTCTGGGGGTAACAGACCTGAGTTCTAGGTGAGGTTTGGCTCCTTACCTCTCTGGGAGGACCTTAAGCTGGACACTTCCCTCATGTATCTGCCTTCCCCTCACATAAAGTGGGGGGCTGTATGAGGGAACATTGCCCTGAGCCTGGGGCATGCACTGGGAAAGAGGGGATGGTATATCTCAGAGATAGGCATTGGAGTACAGTTGATTCTGTTATTCATGGTAGTTATGTCCCACAAAGCCATGTGAACACTGAATTAGCAAATATTGAACAACGGCTCCTAGGGGAAATACAGGGTTAGGTTCCTGAGAGCCTCTGGTCACAGCATTTTCACCAACCAATCAACACGTAGCCTTATTTGATGAGTTTCTCCGATTGAAGATGCTTTATTCAATAGATATTGTGGATTCCTTAACATTGAACTTCCAACCAATGGCTCTACAACTCAGGCCTGAAGGAAGGTCATCTAAGACATGGAGAGTCTCTGTACTAAATCTGACAAATGTCTCTAACACCCATATACTTAACTAAGCATGCATTTTCTCTGACACGAAGGAGACCATGAAAAGGACACTTGGTTATATCATGAGGCTGAAATGAGAAGGCACAGCGTCCATGTTCCACCAGCTAGAGACACGCATGTGGCTCAAATTTTTCACTGCTCTGTGCATGTCTGCAAGTAATCTGGAAAGTGTTATTAGTACTTACAAATACATGTTAGGTGAGTAGATAAATCCCCAAATTCTCAAATAATGAGGCCCTCGACTGTATCTTGAATCACAGTGACAAAGTGATGCTCTTCCTCCTCTTTACATCCTCCTGATTATGTTAAGGGATGTGTTCATTGGTGGAAATAGGTGTTCAACATCCCCCACCCCCGGAACCCCCCACACCACCTGGTTAACACAGAGCAAGGGCTTCAGCCTCAAGGCCTTGGCAGGCATTGGGTCCACCCTCAAGAAAGCAAGGTTGCGTTGGCACTGCGTATTGTTAGATTTGTGGCAAGACGTGGATGTAATATAACTAAGTGCTAGAAACACATTTAGATCTTTTTTAAGGGAGTTAATTTAAAGAAAAATATCAGCTAAATAATGAATGGAACAAGGAGGACAATATGGCCGACAGTGGAATGTTGAAAGAACAACTGACCCACACGAAAACTAGGGTCCTTCCAACTTAACTGCACTAAGAGACAATGTCCACAGCATGGTCCAGGATGTGACCTCCTGGCCGCCTTTCCTTTCCCCACCTTGAAAACTGAAGTTGAGTTCCAGACAGCAGCAGAAGGCAGGAGGTACCCCACTGTCCCCCACAACCCCGCCTGCCTCATCATCCCCACGCTCAACCAGCCCACCTACCAGCTGCAGGAAGCCAGAGAGGGGCCCTAGAGGCCCTTCAAGGGCTGAAACTGGGTCAGTGCTAGGACCACGGGCAGGGGACGACTCCGGCCAGAGTGCAAAAGAAACACCAGGGAGATGGTAAAAATGCAGATTCTGAATCCATTCCCAAGAGTCTGACTCTAGGGTCAGCGGCAAGGCCTAGGAGTCTGAATTTTAACAAGTCCCACCTTCCCCTATCTCAGCAATTCTGTGCTAGGTGGTCCAAGGTTCCTACTCGGGGAAACATGAGATGGAGGGAAAGGGTGATGAGATAGGACTGGAAATGCCAGAGGCCTGCGTAATGAACAGAAGCAGCTGCCATCACAGGCCACCACTGGGCGCTGACTGCCTTTCTGGTACTGCCGGTCTCAGGGAGCCCCCCACTCCAGCAGCCCCAAGCCAGGAGCTGCCACTCACACACATCAGCACTGGAAGATGAAGTGACTGGCCCAAAGTCACCAGCCAGCAAACAGTGCAGTGGAAATGCCAGCAAGATGGCCTCACTCCAGAAGCCACTTAAGGCACAGCATCTGGCCATTCTCACCATAGGCTGTGAGGCAGGAATGATCATACCCACTCAACACAGGAGGAGACTACAGAGGAAGCCAGAGGTTAAACAGCTCGCCGAAGATGCAAACTGCCAAGTACCAAATCCTATCAGGGTCGAACCACATTTGATCTGATCACATTTCAGGATCTTTACTCCAATGCCACCCAAGCTCGTTGCTGCCACAGTTTTCCTGAACCTCACAAAGCTTTCAGCTCTATGTCTGTCAGCTCTTGCTACGTAATAAACCATCCCAGAACTCAGTGGCATATAATAAGCATCTACACTCATTGATCTGGTTTGGCTGTGTCCCCACTCAAATCTCACCTTGAATTGTAATAATCAATCCCGACGTGCCAAGGGCAGGGCCAGGTGGAGATAACTGAATCACGGGGGTGGCTTTCTCCATACCATTCTCACAGTACTGAGTCTCACGAGAGCTGACAGTTTTATAAATGGGAGTTCCCCTGCACACGCTCTCTCTTGCCTGCTGCCATGTAAGATGTGTCTTGCTTCCCCTTCATTTTCCGCCGTGATTAAGAGGCCTCCCCAACCACGTGGAGCTGTGAGTCAATTAAACCTCTTTCCTTTATAAATTACCCAGTCCTGGGTTTGTCTTTATTGCTAATACACTCGTGCTCAAAGGTACGTGGGAAAACAGCTTTTCTCCATGTGTTTTTCTGGGGTTCAGGATGAAAGGGCAGCAGCCCCCCAGGAGTACATTATTCTCATGGGTAAAGTCAGACGTTCTCAGAAGAACAAGTGGAAATCTGCAATCCTCTTAAGGCCTGGGCTCAGAATTGCACACTCTCACTTCCCTCCACATTCCATTGACCAAAACAAGGCACGAGGCCAAGCGCAGCATCAGCGGGGCAGGGAATGCAGTCCTTCAGTAGTGGGCAGGGGAAGCAGGAAGAGAGTGAACATTTGCTAACAATAAACTCGTGTTTACCCCCTCTTTTTGCTATAATAGAATGGCTGTTGCCTGTTTTCAGTCTATGGGGTTTGGGTGGGGCTGGTCCCACCCTCAGGTCCTAGGCCAATCAGAACTGAAGGTCCCACCCCTGAAATCTGGGCTGCACCCATTGCTGCTGAGCTTGTGCGGTGTAGGTCTGAACTGTGGACCATCTCCTTGTCACTCTATGTGAAGAGCTTGCCTGAAATCTAAGCTAACAGAGAGGAAGACAGGGCCCAGATACAAATGGGTTTTTGATGAAATCATAAACACCTGGATTTAACCATGCCTGAAACCATAGGTACCCTTGGCTTTTCATTGAACTATAAATCCTTTCTTCTTAGGTCAGTTTGAGTTGATTGGTTGAGCTGATGGGCCCCCCTCTCCTGTCTGGTTTTCAGATGTACTGACACCAGAATGCAAAAAAGCTTAGCCTCCATGCAAAGGAGGAAAGAGACATTACTTATGCAATAGCAAGACAGAAGTAAGGTAACAGAAATGAGGAAAGTAGACAGGATATCAGACAATAGGGAGTGGTGGGGACTGTGGCAAACTGGTGAGCATAGGTGCTGTGCAGGTGGCAACTGCTCCCCAGCCTCTGCAGACTATTGGTGGAAGGCGTAATGTCACTACCAACGGTTGCCATCTTTGCCACCTTGGCCCTGTCCCCCAAGCACCCGACCTGCCCTCATAGGACAGGTGAGATTTTCAGGAGCAGTGTTCTAGAAGAGGCTGGCTGCAGTTCCTGCTGTTTTGCAGACAGAGACTTTCTCAATACTGCTGGATGTCTAACCCCGAATTCCTTCTCATGCCTTGTGAGTCCTTTCCTCCCCCAGCAGCCTTTACTGTGGGGAAAGAATGAGGTACAAACCCATTCATTATTAGTGCACAAATAGATAGGTCTGATCAAAGAGATTCGAATGATAACTAATGGGCCTGGCAGTTCAGCAAGATCGCTTCGAAGGAGGGAGAGGAGGAGGTGTGAGTGCAACGTAGCCAATGATGAAACAGGCTCGAGCAGAAGAAACTGACCAGAAAAGCAGGGCTAGGGAGGACCTAAGCACCAGCTGCTTCCGAGGCTTGCGCCAGCCTGAGGACATCAGGAGGAATCTCTGGCCAAAGTCAGGCTCTGTCCCAAGCCTGACCCTCCACCACAGGAACGACAGTCCCCATGATTAGCCCGCGCCCGCTTGCAGTAGAATCCATGGCAAATATCCAGTAGAATCTGTGCCGTCGGCATGTTTAACACTCAGTCCTCTTTGTATAATTGAAACAGCACCCCAACATTTTAGGAGGCACCATCCTCCCCAACTGTCGCTGCATGTGCTCCAGTGAGGAGTCGGGGATGTCCACCCGAGTGGACGAGGATCCCGTCCACAGCTCGGTTTGCCATTCAGGGGGGAGGCGTCCTCTCCACCGAGCTTGCTGGGAAGAGGCTGCAGAGGCCGCCTCTGCCACCTGAGGGGACACCTGATGAGAACGCAGCCAGCACTGGGAACACAGATGCAGTCCCAGCACCATGCCAGGCCCCTATGACAATCTGAGCGAAAGAAAAGACTCACCCAGAATAATCTTGTTTTCATTTGCAAACACAGTATTTTGCCTCATGGATATTTGCCATGGATCCATTTTGCATTAATTTTGATGACGGAGTTTTTAGGCACACCTTACATCCTGCAGGTGGGGCTGGGGCCTCACTCACCTCCCCGCGGGGCCGGCCCAGGTACGTGCCCTCAGAAGGCTGGGCTGCAGTCCTGGCTCTGCTCTGACATATCTATGTGGCCTTGAGCAAACTGTGTGGCCTTTGAGAACCCAGTTAATTCATCTGAACAATAGGGATGGCAGTACCAGCCAGGCTGGATAGATGAGCTGATGCATGTAAAACCTTGTAAATAGCGACCGTGTGAATACAACGCACTTTCACGGCTGAATATGCAACTCCTCATCCTCCCAGCAGCAAAGATGAAAAGCTCCCTTAGGGCCGTGCGCTGGGCTAAGGAGTGAACATGCATTTTCTAACTGAATCCTCTCCATGGCACCCTAAGATTTTAACCCTGGGAACTAAAACCTATTGTTACAGGCATCCCAGGTTTACAGATGAGGAAATAGGCCGACACCTCTCCGTCTCTTGGCAAGGGCCACTCAACAGTAGCTGCAAGATCTGGGCAGAAGGTACCTGATTCTAACTTCGGGTGAAGAAGAAAGCAGCAAGCTGCAATCATCACCCATGAGCAAGCACCCCGCACGAAATCAGACTCCAGAGCTGAGCCCTCCTTACCAACAACCCTGATCGTGAGACTGAGGCTCTTGACTTTTCATTGCTTGTGCTGCTTTGGGCCGGCTTTGACACCTGATATGCCTGTAAAATCGCCATCACTGATGTGTGCTTCGTCATGTTGACGTTCTATCCAAATGGCGCAATGAGACCTTGGTGCCTCCCTGGCCAAACGCAGAGCAGAAGCAGCATGGAAACAAAGATGTTCTCAAACGACATCCAGCCTGGCACATTTGTGTCACCAAGCAGAGTCTGTCAGCTGCAGGAAAGACAACCGACGCCTCTTGGGACCAATCGCTTGTTGATGAATCACTAGGACTTTCTCACCTCTTTAAATTATCTTCTGTAAAGAAATCATGTTCCCCCCTCTGCAACCCACTGCTCACCCCTCCTTTTTTGCTATAACAGAATTGCAGTTTCCCTGTAGATAGGCAACCAGTCTCAGTCTAAGGGTTTTGAGAGGGGCTGACCCCACCTTTAGGTCCTGGTGAACGCAGAACTCGCGTTTGTCCGATCAGAACTGAAGGTACCCCCTGTGGAACCTGAGCTGTGCTCATTGCCACTGAGCTTGTGGGCTGTAGGTCTAGAATTGTGGACAGCCTCCTTGTCACACTTTGATAAGAGCTTGCCTGAAAACTAAGCTAGCAGAGAGGAAGGCAGAGCCCAGAGATGAAGAGTTGCTTGGATGAAATCATATAAACACCTGGATCCAGCCACACCTGAAGCCAAATGTACCCTGACTTTTCATGTACATGAACCTATAAACTCCTTTCTTAGGTCAGTTTGAGTAGAGTTTCTATCCCCTCGCAAGAGAGAGTCCTGATAAAACCATCTCCTTGACTGGAGGACTTGAAGGTGGCGAATGTTTCTTATGCTTTTTTGAATCCCTTAGAAGGCCTCACACAGGGCCTTGACCTCTAAGAGGTGACCAGTAAATGTTAGCTGGTGTGGCAGGCAAGGCTAATTGTCTGCCCTGTAATCATTCTCCGCCCTTCCTTGCTAACAGTACCCTCACTTTGCCAGGGAGACAATGTGCTTACCTGCCACTCCCCAAAATAGGTTGTGATTAATTTAAGCCAGTTGTAAAAATCATGTCCCCCAAATTTCTCAAATCCCCTTGCAGTTAGGGGTAGTCCCATGACTTACTTCTGACCAAGAAGACCTAAGGGGAAGTCTGTTGTGGGGCCTTCTGGGAAAGGCTTTGCCCTTGTAATCGAAAAGGTAGCTATGCTAAGGCTGTCTTTTCTTCTTTTCTCCTTCTTGCTTTGAGCATAGGTGTGAGGTCTGGAGCTGCAGGAGCCATTTTGTGATCATGAGGCAAAAAGCCAAAATGCTAAAGAAGGCAAAGTAGAAAGACATAAAAAAGGAAAAGCCTAGGTCCCTCATGTCCTGTTCAAGCAGCTGAATTAAAACCAGTATTACCCGTCTCTGGACATCTTATGTGAAATAACAAATCTGTCCCCAACCCCAACGTATATCTCTTTGTTTAAGCCATTGTTGGTCAGACATCTGCTATGTGTAGCCAAACACAGTTTTGTTTTTGTTTTTTGTGTGTGTGTGTGTTTATTTTTTTGCACTGTGTATAATTCCGTGGCTTGAGCAAAGTTTTTGTTAACGAGTTTCTGGTCATCGGTCAATGAAAATATATCTATATATACATTCATTCATTTATTTTTGAGACGGGGTCTCACTCTGTTGCCTAGGCTGGAGTACAGTCACATGATCACGGCTCACCATACCCTCAACCTCCCAGGCTCAAGCCATCCTCTTGCCTCAGCCTCCCAAGTAGCTGGGACTACAGGTGCACGCCACTGTGCCTGGTTAATTTTTATTTATTTTTGGCCAGATGGGGTTGGGGTTTTACTGCATTGCCCAGGTTGGTCTCAAACTCCTGGTTAAAGTGATCCTCCTGTTTCAGCCTCCCAAAATGTTGGGATTACCAGAGTGAGCCACCACATCCTGTCTGTATATACATTAAATATGCATCGAATGTACAGACTAACTTTTAAAACTGATACCCTTACACTAGTCTGTCCAACAAACACATCCATGGACATGTGCTAAGGTCACAGGAGCTTAATATTAAAGCAGAACACAGCAAACTTCCTGAAGGGAGGAGCAAACCTCATTTGTGTGTATCTGACTGGCGCAGCCTTGGTAACATCGGGAAGCCCAGCAGCAGGGGGCTCTGGGACATGTGGTTAGTGGCTTTCTCGCCTCTACAGATGGGAAGACCGGCTAGGATGAAGGTGAAACGGATGCTGCATGCCAACTCAGCACACCTGCCATGCCACCTTATTGTGCCAACCCCAGCAAAAGATAGGCCTCGCTGTATTTCAAACTCTTTTAAAATTTAACCCTGGGGGCCGGGTGCAGTGTCACGCCTGTAATCACAGCAATTTGGGAGGCTGAGGCGGGAGGATCACTTGAGGCCAGGAGTTTGAGACCAGCCTGGACAGCATGGTGAAACCCTGTCTCTACTAAAAATACAAAAATTAGCTGGTGTGGTGGCTCTCATCTGTAATCTCAGCTACTTGGGAAGCTGAGGCACGAGAATCATTTGAACCTGGGAAGTGGAGGTTGCAGTGAGCCGAGATTGTACCACTGCACTCCAGCCTGGGCAATAGAGTAAGACTCTGTCTCAAAACAAAACTTTTTTAATCCAATGCTTGATTATTTGTTGGGGTTCTCCAGAGAAACAAAACCAAGAGGATATGTATAGACATATAAGAGAAGATTTCTTTTTCTTTTTTTTTTTTTTTTCGAGATGACGTCTCACTCTGTTGCCCAGACTGGAGTGCAGTGGCGTGATTTCGGCTCAATGCAATCTCTGCCTCCTGGGTTCGAGCGATTCTCCTGCCTCAGCTTCCTGAGTAGCCGGGACTACAGGTGTGTGCTACCAAGCCTGGTTAATTTTTGTATTTTTTAAGTAGAGACAGGGTTTCACCATATTGGACAGGCTGGTCTCAAACTCCTGACCTCGTGATCCACCGGCCTCAGCCTCCCAAAGTGTTGGGATTACAGGCATGAGCCACCGTGCCCAGCCAGGAAGAGATGTCTTATGCGAATTAGCTCACATGATTATGGGGGCCAAGGCGAGCTGGAGCACCAGGAAAACAATGACTGGTGTAGTTCAGTCTGATTCCTAAGGCCTGAGATCCAGGGGAGCCAGTGGCATAATTTCCAGTCTGATTCCTGATGCCTGAGAACAAGGAGCTTCAAAGTTCAAAGGCAGGAGACAGGTGTTCTAGCTCAGGATGGGAGAGCCATTTGCCCTTTCTTTTGATTTCATCTGGACCCTCAAGCAATCTAATGAGGCCCATTCTCATAGCAAGGGTGAGCTGGGCATGGCAGCTCACGCCTGTTATCCCAGTACTTTGGAAGACCAAGGCAGGTGGATCACTTGAGGTTAGGGGGTGGAGACCAGGCTGGCCAACATGGTGAAACCCTGTCTCTACTAAAAATATAAAAATTAGTCGGGCGTGATGATGCGCGCCTGTAATCCCAGCCACTTGGGAGGCTGAGGCAGGAGAATCTCTTGAACCTGGGAGGCGGGAGTTGCAGTGAGCTGAGATCACACCAGGGCTACAAGTGAAACACCATCTCAAAACACAAACAAAAACATAACGAGGGTGATTTTCTTTCCTGGGCCTACCTACTGAAACGCTAATCTCTTTCTGAGACACCTCACAGACACCTAGAAATAATGTTTTGCCAGCTATATCCAGGCAGCCCTTAGTCTAGTCAGGTTGATGCATAAAATTCTATCACAAGTTCCATGCACAGAAAATAAAACACACAAATAACAACAACAAAGTCCTACCATAAAACAGAAATTAAAAACTCCACACTAAAAATCAGAAGCTCACGTAGCTCTGATATATATTTGCCAAATCTTAGTCCAAACTTCAACAATTGCCAAAAACTGTAAACAGTGCCATAAATTCCCTAGTTGGTCTTTGAGTTGAAGACAGGAGCATAATACCCACCGAGGTGAATGGGTCTCTACTGAGTGGAATGATCCCTCCAGATACAAGGCTATGAAGTAGGGAGCAGGCTTGGGGAGCTTGAATCAACAGAGGCTAGCACAGACGCAACTCTTGGAGGTTAGAAAAGACTGGAATCTCATTACCCTGGTCTAATTATAAGAAAAACAGACAACATTAGATTGGGGAACATCCTCCGGATCCCTGGCAGGTACTCCTCAAAACTGTCAGGGTCGTGAGAAAGTAAAGACCAAGAAACTGCCATAGATCAGAGAGACGGGGATGTGATGACCAAACGCAACGTGGTACCCTACACAGCGTCCTGGAACAAACAGAGAACATTGATGGGACAACTGGTGAAATCCAAAGGAAGTCTGCAGTTTTCATTAATAGTAAGGTACTGTATTCATTCATTGTTGCTGCCATAACAAACTGTCAAGGACTTAATGGCTTAAAACAACACAAATGCATTGCTATCGTTTTGGAGGCTTGATATGGTTTGGATTTGTTTCCCCACCCAAATCTCATGTTGAATTATAATCCCTAGTGTTGGAGGAGGGGCCTCGAGGGAGGTGACTGAATCATGCGGGAGGACTTCCCCCTGCTGTTCTCATGAGTGAGTTCTCACGAGATTTGATGATTTAACACTGTGTAGCACCTCCCACTTCTCTCTCTCTCCTGCTCCATGTGAAGATGTGCCTGCTTCTCCTTCACTTTCTGCCATGATTGTAAGATTCTTATGCCCCCCGCCCCCACCGCGCTGTCCTTACAGCCTGCAGAACTGTCAGTCAATTAAATGTCTTTTCTTTATAAATTACCAGTCTCAGGTAGTTCTTTATAGCAATACAAGAGTGGATTAATAAAGGGCTGAAATGGGTCTCACTGGCTAAACTCAAGGTGTCAGCAGGGCCAGTTCCTTCTGGAGGCTCCAGAAGAGAGGCCATCTCCTTGCGTTTTCTGTAATAGCTTATGTAGACCACCCACATTTCTTGGCTTCTGGCCCCTTCCTCCATCTTCAAAGCCAGCAGCTGAACATCTCTCCCCTCTGACTTGCTTCATTTCCATCCTTTCTTCTCTCTCTCTGACCCTAAGACTGTGGTCTCCCTCTTCTAAGCAGCCTTGTGATTATGCTAGACCCGCCCAGGTCATCCAGGATAATCTCCTCATCTCAAGACCTTTAGCTTAACCAAGTCTGCAAAGTCCCTTTACCATGAAGGGGACGCATTCGTCGCTTCCAGCGATTAGGACATAGACATCTTTGAGGGGGCTAATTATTCATCTGACCTCATGTAGTAATGTTGGTTTCCTAGTTGTGGTAAATGTACCATGGTGATATAAGATGTCAACAGGGAAAGCTGGGTAAAGGGTCCATGGGAACTCTTGTACTGTCTTTGCAACTTTCCATACATCTAAAATTATTCTGAATGCTGTTTTTTTTTAAAGGCTGAAATGTGAACATCTACCTCACCATTTACTGTATGATCTTGGGAGAGTCCCTTAAATTCTCAGCTCTTTTGGTTTTGCTTTGTTTTCTTTCCTTTTCTTTTTCTTTCTTTTTTTATGGAGTTTCGCTCTTGTTGCCCAAGCTGGAGTTCAATGGTGCGATCTCGGCTCATTGCAACCTCTGCCTCCCAGGGTCAAGTGATTTTCCTGCTTCAGCCTCTCCAGTAGCTGGGATTACAGGCAGGCACCAAGCACACTTGGCTGACTTTTTGTATTTTTGGTAGAAACGGGGTTTCACCATGTTGGCTAGGCTGGTCTCAAACTCCTGACCTCAGGTGATCCACCTGCCTCGGTCTCCCAAAGTTCTGGGATTACAGGTGTGAGCCACTGTGCCCAGCCTTTTGTTCTTTTATCTCTAAAATAGGTGCAATATTCATTCTAGTTACTACTTGGGGTTTCTGTGAAGACAAACTGGGATACTGCAGGGGAGAACATTTGGTAAGATGTACAGGGCCACAGAAAGATAAACGTTTGGTATGATTCCAGGAGAACTTGAAAGATCAGGCCTGTAGCTAAGAGTTGGGATCAGTATTTGGGGAGGAAAAAAAAAAAAAAAGAAAATAAGACAACAGTTGATCAAGGCAAAACATGCCCAGATATGGCAGATTGGCTGAGAGAGACGAGGCTAATTTGGGTAGAGATGACGTCAGCATTTAGAGTTTCTGGTAAACAACCCGTCATTCTATAAGACATATGTGATGTGTCTCAAATCACGGTCCTGGACAGCCAAGGACTGGAGAGGAATGTCATGCTTTGGGGTTTAGTCTGCTCCCACATACCCCAGGCTCTGTCCCTCACTTCAGACCGTCACCCCTGCCGGGATTTGGACCTCACTACCATTTGTCCTGGTATACCAACACATCTCCTCCTCCCTTCCCCTCCAATCTTCCTACAAAACAGTGTCTAGGTGGACTCCTAAAGCTCAAATCTAATTATGCTGCTCCCTTAGAAAACCCTCTAGTGGGGCTGGGTGTGGTGGCTCACATCTGTAATCCCAGCACTTTGGGAGGCCAAGGCGGGCGGATCACGAATCAGGAGATCGAGATTATCTTGGCCAATGTGGTGAAACCCCGTCTCTACCAAAAATACAAAAAATTAGCCAGGCGTGGTGGTGCATGCCTGTAGTCCCAGTTACTCAGGAGGCTGAGGTAGGAGAATTGCTTGAACTTGGGAGGCAGAGGCTGCAGTGAGCTGAGATCACACCACTGCACTCCAGCCTGGGCAACAGAGTGAGACTCTGTCTCAAAAAGAAAAAAAGGAAAGGAAAGAAAATCCTTTAGTGGATCCCACTGCCCCCAGGATCCACCCCAAACTCTTCCCATCCGATTTCTCTGCCAGTCTCTCCACTCTCACCCTCTCATATATATTCCATCATATCCCACTGTCCAGTAACAGCATCAGCCACACTTCCTGTTCACGCCATGCCTCTAAGTATTTATCCCTATGTGCTGCTAAACACATACATCTCACCCTGCTAAGCATCTTCCCTCTCTGTGTCAACTCCTATTCAATCCTCAAGATTCAGCTCAGCAGTCATCTCCTCCAGGAAGCCTTCCCTGAATATCGCCTTGCGGTCAGACACTTCTCCTTCTGGGCTCCTAGAGCTGCTTGGACTTGTGGCTTATGCTCACTTCTCATCAACTATACAACACAGAGAGCTTCTATGCATATAACTCTCTCCCTTTAAAACTTGAGCCACCTTCTCCCAAAACACCACACACAAAAGAGGAATGGAATTCATCCATCTCTGGAATAGTAACGCCGGCGGATGCTCACAGTTGCTTACTGTGCCAGAGCCAGGGCTGAGCACCAAGTCCTCCTGACAACTCTCAGAAGCAGATTATATTGTTATTCCCATTCTGCTGACGAGGACTTGAAAGTTCCAAAAAGTTCGGGACTGTGCTTAACACCGCACAGTTACTAAGGGGCACGGGTGGAGCACCCAGATCCAAGCCTGCCAACCCCTAGTGCCCGGCACAGTTCTTAGTCAACATTTGCCGAGGCCAGGTGCAATTCTGGGAGTGGATGAGCACAGTGACAGCGCTTGTAAGAGCCCTCTGATGAATGCAGCCTGGGAGAAGCGAGGCTCCTGTGTTAAAGCAGGGGAGGGGCCCGCGGAGGCCTCTTCACTCCATGGATTCCAGAATCAGGCCCCTCCCCAGTTGTCAGCTTTGTCCCAGCAGGTTGCTCTAAACTTTATCCTTTGAATATCCTTCTCAGGGATCCCCAGAGAGCTGATGCACCTCCAAGAGATGGCCCTCATGGTGTCTGCAAGTGGGAGGGAATGATGTCTATGTCTTGATCACAGCCTTCCTTCTTGCTGTGAGCTGCACATTTGCAGCAACATGTGAGGGGGTAGAACTCAGAGACCAGGTTGCTTTATGCAATCTGGGTCATGCCAATAGGCATTAGTCTATACCCTTGACATCAAACCAAATGTATGAATTCATACAATCATCGCATCCGATCATCTAACTTCAGGAATGGCTGAATCCAGGTGCTCAAGTGATGCCATCAGAACCCATCTTTTGCTCACTCTCCTCTAAGTCTTAGCTCTGCTTTCCTCTGTGTTGGCCTCATTAAAAAGCAGGGTCTCCTCTAGAAAACTGACCACTAGCAGTTCCTGGCTTCCATCTTAATCATTCAACCACTTCCTGGTAGGACAAACTTTCTCTCTTCATAATTTTCATAAAAGTCTCCAAATCAAATCTTGCTGGCCTGGCTGCGGTTTCTTGTTCACATGTGAATCCTCAAGGTGATTCAGGGAAAGAACATGCTGACCGGCCACACCTGGTTAATTTGACCATGCCAAGAAATGGGGCGGGGGTGAATTTCCTTTCCACCCAAAATGCATGAACCAAGAGTAGAGAAAGCAGCAGCACCTCATGGGAATCGAGATCCTATTTTCAGAGGCAACCGAACAGGAAAAATCAACATTCACCACAAAATTCCAGGTGAAAGAGAAACTCTCTTCCGCAGCAAATCTCTCAGGCTTGAGCTGATTTCAGGATCCTGTGTCCAATCCTAGAATTAGGGATTCCCTTGAAGAGGCCCTCAAAGTGCCCGTCATGCAGGACCCATGGGATGCTGGTGATGGCAATTTTCCACTTCCCCTTGCACGTGTCTGGCTCAGATGGTATCAGGATTCAAAGACAGGGGAGAGAGCAAGCTGTAAAAATCACCTGCTATTAAGCCCTGTGCCGGTCCCGACTGTGGCGGCATTTGGAAGATGAAAGCAGCACAGTTCCTTTGGAGATAGCAGCCACTTTCCAATCACACTGATAAAAAAAGAAAGGCATGGAGTAAAGTGACATTTACGTGCTAGGAGAAGCATACCTTCTCTCCGGCTTCGAAAGCATGTCAGGAGCTAGGGAAGTGGGGTACCCTGGCGTGTGCGCCTCTCCTCCACCTTTTAGGCTAGGCGAGGGGGGGCATCTGGCCTTGGCAGGGGGGCGGTCAGCCAGCCTCGGCAGCCAGGTGGGTCCAGCCTCCATCGTTCATGCTCTGAGGGGCCAAGGCTGCCCCACCCCCACCCCCCATCTGCTACTGGCAAGTTTAAATACCAACCTGTTTCAGCTCAGAAATGTGGAAATTAAGAAAGGAAACGAATGGCAGTGGAAGGAAAGAAAAGCTATGAATCACTTTTGGACCGCTGCCTCGTTTGAACGCCGCGTGGGGTTTATTTTGGTCGTCACCATCGCTTGGTGAGAGGCAGTTCGGTGTGGGAGGAAGAGTTTGGGAGTTGCAAAGACCTGAGTTCAAATACAAGCTCCACTCCAGGCTGGCAAGAGGCCATGGGCCTCTCACGTCGCTGAGCCTTGGTTTCCTCATCTGTAAAATGAGGACCGTACCCCTCCGTGGGTCATTCTGGAGGGGAAGGGCACAGATACACCACAGTACCCGGCAGCTGGTCCAGAGTTGGCACTGAAGGTCTTTCGTTCTCCTCCTTCTCCTCTGTGAGGCTGGGCTCCACGTCCTCCCCGTCATCATCCGGATCAGGAGGCAGCAACGCTCAGTCCCACCCCATAGCCCTGAAACTGACTCTTACCAGCCTTCGAGGGCTGCCCTGTGCCACACCCAGCCCTACCCCAGCCTCCACCCATGTGGGCTGGGGCCAGTTTCTTGAGTGCCCAGGCTCTTTCCTAGCTTAAGGCCATCAGTTCACTGTCCTCCCTCCCCACACAGCCTCTTCCAAGGCTGGCTCCTTCTCATCAGTCTCTACCCAAAGGTCACCTCTTCAGAGAAGCCCTCCCTGACCACCCTAGTGAATGCACTGACCATACGTGAAACCCTGCTAGCTCATCTCTCTAAAATGGTCTCATGTATTTGTTTGTGTGCTTATTATCTAGCTCCCCCAGGAATATCAGCACGAAGAGCCAGGAAACGTTTCCATCTGGTTCATTTCTGCGTCCCTGGTGATGGATAGCGTACCTGGCACAGAACAGGCACTCACATATTTGTGAGGAGAGAGAAGAAAAAGAAAGAAGGGTGAGAAGGAAGAAGGGGAGAGGGATGTGAGAGGGAGGTGGAGCCACGCCTCCCCTGTACTCGGTCCCTGCCATTTAGATGGAGTTGCCCCGATCCCCAATACGAATGCAGCATTTCCTGGCCACAGGCATAGGTCAGCAATGGCCATGTGACTCCAGCTGGGGCCATGGACAGTGAATCCCAGGGTTTTTGTGGCAAGTTAATTACCAGAGATGCTGTGTTTCTGTTAGAAGCACCGAGAGACGTAGATATAAGCCAGGAGGTGACAGCCATCTCCTCATGGCATGGGGACTGCCTGCCGGAGAATGGAGCCAGCACAGAGGACAGCAGAACCCAGAGACAGAGAGAGACAGATCTCTAATGGTGCCATTGAGGCATCTGAATCCAACTTTACCTGAAGTACCCACCACCTGTGAAGTATTCAAAGACCCAAGCCAGTAAGCTCTCTTTTGTGCTGACTTGTAGACAAGAATTCATCAGTAGCTGGTTAATGGAGACGTGTGAAGTGCGGGGAAAGGGGTGGGGACTGCCGTCTGCAGAGAGAGGGCACCTTTTCCCAACTTTCCAACTCTGCTGGGGACAGAGCCCCATCACCATCTTTTCCCACACCATTCCGTGGCAGATAAAAGCGACATCCTCCACTGGAAAGAGGAGAGCCCACGCAACTCCAGGGCAGACTAGACCAGAGGGCCACCAGAGCTTTGTCCAGGAAAACCAGCATTTCCCAGGTGGGGGGTTCTTGACCCGCTCTCTCTGGAGGTACCTATCTGCTTTGAGGACCCCACTTCCATTCACCCCAAGAATCAGCCAGCCTTACCATCTTTCACGGCAAAAAATAAACCTAAGTTACTAGTCATATCTCTGGAGGGAAAAGAAGCCTTCCTTAGCCTTCTCGAAGTCGCAAAACATTTCCAGCGTGCGGGATGCCTCCCACTTGCCACCCGTCCCCAGGCCTGCACCAGGCCTGCCTCCTGGATGCTACAAACGCCTAAAATGGTACCCAGTGGGCAGCTGGGGCCTGCTCCTGCGCCCCCCACAGTCAAGTGCTCACCTGAGCCCACAGAAGGAAACAACAGCAGAAAGATGGCCCTGCGGGGGTGCAGCCCAGCTCCCCAGAGCCACCTTTGGAGGATAAACACACCTGGGGATGGAGGCACCAAAGAAGGCCTCATCCATATGACAGGTGTCAACTTCTCAGGAAGAGTGACAGCTCCAGCTCTCCTGGGATCTTTGACTTGAGACAGGCAGTGCTCTTCCTGCTGCCGAGGCCTGGGGTAGGGCCTGGCTGTTTGTAGGTTGAGTTGGAGTTTGCTTGGCTCTCAAACCCCCCACCCCTGACTGCAGCTCAAGAGATGCTCAAGAGATGGTCTCAGGAGGACATGAGGGCAAGTACCAGGCCAGAGCTGCCAGAATCCAGGTTTCCAAAAACAGAGCCCAGCTCTGAATCTCAGCCCAGGTGTTCGGCTCATCCTGGGGACATCTCCCTGCTGGAGAATCCTCAATGTCCACCTTCCTATGCACACCTGTCCCTCCAAACCCACAGGGCCTTCCTCCTGTACATCTCTGCAGAGACGTCCTACAGACACCTCCAACTCGACACCTCCCTAACTAAACTCCCTGCTCCCCACACAGGCTCCTGCTCCTCCTCCTCCTCCTGTGGACTGACATTTCTAATCACCCCCAAGTTTAGATATTTTCCCTGATCCCCTCTCCTGCGCCTCACTCCTGGGTAATCAGTCATCGACTGCTGACTCTCCTTCCTAAATCTCTCATCACACTGTGATTTCCAGCCCAGCCTTCTCTGGCCTGAATTGTTTCAGCAGGCTCCTCACAGGTTTCCCTGCCTCCATGCATGCTTGATCCTTGCAATTCTCCACTCAAAGGCCACACTGGACGTCCTGAAACACAGATCTCCTCCTGTCCCTCCTCTGTGCAAACCCCTGCAGCTGTTATCCTTTGCTGGAACAAGTCTCACGTCCTCACCATGGCTTGCAAGGCCTTTCCTGATCTGCTTTCTAGCCTGAAAAGAGAAGGCATTCAAATGTTTCTTCTAAACCAGGCAAACTTTTTCTGTAAAGGCCCAGATCATAAATATTTTAGGCTTTGTGGGCCATACGGTCTCTACCGAAACCACTCAACTCTGCTGTTATAGTGAGAAAGCAGCTGTAGATATTATGTAAGTGAATGGCTGTGGCTGTGTGCCAATAAAACTTTATTTATAGAAACAAGTAGTGGGCCGGATTTGACCCACAGGCTGTAGTTTGCCAACCGATGCTCTAAAGGAATGAGTCAATGACTCACCATCATCTCCACATCTCAGTTGCTCATCTAGAAAATGGGATAATGTTACCCACATTGAAGGGTTGCTGGAGGATTTGAAAGAACATGTCAGGTGCCTTGCAAGAGTTCAGCAAAGAGTTGGTGCTCATAGGCGATCACTATCATTAACACTATTATCATTGCTCTCCCTTTTGTATGTATAAAAATCTGTCGCCAGGCGCAGTGGGTCATGCCTGTATTCCAGCACAGGCATGAGGCCAAGGCAGGTGGATCACTTGAGGTTAGGAGTTCGAAACCAGCCTGGCCAACATGGTGAAACCTTGTCTCTACTAAAAATACAAAAATTAGCTGGGCGTGGTGGCACATGCCTGTAAGCACAGATACTCAGGAGGCTGAGGCAGGAGAATCACTTGAACCTGGGAGGCAGAGGTTGCAATGAGCCAAGACTGCACCACTGCACTCCAGTCTGGGCAACAGAATGAGACTCCATCTCAAAATAAATAAATAAATAAATAAATAAATAAATAATCGGTCAGCTCTGACTCCATAGAAAGGAGGGAAGGAAGGGTGGAGACCTTCTTGTCTCTGGAGTCTGATGGTCCATAGTACATGTTTGAGGAGGAAACAGCTGGGCACCTCCTATATGCCGGGCACTGGGCTTCATGATGGAGAGTGATCGAAATAAATACCAAGGCAATAGACACCCCCTGAAGTCAAGTCTTAGAAGTCTAAGAAAAAGGGAAAATTTTGCAAGAATTTCTTCAAACACCATTATATGCCTGCTATGCACCAGGCCTTGTGCCGGAACTCGGCCGCCCAATGGAATATGAAGCATGCTCTGTCTTTAAAAAGGCATTGCCTAGAGAAATTATTTTCTCTTGCTTCTAAATTTCTGCCTGTCCCTGTCCCTGAAGCCACGTTTTTATATCAGAGAGGAAACAGAGGCTCAGTGCAGCTTGAGTCTCTCCAGAGCTCTCTGGGGAAGGCCTGAGTTCCCCCTATCTTTTTTTTTATTTAACTTTTAAAAAGCAGCTGTGTTATATACGTAAGCTTAGGTCATGGTTTATACAGGTAATTTTATAAATAGGTGTATATATAGATAAACTTGTATTTGTTATCCATATTATTTTCTCACCCAGGTATTAAGCCTAGCAACCAACAGAAATTTCTCCTGATCTCTCCTTCCTCCCACCTTCAACCTCTGGTAGGTCCCAGTGTGTGTTTTTCCCCTCTACGTGTCCATGTGTTCCCATCATTTAGCTCCCACTTATAAGTGAGAACATGCAGTATTCATTTTTCTGTTTCTGCATTAGTTTGCTAAGGATAGAGGCCTCCAGCTCCATCCATGTTACTGCAAAGGACATGATCATCTTCTTTTTTATGGCTGCATAATATTCCATGGTGTTTATGTACTCAATTTCTTTAGTCTACCACTGATGAGCATTTATGTTGATTTCATGTCTTTACTATTGTGAATAGTGCTGCAGTGAACATTTGCGGGCATGTATCTTCATGACAGAATGCTTTATATTCCTCTGGGTATATACCCAGTAGTGGAATTGCTGGATCAAATAGTAGTTCTGTTTTTAGGTGTTTGGAGGATCACCACACTACTTTCCACAATGGTTGAACTAATTTAACACCCCCCTACCACCAACAGCACATAAGCATTCTTTTTTTCCACATCCTTGCCCCCAATCTCCTTGATGGAAGGTAGGGTCCGATACTGAATGAAACTGACTCTCTCTCACACCCAGTCAGGGCCTTTGCAGAGTCCTGAAGCTCAGGGGCAAGAAAGGTGGGGGTCCTTGGTCCCAGTAGCCCCTGACAGAAGGGCGGAGGTGATGTTGGCTTGTGAATGAGAACCTTCCCCATTGCTCTCCTCTTGCTGAGGGACACCACTCTCTGAGCCAATCCCAGCTCCCCTCTCACCTGGGTTCTTTTGCCCCCATAAGGCGGTGCTCCAGCCCTGGGCACAGACTACTAAAACTGTGCCCCGATCTCCATTCTCTACTTGTCCCTCAACAGAATCCCCAGTGTTTGCTGGAGCACACAGACACTCAAATGAAAGCCACACTGGCCAGCCTCCTTGTCCACGTGACTAAGTTCTGCCAGTGGAATGGCTTTGAGGGGAAGTAATGCACCTCTCTACCATCTCTCTCTCTACTCTGGAGCATGCACGTGTGGGATGCCATCTTGAGCCATTCAGATGACAGACGAACCCCAGGCAGCATGGAGTCACGAATGGGAAGGAGTCTGGGCTCCCGACATCATGAAGCCTTTGTCCGAGCTCTGCACTGTCTTCTCCAGGCTCTCAGGCCACAGAGAAATAATCAGCTGATTCAGCTACTCTTTGTTCTGGTTTCTTTGTAACAATGGCCGCATTTAAATCTGAACTAATGTTAAGCGTCAAGCAGGGTAGCCTGTGTTCACCAGCCCAACACAGGGTCCCATCCATTGCACTGTGCAAACGATGCAATACTTCACAGTTTCATACAACCATCCTTCACTGAGCACCTCCTACATGCTGGGCACCGAGTCAGGTGGTCAGGAGGCAGTCTTGCTTTCCAATTAGGAAGGATGGAAAGAAGAATAACAAGGAAGATATACAGAGTATTTCACCACACACACACACACACACACACACACACACACACACACACCACACATACACACACACACACAGGTTTATGAGATATAGTCTATAAATATTTCCATTGTACAGATGTGAAAACTGAGGTCTAGAAAGGTTAAGGTGTCCAATAACTAATAAGCGGCAGAATATAAATTCAGTCTAACTCCAATTGCTTCCCCATCGATCCTCCACTAACTATGGAAAGAAACACATTACAGGCTGATTTATTCTCCATTCCATTACCACTGCCCCAAGGAAACATAACAGAATTAAGATGTGTTGAGCTGTCATTTGGAACCTGGTGGTATGCTCAGTGTTTTCCATGCAGTGCATCTTTTCCCCCACCTCTATAGCTGCGGGAGACCAGAGCCGTTATAATCCTGATGTGAAAGATAACAAAACCAACGCAGAGATTACGGGAAGCTGGCCTGAGATTACTAAGCAAGTTCATGCCTGACTGTGGTAAGGGCTGGAGGGATTTTTGTTTTCCTACTTTTATATCTGTAGACCAGGGGCTAGGGCACACCAGGGGCCCTCCCCAGCTCTGTGCCCCATCCTTACCCCAGGCCAGGAGGAATAAAGCTGATACCCCTCACCTTTCTTCTTGTGACGGTGTCTTCAGTGTCTTAGCAAATCAACAATTGGGCTCAACCAAAGAGGTAGAGCAGACCAGGTATGGTGGCCTGCTTTTCCCCACACCTGTAATCCCCTGACTTTGGGAGGCCAAGGTGGGTGGATCACCTAGGGTCAGGAGTTCGAGATCAGGCTGGCCAACAAGATGAAACCCTCTCTTTACTAAAAATGCAAAAAATTAGCTGGGTGTGGTGGCAGGCACCTGTAATCCCAGCTACTTGGGAGGCTGAGGCAGGGGAGTTGCTTGAACCTGAGAGGTGGAGGTTGCAGTGAGCAGAGATTGCGCCACTGCACTCCAGCCAAGGCAACAGGGGCAAAACTCCCTCTCAAAAACAAAAACCAAGAGGTGAAGCATACGACCAAAGCCCACGCTAATCAAAACATGACACCCCCTTGACCACAGCAGTTGGTTCTGAGATTGGGCACTTGAGTCAATGACCTAGAAGGAGCCCCCAGGTCGTTCCCACTTACTGGGAACCCACAAGGATGTGCAGGCGGGGGCTGCTGTCCTCATCTTTCTCTCAGGCAGAGCAAGGGATTGAAGCCAACCCCGAGAAAGGCAGAGCAGAGGGATGGTGAGAAGCTGCTGTTCTGTTCATATCGCTTGTGTCCCTGAATAACACACCCTTGGGGGTTTTCATGCACGTAAAGCAATCAATTCTTCCCTTTTTTTTTCTTGCAGATACAAGTTTGCAACCACTTTTCTGTCCCATTCGAACCAAACGCGTTCTAATGTATACTGTCTGGAGCCTGTCTCCTGCTTTCAATAATGACGCCAACTTAAACTTCCCCTCCTCCCTATGACTCCTGTATACCAAAGCCCAGTTGGACCTATGAATGGGTTTGTCATCTGCTATTTTGACCTGTTCATTTACAGCCGCTTTGCTTCAAGGAGGAGGATTAAGTATGACAATATTGCTTGGAGAGCTAGCGTCGGGCTTAATCACATTCGGCCTCACATTCAGATTCACATCCATGCATCTCATTTTTCAATGAGATTGAAGGTTCTATGAGGTAAGAGTCATGCCCTATAAATTCAACAAACAATGATTAAGTGCCTGAGGTGTCCTAGACACTGTCTAGAAGCTGGGAACACAGAGGATAATAAAAGAGGTCACTGTCCTCTCCAAGGCAGAAATGAAAGCAGATCACTGCAGATAGAAGCACATCGTGACAGGCTGTTTTGAGTTGCAAGTGGCTGAGAAATGCAATTTAAACTGGCTGGGGCAACATAGAGGATTTGTTTCATGCAAATACAAAGTGCAGGTAAGATCCAGCTTCTGCGCTGGATGACCCAAAGGCTGAACAATGCCATCTGTGATTTTAATGCCGACGGTGACCATCTCTCAGCACGGTCATCCCAGCAGCATCCTCAGCAGGGCGGGCTGCATCCCATGGGCCACACCTTCCCCCATCTACATCCCGGGGAACGTGGGTCCAAACTAGATGCACCCTGATTGGATCTTCAAGGTCACATGCTTGCCCATGAACCAGTGACTGAGCAGGAAAATGATCTGCGTGGATACCTGTAAACGAATCAGGGCCCACCACGGAAGCAAGGGCGTGGAGTCAGCTTGCTCCAAAGCAAGTAGGTTACATAAGCCCACTGTCTACCCTTAGAGACAAAAATGGGACCAGATTCCCCTGAGCTGACACCAGAAGCGTGTCCTGTGTCCATCACTGGGCTGCACCGGTGGTGCATGTTACTTCATGGTCACAATAATACCAGCATAAGCAGTACCTAATGTTTATGAAACGCTTCCTAGTGCCGGATTCTACAGTGTCCCGCATTTGTCATTCGCAATCCCATTTCACCAGAGTTAGGGATCATGGTAACCTCTACTTTGCAGATTAGGAAATTGAGGCCTGGCGAGCGAAAGTGGGCTGCCTAAAGTTATTGGTCTGAATTTAAAAAGCAACGTGGCTCCCTGTTGTCCTCGGCTCCCTAGTGTTGGAAGGGGTCTAGTCACATCCTTATGCTGGGTGCTTGGCTGGGTGGATGGGGCTTCAAGGGAGACAGAAAACAGAAACCGCCTCTCCACTGCGCATCACATTTGCCGTTAAAAAAATTCCGCACGCTTCACAGGGGCTGCCTCCAGAGTCCTTTGCAAATCCCCAAATTGGCAATCCCTGCTACTGTATTTAATTTCCCTCTAAACTGCAGAAAAATTTAACAGAAAAACTTCAGTGTCCCCTTCAGACTGCACGATGCTCTAAATGAACATTAACTCCGCTGCAAAAACAAGCTCAGCACCACACGAGGCTGCATTATTTGCATGAGAACATTGAACCTTACTTTCCAGAATCTACACCGTCAACTCCAGCTGTTGACTTTCTGCAGGGGTGTGGGAGAGGGATGTTCCACCAACGAGGTCGCTTTAGGGCAGGTACAGTGTGCATGACCGCATGATCCACCTAAGTAGGACCCAGCAGTGACAATGGCTCAGTGGATCCAGGAGCAGTCCTCCGGCCACGTGGCCTTCTCTCTTGCTTCCCTATTGGAACCTGCAAGTGCCCATGTGGCAGGAGTTTACAACTCTGGGCTTTGATGAATTCTTAGCTTCTGCAACCTCAGCTGGGTTTACATCTTTTCTGGGACAAAAATTCCAAGGAGTCCTTATTCCTCCAGTAAATACCTTCCCCTAATGGGTGGGGGGTAGGGGGCTAGAGTTGGACAAGCGTAGGTTTGGGAGAGAGTGAGGAAGAAGTTCCACAGGGCAGGTTTCTACCTAACAGAGCAGGGCACTTTGTATTGGAAGCTCAAGGAAGCTGAGGCTGGAGGTCACCTGCTCTCCTCTTTCTGGACTCAGTGAATGAGTTACCAGCTGCCTCTGCTGGAAGCAGTGTGCCCCGCTTTCTGCTGAACTTCTGGAGCCACTCATCGGCCTTGCCCTCCGGAGTGTTTTATTTTCTTCGTAAACTGTCTTTACTGTATTAAGCATCATATCTAATCGATCTTTTCTGTACAGAAGCTACCCAGGAGAAGCCGCTCAGCAGAGTAATAAATCAAGGCAGGGGGAACAAGCATTGGAATATCAATAGCACCCAGCGTGTGGCCATGATTAGTACGACCTTGTGGCCATTAAAAAAAAAAAATTCTCTGTGCCTCAGTTTCCTCATCTGTAAAGTGAGGGTAGCAATAACCAATGATCTCATAGGGTGAGGCTTAGACAAGCTGTTGTAGGAAAAACACTTAAAACAATGTCTGGCCCATAGGGAACACCCAGGAATGTTAGCTGTCAAATAATGAAATGTTGAAATAATGGAATAATGATGAGGCAGCATGGCAGGATGAAAACATGGTCTGTAATTTCATATAGTCCACATCTAGGTTTTACCACTTATTAGCTCTCAGCAAAAAAGTTCTCCACACTTGCTGAGCCTCCGTTTCATATTCTCCAAATGGGGATAATGATTACACAGCTTCCCGGGGTTGCTGGGAAGGTTCATTAACTTTAAATTCTCATTGTGCAAAAGCCAGTCACCACGGCAGGCCTGACTGTGAGGCTTCGCCCGGGGCTGGCATCTGGGAAGGTGGATTTCAAGAGAGTTCCCACCACTTCCTGACAAGAGTAGTTCACTGTGACTAAACCATTTGCACAAACAGCATGGTTTATGCGGGATACCTGCTTTCCTTCTGGGAATGTTTTCAGATGCCAGGCAGATGGTGTCTGTGTGACCAGCCCCCCAATAAAAACCCTGGACACTGAGTCTCTAATGAATAGTGCACAAGTGTTGTTGCAATTCATGGCAAGGAAATCCTGTGTGTCCCTGCAGCTCTACTGGGAGGGAGCTCTGTAGGCTTCGACCTGACTTCTTCTGTACTCAGCTCTCTGTGCCTTTTCCATGTACTGATTTTGCTGTGTATCCTTTCACTATAAAAGTCACAGCCATGTGCGCAACTATATACTGAGTCCTGAGTGCTCCTGGAAAATAAGCGAATTTGGGTGGGTTCTTATGGACCCCCTGGCACTCACCTGTGTCATACATGTCCCATGGTGAGTCCTTAGCAAGTGGAAGCATCAAATATAAGTGTTCATTGTGGTCACTGACTCATCGTCCTTCCTTACCTGTGAGGCTCAAATAAGAGATGTCCCCTCTAAAAGCAACTTAATTTTTGTTTCTTTAAAAAGTGCAAAAAGAAAGTTACTTGCATGGACTCAGAACCTAAGGGTGGCAAGGATGATGATATGCAAGGGAGTAGTCATAGCCTGTTTCATCTTAAATACCAAAGAAACTCCTACCGGCTTTGTTTTTTCTCTCGTCTTCCACTCTCTGGGAAGGAGTCTTGTCTGATTGATTACTGGACCTTTTCTTTATTGATTGAGATAGTCATGATGAGGAGGGATTAGTGAGAGTTACAGTGGAAAAGGAGAAAACTAAAAACCAGTAGGGGGAGAGAAGAAAAGGTTTTAGGGAAATAAGGGAGAAGGATGAAAAACAGAAGACCCCATGAAGATTGGATTAGAGATAGGTTTTTGTTTGTGTGTTTCATGTTGTTTAAATGTGGAAAAAATAAGAGAAAATAACTTCATGGCAGCTATTGTGTATTGAAGAATTGGAAAAGAACTTCTAAAAAGAGATGTTATTATTTATTATGGATGGGTTCCTTCTTTGATGTGCTATTCAGAAGACTCCAATAAAGATTCAAATTACTCTAAATTGGTTTGGGTTTGCTAAACTATTTTTTAATAGACTGTGTTTCAGGCTGGACCACAGGGAAAACAGGCTTTATATGCATTGCAGAATTCATAGTTATATCACAGCTATCAGTCACATTCTCGATCTCTTTCTCTCTCTCACACCACACACACACATTCTCTCTCTCACACACACAATGTAAGTGATATAGTTTGGCTGTGTCCCCACCAAAATCTCATCTGAATTGTAGCTCCCATAATCCCCATGTGTCATGGGAGGGACCCAGTGGGAGGCGGTTGAGTCATGGGGCCGGGTTTTCCTGTGCTGTTCCTGTGATCGTAAATCTCATGGGATCTGGCGGTTTTATAACGGGAGGTTCCCCTGCACATGTTTCTCGCCTGCTGCCATGTAAGACGTGACTTTGCTCCTCCTTCGCCTTTCACCATGATTGTGAGGCCTCCCAGACATGTGGAAGTTAGTCCATTAAATTTCTTTTCTCTTTATAAATTACCCAGTCTTAGGTATTTCTTCACAGCAGTATGAAAATGGACTAATACAGTAAGCTATTTCAGAATCTGCCAAATTATATTTACTATTAATTTTCTCTGCTCAGCCAGATTTACTCTCAACCTGCTCCATTTGAAAATTTTCTCCTCTGTCTAATATAACTTCCCATTGTTCATTGAGGATCTTCAGGGACCCAGAGCAAGAAGACAGGGAAGACAGAGGAACCAGGCTACTCTCACACCTAGACTCAGATATGTGGGCTGGTTCAGTGATGTCAAGTTCAAGTCCAGCGATGGCCTGTTCAGCCATGTCCTCCATGTATATCCTCAAGCCCTCCTTGTCTGAGGCTCCGAAAGGCTCCCACCTTCTAAACTCTATGAAGCCCTGATTTCTGAAAGTTTAGGCCTCTTGAATCTCTGAATTTCAAAACAGTGACACACGCAAGGACAAGATCAAAATTTCTTAAGGGAAAAAGAACCGAAACAAACGTTGAGAGGGCAAACATCTCACATTAGATTCTGGAATTTTAGAAAAGTAGTAACATATGCACAACATCATCCTTTAAAAGCTCTTGAGTCTAGATAAGAAGGAAGACCAAACGCTCCAGAGGAGACTGCCAGGTTTGTCTTCAAGCAGAATGTAATTTATGCAAGTAAAAGGTATAAAATGTTATTGGAACAGGCATTTCACAAAGACAATATCCCAAACGAAACATATGTGAACATATGAAACAAGTGAACATATGAAAAACTGCTCAGCTTCATTATTTATCAGGGAAATGCAAATTAAAACCATAAAATGACAGAAGTACACATCCACCTGAAAGGTTAAGGTGAAAACATCACATGTTGGCAAGGAAGTGAAGCCACTGGAACATGCATCCACTGCTGGTCATGGGAAGGGAGAGATTCAAAGGATACCTCCACCTTGCAAAACTATTTGGCAGCATCTTCTAAAGCTGAACAGATGCATAAGTTTCCAACCAGCAATTCTATCTCTTGAAGCATACCCAACAGAAATATGGAAACGTTCACCAAACACACGTACATGAAGGTTCACGGCAGCACTGTTCGTAAGTAGTCCCAAACTAAAGCCTACCTTGAAGCTCATCGGTAGAATAGATGAATAAATGGCAGTATATTCACACAATGGAATACTCTAGAGCAGGGAGTTGGCAAACTATGGTCCTATGTTTGTAATCCAGGCTGCCTATTTTTGTAAATAAAGTTTCATTTGAGTACACCTCCATTCATTGGTTTAAATATTGCCTATGGCTGCTTTCATGTCATAACAGAAAAGCTGAGTTGTGACAGAGATCAAATGACCTGTGATGCTTCAAATATTTACTGTCACTCTTTACAAAAAGAGTTTGCTGACCCCTGCCTTACAGCCTGAGAGCAAACGACATACAGCAACACATGTTGTGTTGATAAGCACGCATCTCACGGTGTTGACAGAGAAATGAGTCACCAGAGAACACAGGTTGTTTAGTTCCATTTCCGTGAGGTTAAAAGTGGGCAAAATTAGGCCCTGGAGTGGGTGTGAGATGTCAGGAGAGATGCTGCTGGGGGAGGCATGGTGAATAGAAAGGGACCTGAAGGTTCACAGGGTCCTGGTTGTGTCCTGCTTCTGGATCCATATGTGTGTGGCCTGGATATGTTCTCTTGGTAAGAATTCATCAAGCTCTGTACTTACGCCCTGCACACTTGCCTCTATGTTTATGATATTTTCATGGAAAGTCTTTTAAAAATGCTACTGGACTCCCTGCACTCCACCTTAAAACTCCAAGCCGCTTACCCTGCTCTCTCGTTTGTGTTTACCTTCACATAGCTGACGATCCCCCTGAAAGGCACGCCTCCTGCCCCCTTTGATGGAGCAAGGACCCCTCTTAGGGGCCTGCTGGGCCTCCCCAAGCATAGAAAGGAAAATCTCGAGTTCCCTCAAGGGAAATTCCAGGCACCTCACCAGCTTTGAATTAAATTAAATGGGCAACCTGATAAGTGAGAAGGTAATCATAGCTTAACATCACAGCCCTGGAAGTTAGAGCCACAGAACGTTTGGCTCCCTGTAGAAACTACAGCTAATATCTTCATACATGTCCCTGAATTATACTTCAGAAACCCAGACCCCCAGCACATGGAAGATGCCGTCTGCCGGCACAGACACCTCAGATAAGAAGGAACTGAGGGCTAAATGGTGACCATGGTACTCTTGTTCTAAATTTCTTCCTGAGAGGCCCGAAGGAAGTCAGACTCACAGGCCAGAGCTTCACATTCCTTCCTGCTAATCCCAAGCTTTCAGACAAACTTTTGCTTCCTTCAAACACAAATCAAAGAATCTTTGAATTCACCTTTGATTTGTAGGCCCCTGCTTGGAGATGCGTTTTCTTTTTTTTTTTTTTTTTAAATCTTCTCCAGATGCTTAAAATAAGATGCTTTGCTTTTTTAAGTGAAACCAATATGCAACCTCCACGTGCTGATCAATGACTTTGCCTGTAATTGTCTCCTCGCCTTGAAAAACGCTTACAATGTAAGCCATTGGGCAGTTCAGGTCTTAAGCATTAGCTGCCTCATCCCCCTTGATTGGTGCCCTGCAATAAATGCCTTACTTTCTCTCGCTGCAATTCCTGGTGTCGGGGTTTGGCTTTGCTGCACCTGGTGGGTGGACCCAAGTTTGGTTTGGTAACAAGAATTATGCAGACTCATCCTTCAAATCTCAGTGCAGATGTCTCCTTCCCAGGTCACCTTCCTGCCATGCCCCAGGGCTCACAGATGATCAGGGAAGCAGGCAGAGAGATCTCCAAGAGGGTGATACCGGGGGGCTCACAGATAATCAGGGAAGCAGGCAGAGAGATCTCCAAGAGGGCGATACTGGACCTTAAGTGAACATGGAGAAATACAAGAGATGTCACTGGTTGAATCTTGAGCGTCTGTCACACAGGAGAGGCCAGGTTGGCCACTCTGGAGAAATTCAGCTGTTTGTAGCTTTAGTTTAATTTAGGCTTAAGCCATTTGTAGGGGGCAGCTTAGTTTGGTGGGCAGAACGTTGGGCAAATCTGGAAAAAAAGAGCTGCATGGCAGCCAGGACATAGTGAAATTAAAGGGACTAATGTGTCACCTCTAATTGGCTGCAGAAAAGTGAGGAATTCATCGTTTGACGTAACTGAGAAACCCAGAAGGAGGTGACCGTAACCATAATAGGTTCATTGCACTATGCACACAGCCAGTCCACACACCAAGACACCAGGCTGCAGCAGAGAAAGAGGTGCTGAGATGTCTTTTCAGGCTTCTGCATTTGAGGACCAGATGGCCCCACCAGGACCAGCAACTCTTGACTCAACGCGACCTATGGCCCCCACTGAGAAGTGGACTCAGCCTCAAGGACTATTTTCCACACCCCTAGGATTGCATGCCCAACCAACCAGCAGCATCCCTTCCCTCGCCCCTGCACACCAAACTGTCTTTGAAAAACCCTAGCCCCCACATTTTCAAGGAGGCTAATGTGAGTAATAAAAAAACTCCGGTTCCTAATTAGCCAGCAGTTCATGTATTAAACTCTCTTGATTGCAATTCCCCTGTTTTAATAAATCAGCTTCATCTGGGCAATGAGCAAGAAGCACCTGTTGGGCAATTACACTGTGACCTTCAAGAATGAAGTTTCTTGATCTGTACAAGGGTAATGGGTGTCCTCACTGCAAGGGGGTATTGCGTATCTCCCCCAGGGACCGAGTACCTGGCCTTCATGGGTGCCTGATGAATGGTGGAGCCCTCTGTACCATTCTGCTTTTCAGGAAGGAAAAAAGTCCTCTGTTTATGCTCAGGGCTGGGGATGAGGATCAGGAGTGTGGGCTGCCCACTCTGTAGGCTCTATGGAGCCACTATGGGGGTGCAGGGCCCTGTCAATCACAGCCACTTTATCTGATAGACCCCAAGGGAGAATCATTATCATTGTTTTAATCACACCATTGAAACAAACAAGAATCAGGACTTCAATTAATTCAGCACACAAGTGGAACACATTTTGTGATTTGCAAGTCAGATACAGAGCTGCAGACCACACTCTCACCACACTGACAAGTCACATCCTCAGAGGCTTAGCTGGGGAGGAACAAGGTAGGGGATGGGGACCTGGTTTTGGATTGTGGTTCTGACACTGACAATTAGTGTGACCTCCACCAGAGGCTGCAACACTCCGGGCCTGAGTTTTCTCCTCTGTGAGAAGGAATCGTTGTTGTTGTAAAGACTGCAGGCATGATCTAAGTCATCTAGGTTCACTTACAAGAACAAAGAGCTGTTGCTTTACTTACTCTAGAAAGGAAAGAAATTAGCACAAGGCATCAGGTGCTTACAGAAGCTACTGGAAGTTCATAAGGAGCACACTCTGGACTGCCCCCTAGGAAGCTGGCACATCTGCCTCCATCAGGAAAGCAGAGGCCTGGAGACCCATTAGCTTCAAGAACATGCAGCAGAAGCTGCGAGCCTGAAATCAAGAAGCCCTCACCAACGCAGAGACCCCCCGTCTCCCACAAAGCTAATGGCTGGTCACTGCAGTCAGAATGGAACAGCTCGTTGGAGGAGGGGGATGACCTTGGCCTTACCACCCTCCGCTGGAGGATCAGAATTGCACCTCAAATATCCTAGGTGCAAAGGAATTGGGAAAATTGCTTTTTGGGAAGAGGTGGGGGGGGGGCTCCGCAGTGCAGGAAGATGTAGCAGAAAGAGGTGCAGCCAGATGGTTACAGCTGGGGACAAGGTGACTTAGGATGAGGCACTGAAGGGTTTGGGATCTAGTGGCCGGTCCTGGGAGCAGCTGGACTCACGTGCCCCACAGCCTCCCTCCTAAGCCAGCCTTCCGAGCACCAAAGCGTCCTGAAGTCACCTGGTCCATGGTTCTGCCCCAGCCCAACCAGAGCCAATAATCACCTGACCGCTCCACGGAACCTTCTGGTTCCAGCCTCAGGCATTCGGAGAAGCTGCTTGGGGTTGATGTTGAAGCATCGTCCCCGAGCCTCACACCCACCCTTCGGTGCTCTGCCCTGTGATGCTGAGACCGGGATTCTGAAAACCATGTTTCTGTTAAAATAGCTGACATGGCTTCTGTTTCAAAATTGGACTGGAAATCACTTGCAGGGGCTTCAGAGTCAGGTACAGCCCCAGCTTCCCTGTTCAGGAGCTGTGAGACCCAGGCAAGTGGCTTCATCTTTCTCAGCCACAATTTCCTATTGTCTAAAAGAACAGTCTCTTCCCACAAAGTTGATGTGACAGTGCGTCATGTCTGTGTGTGTAAAACACCCAGTACGGGGCCTGACGAAGGGTGAGCCCCGGCCACTGTCAGCGGATAGCGTCCTGCAGGGGGACCACAGCCTTCCACTTCCCATGGGTGTGAAGGTCTCTGGGAAGGTGCCTGGACCCTCCTCTGAGGGCCATCAGGGCAGACGCTGTGGGACACATACACCACAGCCATCTCCTCCTCCTTCCCTGCTGCCGCTTCTGGAAAAGCAGAAGATGGCTGACACTCCCTTCCAGAATGTTCCCTCTACTTAGTACGCTGGCTTTCCCAGGCTCAGCTCACTCTCAGGTCTTTTAGGCTTCAACTTCAGCCCCAGGTCTTCAGGGAAGCCTTCTGTGATTGTGCAAGGCATTTCCTCTGAGCTCCCCAGCCTCCGCTCCACTTACCTACAGGCTGGCTTGTCTGTTTCCCTACCCCCATCAGTGAGCTCCTTGGTGGGGTCGGGGGATGAAGGGAGGTGGGCTCACAGCTGAATTCCCAAAGCTCACTTAAAGCTGGGCACAAACATGCTCCTGATGGCTGGCTGTGGAAATGAATGGGTGAGTTCCTGATTTACGAGGGATGAAACCGAGGCTCAGAGAGGCCGCACCGACTTGCTTAGGATGAAGCTCATACTCAACCGCAGGTCCCACTACGTCAAGCTGCTTCAAAGCAAGTTCAAATTTAGAGCACCCTTCCCCAACTCAGCCTCCGAGCTGCGACTTGGCAGGAAGGGAAGGTTTGTGAGAAGTCCACAGACTGTCTGTCTGCAAACCTCCCTCACTGAAGTCACAATAAGGAGCTTGTGAAAAACCTAACCTCTCAGCCCCACCCCAGAGCCACAGCGTCAAAAGCTATGAGGTGAGGCCTGAGAATGGTCATTTCTCACAAGCTTCCCACGTGGCTCTGAAGTTCACTAATACCAAGAAGCCGCTGGGGCTCCTAAAAACATGACTGGGAAGATTTGCTGCTAGCTTTTCCTATCCTGTCTTCCAAGTGTCTCCTAAGACCACCCTGGGAGGAAGGGGCCAGGTCACTGGAGGTACCCAGCCCTCTGCGTGTTCTTTGTTTTACTTTTTTGAGAACATTAACTTTTTAAAAAGTAACAATAAAACCACACTGCCCATGGGAATGTCAGCTTGAAAGCAGATACTTTAAGCAGTTACTATAAAACAGAGTCAAAATGCACACCCTTTAGTGACAGAGAATTGACAAGATCCTAGAACCCAGGCTTCTTAGGACTTCCAGGAGGGAGGTCCTAAAGCTGAGATACACCCTGACAGACAGGTCCAACCTCAACTCTGCTACTTCCTTTCTATGGGGTCTTCAAGTTCCTTCAAGATGCCTGTGAAACGGGAACCACAGCAGCTCTGCTACCTCAGGAGAAGATGATGAGCATGCAAAGCCCCTGACACACGGCGGGGAGATAGCAATCTATCAGCTACTTTCATTCATTATTCCTATTATGACATTCAACTTGAGATAGACTGTTGGGTGTTTCTCAACCCTCAGACGAACCTCCTAAAACAACCTAAGGAACAGCTTCCTCTGAAATTGTATTTTATTTCGCAGCAGGGTTAAATCCTTGTTCCACCTCTTCCTCCGCATTGGTACTGTAATCACGGTATGTATTTCTATTAATCTCTGGGTTTAATAATTTCTAAGAAGTTGATTTTGTCAAGGGTAGCAAGTATCCAGAGGCAGTGTCACAGGCAGTAAAGGAATTTACCAAGGCACTTATAGGAAAAGAAAGGCAGATTTATTAGAGAAAGTGTGAAAAAATGTTGCAATATTACAACAGGAAGCACAGCAGAGAAGACGCTGTCCGCAAAGGGGGAGGGGCTGGAAGGTTTTCCAGGGCCAAGCTGGAGGGGGCTGCATGTAGAAGGAGGTCGCTGTACCCTCGGGTTGTTTGCGATGAGCGTCTCGGCTGTTCTTTCCCACCTGCGGTCCTCCTCAACCTGCGGCCCCTTCCTCATTGTTGCTCATCTTATCAGGACTCCACAGCTTTTACCGGACATTCTTTCTACCATTTGGGGCACAAACTGACCTATCTGCCACTGGAAAGAGAGGCCACAGCAACCAATGACAAGAGTCAGGATTCTCAGGTTGACAGTCTCAAAATACAGGCTTTAGAGTTTCAGCTGAGATAATAATAAATAAAGAGGAAGAGCAGAAGCCAATGTTTATGTCCTCAACAGTGATATGCCACATATATCAACAGCATAGAAACATAAATAACATTTAGAAAGGGTGAATGGTGATTTAAGAGGCAGTATATTTTAACAGAGGGAAAATAAGAACCCTTTAAGATTCATGTTATAGAGCTGAAAGTGTCTTTAAAATGACATTGTTCCACAGGCTGAGTGGATAAAGGGGATTTGGAGAGAAAAACAAGCTGTCAATTAAGGGGGCATTTCCCGTACCCTTCCCTCTCTCAGCCAAGACCTGGTGATGATGGAGAGAGCAGCCCCACTTGATGAGTTTATGGACATGATCACAAGTGACCAGCAAGGCCCTGGAGGTTTCCTACCAATATGGCAGCACCAGCGACCTGTGAGCTCCCATCTCCGTGGCCCCAGAGAGACCCTGGGGGCATCTGTAAGTTTCCCAAGCCTTTCAGGAAAGGAAAGATGTGCCATAAGGGTCGGTCAGTCTAAGACAAGGTTTGGGGGGAAGGTAGAGTGCATCAACCAGAGGTCAGTGGGACTCACACATCAGCTGCTGGAGCCAGCAGGGAGGAATTCTGAGAGGAGGAAACAGACACGCCCTCCCTCCCATCTCCACCTAGCATTGTTGGAGGACTTTCTCCTTAGTTGAGCTAAAAATGGGATCCTTATCACATGACCACAAAAAATTAGGCTCGCAGACGCGTTGAAGGGTGAGATGGGCAGAGTTTACTTGGCAGAAAGGAAAAAACAGGAAACAGAGACCCTTCACAAAGTCAGAGTCCTGCTAGCAGGCTTCCCGCCTCTCAGACTGAGTTCCAGGCTTCAGACAGGCTCCTCCCTCTGCAAAGGGCAGGGACTTCTGTGACTCTGCCCCATCCTCCCAGTGTGCAGGCCAGAGTTTCTCTGGGGACTTCTTCGTACTTTGCTGTCTCAACATGAGCCCCTCCAAACACAGGTGCCACCCTGGGGTGTGGGTGAGAGAATCTAAAATGGGAAGCTTAAACCTGAAATGACCAAGAAATAAAACTAGAAACGACCCCATTGACTTGATTAGAATTTCTATCGTTGGGTAGAATGAGAGATTGAAGTCAACTGTAGGGAAGAGCATGAAAGTTTTTTACATATCTGAATTAGTGGTTTGAAAAATGGTACTTCCTACATGAGCATCCGAATTAATGCAGTTGATAGGACTTGATTCTGCCAGTGATGAGTATTGTCCTGTGGCTGAGTCTCAGCCCAACATCCTTCCACTTCCATCAGTGAAGGGGGTACATTCCCCACTCTGCCCATTTTTCAGGACTTACTGGAAGGGCTGGGAAAGGTGGTCCACTCCTGAAATCCCAGCATTTTGGGAGGCTGAGTCAGGAGGATCATTTGAGGCCAGAAGTTACCTGGGCAACATGTCAAGACCTTCTCTCTACAAAAAGAGGACAAAAATGAGTTGGGAGTGGTGGTGCGAACCTGTACCTCCTAGCTACTTGGGAGGCTGAGGCAAGAGGATCGCTTGAGCCCAGGAGTTTGAGGCTGCAGTGAACTATGATTGTACTGCTGCATTCCAGCCTGGGCAACAGAGCCAGACACTGTCTC
>NW_016107539.1:662641-665519 GCF_001604975.1 Cebus imitator | reverse complement strand
AAAAAGAGTCCCAGCAAGCTGTAAAAATAAAGCCACGGCATAAAACGAAAAACAAATTATCATTTGACAGGCAAGTCTTGTTAGAATGACAGCTTGAAAACTGTCAGTAACCCTTTGAAATCACACAGTGATGGCATTTGGCTTTGACAGTTGTGTCAGGGTATAAAACTCACCAAGAACGTGAAAATGTGGCCTCATCCCCAGAGCTCATGAGCTGCTGCAGTTCCTGGGGCTTGGGGGCACGGGAAAGAGCAGGCCCTGAGGGGTAACTGCCTCCTGATGGTGAGAGCCGGGTGCTGTGACATCAGGATCACAGGACATTGAAGCAGGAGGCCAGAACGCATGCCTGTGCTCATTTAACAACTGGTGTCATCTGTGATTTACTACATCAGGCAGTGGGAACACCAAAAAAAAAAATATATATATATATATATATATATATATATATATATATGAGTTGGGTCTCAAAATGTTTGGAACAGAAAGGATCACCTGCTGACGGGCTCTGGGGAGTCTGCTCACAATACTCTGCTGTGTGACCAAATGCAAATCCCTGTCCCTCTCTGGGCCCATGTGCTTAAAAACTGAGCATCAGCCCTGCACTTGGCTCTGGAAACCACAGCTCTGAACACCTCTCCCCTCCCAACCTCAGCTTTATCATCTGTAAAACGGGCACAGCATACTGCCTCCGCCACAGGTTTCGGCAGATGAGATGCTGTGTGTGAAAGGGTACCAGGAACTGTGAAAAACACTCCCCAGAAGTGAGGAGCTCCTTTCATTACTCAAGATCACACAGCACAGAGGTGGCAAAATGAATTTCCCAGGAGAAAACACCATCACCCCTAAAAAAGCAACCTTTGCTGGGTGCTCTGAAAGGGAACCAGAAGTGATAAAACAGCTTCCAAACAGAAGCGAGAGCGAGACAGTAAGTGAGAGAGAGCGAGCCACGGTACATCTAAGCTTTGTGTATTGAGCCCCCTTTCTTGTTTGGTGGGGCAGGGGAGGGTAGGAAGGAGTGGGAGGGTGAGTTGCAGGGGTGATACTGGAATGAGCCGCCTGTGTAGGGAGGTCACCAGCTCTGCCGTGTGTTCAAATGAGTGGGCCAGAATCACTCCCTTTCTGTCCTGAAAAAATGCCAGAGAGTCCTCAGCAAATAGGTGACCATCGGGCATCTTTCTGTCCCCTGGGTGGCCCTTCAGGACACGAGGATGAGGGTGGTGGGAGATGGATCTTTTCTGCAGCATCTTGGGGCTCAGATGGACATTTAGAGCTGGAGACACCACCCCCTTCTCTACCCCTAGTCCCCTCCATTTGTAAGTAGCAGACCATGTAGTACAGGAAGAGGAGCTTGAACCTGAACTCCGGTCCTGCTCTTCCTAGCTGCATGTCCTGGGACAGATTGCTCACGTTCGTCAGCTGGCGAAATGGGACTATGGCCACCTGCCTTTCTGCCCAGCAGTGCAGATGGAATGGAGGGACAGCAAGTGTGGAGAGCAGGGCCTCTATGCACAAACGAGGCAGGCAACATGGGGCAGCAGTTTTATGAGGAAGTCCATCGCCCCCGTGCCAGGTGGGAGGCTGCATGGTAACCTTGCTAGTAGGCATGGTGCTAAACCTTACGTGTGTCAACAAACGTAGTTTTCTTTGCATTCTTATAATCACCACTTGACAGGGAGGCTTATGAGGTCAAAGAGCTTGCCCAAGTCACCCAGCAGAAATGGCAGCACTGGGACCCCAATGCAGGCTTCAGCCTCCAGACTCCCTTCCTTTGGTCACTCTGCTCTCGTGACCCGACGATATTGCTGGCAGCTGGTGTCACTAGGTAGAGCAGCGCCCTCAAGGAACTGCCGCCAGCAAGAAGTAGTGGGGCCTATCTCCCCACTTCCTAAATCCTCCCTAAATCCAGCAGCACTGATCCTCAGAAAGTATCTGCCTGGTCTTCTCAGTTTCTCTGACTGGACAGACCCTCCCTAGACAGATAGCTCTGGCCCAGAAAGAGACTCAAGGCAAAGGTGTGTTGTGGGTGGGCACCCAGAGTCCACAGGGGCACTGCTGGCAATGCCCATGGGAAGGGAAGGGCCCAGCAGGGATGAAATGACTGGTCTGTCACCTACAATTTTCAGCAAGGCTCCCGGACCAATAACAGGAACTGTGGCTTTTACTTCCTGTCCACAGAATTGCAATCTCAAAAGAAGCCAGAAATTTCTGTTTTCATGAAATCTTCAAATTTATCATTGTTGGCAACCAGTTTAAATATTTTTTCTTTTCTTTCTTTTTTTTCTGGTGGGGCCACTGGACAGGGTCTAATTTGTGGCCCAGGCTGGAGTGCAGTGATACACGGTTGTGGCTCACTGCAGCCTCCACCTCCTGGGCTCAAGCAATCCTCCTACCTCAGCCTCCCAAGTAGCTAGGACCATAGGCATGTGCGACCACACCCGGCTATTTTTTTTTTTAAGTTTTTGTAGAGATAGGGTCTCCTTGTGTTGCCCAGGCTGCTCTTGAATTCCTGGGTTCATACAAACCTTCTCACTCAGCCGCTCAAAGTGCTAGAATTACAGGCATGAGGTTTTTTTTTAATCTGTGAAAAATTTGAGTGTGTGGCTGGGTGCGGTGGCTCATGCCTGTAATCCCAGCACTTTGGGAGGCCAAGGCAGGTGGATCACTTGAGGTCAGGAGTTCAAGACCAGCCTGGCCAACATGATGAAACCCCATTTCTACTAAAAGTACAAAAATTAGCAAGGCGTGGTGGCACATGCCTGCAGTCCCAGCTACTTTGCATGAGAGTCACTTGAATCTGGGAGGCAAAGGTTGCAGTGAGCAGAGATCACACCACTACGCACTGGCCTGGGCAACAGAGCAAGACTCTATCTCAAAAAAA
>NW_016107539.1:612849-662521 GCF_001604975.1 Cebus imitator | reverse complement strand
CATGGCGAAACCTTGTCTCTACTAAAAATACAAAAATTAGCTGGGCGTGGTGGCACATGCCTGTAATCCCAGCTACTCAGGAGGCTGAGGCAGGAGAATTGCCTGAACCTGGGAGGTGGAGGTTGCAGTGAGCCAAGATCGTGCCACTGCACTCCAGCCTGGGAGACAGGGTGAGACTCCATCTCAAAAAAACAAAACAAAAACAAACAAAAAAAAAATGCCTGTGTGATATGGCTCATGGATCACCAGTTGCCACCCTCCTCCAACAAGGCTGCGCCCCCTATGATGTCAGGTAAGAAATTTATGTGACCAAGCCTCCACTTGTCTCCTCTGCAAAATGGACGTACCATAGCCTGGCTTAGGGTTAGAGGAGATAAGAAAGTGAACGTCAAGCGTCTAATACAGAGTGAGGCACATGTCTTAATCTGCTATAACAAAATACCACAGACTGAGTGGCTTCAACAACTGAAAATTATTTCTCACAGTTCTGGAGGCTGGGAACTCCAAATTCAAGGAGCCAGCTCATTCAGTCCCTGATGAGGGCCACTTTCTGGCTGGAAGACGCTGCCTCCTTCCTCCCTGAGTCCTCAAGTGGCCTTTGCTCTGTGCTCATATGGAAGGTGGGGGGGCAGGGCACAGGAGAGAGCTCTGACCTCTCTTTAAGGACCCCAATCCTATCGGATTCGCTCCCCCTCTTAAGACCTCATTTAACTTTAAATACCTCCTGAAGATCCTGTTCCAAATATGGTCACAGTGGACATCAGGGCTTTAATATTAAATACATGAATTTTGGCCAGGCACAGTGGCTCACACCTGTAATCCCAGCACTTTGGGAGGCTGAGGTGGGTGAATCATGAGGTCAGGAGTTCAAGACCAGCCTGGCCAACGTGGTGAAACCCCATCTCTACTAAAAATACATAAATTAGCTGGGTGTGGTGGTGGGCACCTGTAATCCCAGCTACTCAGGAGGCTGAGGCAGAGAAATGCTTGAACCAGGGAGGCGGAGGTTGCAGTGAGCCAAGATCATGCCACTGCACTCCAGCCTGGGAGACAGAGTGAGACTCTGTCTCAAACAAAAAATACATGAATTTCGTGGGGGACACAACTTAGTCCATAACAGTAAAAGGCACTTGACAGATGGGAGCTTTAATAACAACTACCTAAACGATTGTAAGAATGCAAAACCAAAACAATCTCACTTTCCCTTAATTCTTAGCAATAACGCTTGCAAGTTAGGAATTCTTTACATTTTTACTCAAATGAAGAAAGCAAGATTAATTAATACCCTTTTGGCATTAGAAGAATTACATAGCAAGATTCCAACCCACACATGCTTGATGCTGAAAACCCAGCGTGCTATCACTTGCCGCTACTGGTGTGATGGGTTTGTGCCCACACGCCACTTAACACACACCAATGCCAGACACTGGCGAGAGGGAGGGAGGAGGGGAGGAGAGTGTTCTGCTGGACACACGGAGATTTCAGTCAAGACGGAGTGCTCACTTTTCACCTGCTCCTAATTAAGGTTGCCAGATCAACTACAGGAAGCCCAGGTGAGTCTGAATTTGAGATAAACGGTGAATAGTATTTTTATTGCATGTCCTGTTGCAGTATTTGAAATGAAAATATAACAGCATATTCTGTGTCATTTTGTTTTGTTTTCCTAAGTCTGTTGACCCAAGAATGGGCCATTGTCTTAGTCTGCTTGGGATGCTATGACAAATCGTCACAGACTGGGTGCTTTAGATGACAGAAATAGTATCTCACAGCACTGGAGGCTGGGAAGGCCAAGGGCAAGGTGTCAGCCAACTCAGTTCCTGATGGAGGACCTGCTTTCTGGACTGTAAACAGCTGCCTTCTTGCTGTGTCCTCATGCAGTGGAGAGAAAAATCATCTCTTGTGTCTCCTCTTATAAGGGCACTAATCCCATTCATAGGGGCTCCATCCTCAGTCCTCATTGCCCCTCAGAGACCCCACCTCCAAATACCCTCACATGAGGGGTTACACTTCAACACAGAAATTTTGGGGGAACACAAACACTCAGTCCGTAACAGCCAGGCTCTGCTTCCCCGCACCCTGCCTTCTTCCCCGTCACCTACGGAATTCAGCTAAAGTCCCTATCTTTCCCCCCAGCTCCTGGTGGCACTTTACAGGACCAGGGTCTTTACTCCTGGAGGATTCACCATCCCAGGCCCTGCAGTCTCAAGCTTGTGATCCACAGAAGCTAAAGCAGCCCTGTCACTCCAACTCTGTCCTCCTCACGCCCCCTGCCCACTTCACTCAGGGTCCACCCCCAGCTACCTGTCAGTGGCTCTCCTGGTCAGTGTTCCACCAAGACTGTCAGATGTACACCCTGAGAAAGAACAATTTAAATATCAAAGGACTCAGAGAGGCCCTTGCACGGGTGCTGAATATGTTTGCAGAAATGACCTCTTTAAATGTGTGCTACCAAAGTGAAGTGTGGAGGTGAGGACCGCGGGCCGTCAGGTCATGCCCGCCTCCCCCTCTGAGGGAGGAGGGTGCAGACGAGCAGAGGCAGAAGCTGAGTCTCCCTTAGCATGCAGGTGCCACTCATCCCTCCAACTTTCACATTCCAGAAGAAAATGACGTTCCACATCATCAGAATTTCATTTCTGAGGTTTTTTTTCCTCCTTACTTAACACTTCCGTGGTCTGTCTTTCTGATTCCAGTGCCCGTGTTTAACCTGGACTAGTCCTCAACTGCGTCCTTAGCCAGAAATGAAATCATTACCAACGCGATCAGCAGAATGTTGGAGGTGGAAGATTCCCAGGTTTTCTCTTAAAACTATCATGAGAAATTATCTCATGGGAATTGTATTTATACTTGTTGAAATCAAGTCTCCTTCCCAAAGGAGACTAAGCATATTAGAAAAGGGCCTCAGCAATAAATGAAGACAGGCTCCCCCCGGACGGGCCTGATTCCATCGGGCCAGTTTTACCAGTGGGACCTTCCTTGCACCCATTTCAGCCACTGTTAGAGAAAAAACATCAGGCAGGCCTGGCTGCCAATGCTGATCCTGCCCCTGGCTGAGGGATCTCGGGCCTCTCATTTAACAGAGCTGAGTTTTCACTTTCTCCTCTGTAAAATGGGAATAACCGTACCTACGTTGCTAAGAGGACTAGAGACAATGTGTGGAAAGTGCTTAAAAGAGTTTCTATTGCATGGCATGTGCTCCATACACAGCAGCATCGTTATCATTGTTGCATGATGAGAAGATAAAGCAGCACAGCGCATGACCCTGCGGCAAGTTCTGGGGTAAGGACTGTGAGCCGAGTCTAGTTCATCGGCAGGCAAAGGCCTTGCAGTGTTATGATATCTGCCTGTTTTCGTCCAGCGTTCTCGGATGATATAATTTGCATATTTGTCTCCACCCAAACCTCATACTGAACTGTAATCCCCAGTGTTGGAGGCGGGGCCTGCTAGGAGGTGACTGCCTCACGGCGGTGGATGTGTCTCAGGGGTGGATGCTTCGTGATTGGTTTTGCATCATCCCCTTGGCGATGTCCTCCCGATAGTGAGTTCTCATGAGATCCGGTCATTTAGAAATGGATAGCACCTTGCCCCCCACCTTCTGCTCCTGCTTTCTCATGTGACACCCTTGCTCCCCCTTCACCTTCTGCCATGACTGGAAGTTTCCTGAAGCTTCCCTAGAAGCCAAGCAGATGCCAGCACCATGCTTCCCACAAAGATTGTGTAACTGTGAGCCAATCAAACCTCTTTTCTTATAAATTACCCAGTCTCAGGTATTTCTTTATAGCCATGCAAGAACGGCCTAATACAGGCTTCACAAAGGAAATATGGGGCAGATGGAGCTCTGGAGGACCAGCAGACTGTGTAGGTAGCAAAGAGGAAAGGAAACCTGGAAAACAGCTTTCCTGAAGAACAGAAGGTGCTAGAATTGACATAAGAAGAAATAACTTGAAGAGACCATTTTTTTTCCCTTAATTAACATGGTGGGACTTCTGCTTCCAGCTACAATGAAGTGATTCTAGCAGACCCATGCACTCACCAGTAACAACTAGAAAGCCAGGTGAAATTTCAAACAACAGCCACATCTTTTTGGAGGCTTTAAAAAGTGACTGAGGAAGCCAGCACTTGACCTCAGAACAAAGAGTGGTTTGTTGAGGTGAATCCAACATTTTGTGTTCTATTTTTTCCTGAGGCTATTGCTGAGGTAGAAAGGCTAAGAGGCCACGCAGAGGGCAGGTGCTTTGGGCAGTGGAGCCAGCACAGCTTCCCACAGTCTCACAGAGCTAAGAATCAAAAGGGGAGTTCTGAACTGCCAGAGCATTAAGGCAAGATCCCTGAAATAAGGAAGGTGCAGATAAATGAGCCCAATACTATGTGTTTTCTCCTTGAGACATTTCTGGGACCTTAAGCTGTACATGGCAGGAGTCCTAAAAAACAGTCTGAAAGAAACTGATTTGGGGCAGCCTTATAGTATTGAGGGGGCAAATAATTGCATTCAGGACCTGCCAAGGAAGATGGGTTCTGGATAGCATCAAAGGTTGGTTGCCAAGGATGACACCCTAGAGGTGGAAGTACACTGGAGTCAGTTCAGTCTTTGATTGCATTGAAGTGACCCTTCTAGACTAGGTTCCCACCAAAGGGGAGGGTCAGTCACCTCTGGAGGAAAATGCAGTCCAGAGACTCTGTAATTTTTCATATACTCTGTCCCATATTCAATCAAAAGTTACCAGGCAGACCAAAAAACAAGGGAAAAAACAGAATATATAAAGAGACTCACAAATGACCCAGATGATAAAGTTAGCAGACATGGATTTTAAAATAACTTGGAAAGTATGTTCAAGAAAATTTTAAAATGATATTTAAGGACTTCTCTTCTCCCTCCTCAAAAGCCCTAGACCCATATGGTTTTGTAGGTGAGTTCTACCAAAACTAAACATGTAAGGAAGATGTAATCCCTGTTTCATACAAGAAATTAGACAAAGAGTATCCCCCCTCCCAAAATTAGACAGAATGAAGAGTTCCAAGCTTATTCTATGAGGCTAGAAAAGGAAAAGGGGACAGATGGAAAAGATAAACCAAGTTCAAGATGAGCACATACTGGAGTCAGGACCACAGAGAGCGTTAAATTGGAAAGAAAAGAAGAGACAGGTAGGAGAAGGCTGGATTAGAGTGGCCTTCAAGACCAAGCTGAAGACTTTACAGACTTGACACTGTGAGTGATGGGAGCTGATTTCAGCTCTTGGCTGAGGGAATGACACAGCTTAGCTCAGTTCAGCTCTGTCATTTCTTCTCCACCGCATGGAAAAGGCTCTACCTTCCTCAGAAGCCCCATTCATGCCAGATGAGCTTAGTACACCATGCCTACAAGAAACCCGATCAGAATCTCTCAGCTGGGAGCTGGACTAAGAGATAAAATAAAAACTAGATATTGAAGCTATATGTTCATTCATCCATTCAACAAATACTTACTGAGCACTTCTGATGTGCGAAACAGTCTTTTTAGGACTGCTTCACGGTGATGAATAGGGCTGACATGATCCCTACCTCTAGAACTCACAGTCCAGGAGTGGTGGTGAATAAACAGGTAAATAGAAAATAGAATCATTCCCTTTAGTGGCAATAATTCCCATTTGTCTATCCTTAATTAACTATTACGCACAGAGGAGTAATATTTCCATATTTATGATGAGCAAGTGGGGTGGTCCCTTTTAATTAGATGATCATAGATGGCATCTCAGAAGAAAAGATATTTGAGTAAATATTTGAAAGAAAAAAAAAAGATGAACCTGCCACATGGAGAAATGAAGGAAGAGTGTTGTCAGCACAGGGAACAGCAAGGGCGAAGGCCTGGAGGTGGGAACAATCTTGGCACATTCAACAAAGAGACATCAGAGTAGTGTGGCAGGAGCACAGTGACCAACAGGCAGGTGACGGGAGGTGGGGGGCAGGTCGGGTGCAGCCTTGCAGGTTGTGGTAAGGAGTTCAAATTTTATTCTAGTGCTTCTGGGAGGGTTTAAGCAAGGTCTGTTTCATGATCAGACTTACAGTTTAAAACACAAAATTGAGTTGCACTGAGGAAAGGAGACTATGGTGAAAAAAAAGCAGAAGTGGAGAGAAACTTCTGAGGCTCCCGTGGCTGCCTCGGTAGAGATGGTGGCTTCAGCTAGCAGAGCAGAGGAGAGACGATGAGCATGGAATGAACGTGAGAAATATTTTGGAGGCAGAGCTTCAGAACACGAGAGCAAGAGGCTGAGCACCTGGCGGGGAGTTGGGGTCATTTTCACACGGAGCCTGAAGTTTGGGGGAGAAGCTAGCTTATTTCCTGAAGAGGCCATGATTCAGAGAGCAGGATGCAGACAGACACTGTCTGACCACTTTCCAAGAGGGCAGTCCTGCACTGGGTTCTACAGGATTTCCCTGTATCCTTACAATCAATTTCGTGTTCATTTGAGATAAGCTAATTGGGTTTCTGTTGCTCACAACCATGTCTATGACAGCTGAAGACTTTAGGAAGATTCAGGCACTGGACATCTTCTTCTTTCAAAGACACAGAACATTTCCTTTATATTTTTCGTTTGTTCTTTTCAAAGCTTTCGGGAAAAACTGTTCTTCCCCATTTCTGATATTTCCTTCTAGATGAAGAGAACTCAGTGAGGATGAGACTCCCGGCCTCTGTCCGATCCTTTCCATCCCACCCCAGGGAGAGGAATATTTATTGCAAGTTTTAGAAAACCAAAGTGGATGTGATTGGCTGACACATTGCTTTTACCCTGTGGCGGGTCAGCCTGCCCACAGGAAGCCACGAGTCCCCTGCTCCTGTGTGCAGTGTCCCTCGCGGGGGCCACTCCAGGGCCAGCACACGATGGGAGGCTAGAGGCCAACCCCAGACCAACACTACCTTCACCAAGTGTTTAATTCTGTCCAATTCTAGGGTATGGCTTTCGGAAGTCTCATTGACTCTCATCTGGGCTACAACTTCCAATTGAGCATGTATTTGTGAGAAGTCACAGGTAGCAGAGTGCAGAGGTTTCACATGCTGTTTCCAGAGCCACAGGGTTCATGTAACCTCTTTGTGACTCAACTTCTCTATCCATCGAATGAGATAGTAATGGTGACTGCCTGTCAGGGTTGTTCTGAGAATTAAATGTATTAACACATACAAAACATTTAGAGCAATGCCTGGCCACATATTAAATAAATGCTCTCTATGCATTAGCTGGTGCAGTATTTTGGTTTCCATCTGCTACTCTCATTCTCGATTTTTCATTTGTTTAGACAAGCACTGCCCAACAGAACATTCTGTGGTGATGAAGCGTTCTGTGTCTGTGCCGCCCAGCCTGGCAGCTGGTAACCTCATGGGCTTATCGGGTACTTGAAATGTGGCTACTGAGATATAGGAACTGCATTTTAAAATTGGTTTCCTTTTTTTTTTTTTGAGACAGAGTCTCTGTCACCCAGGCTGGAATGTAGTGGCTCAATCTCAGCTCACTGCAACCTTCACCCACTGGGTTCCAGTTCAAGCAATTCTCCTGCCTCAGCCTCCCGAGTAGCTGGGGTTACAGGCACACTTCACCATGCCCAGCTAATTTTTGTATTTTTAGTAGAGACAGGGTTTTATCATGTCGACCAGGCTGGTCTTAAAATACTGAGCTCGTGACCCACCCGCCTCGGCCTCCCAAAGTGCTGGGATTACAGCTGTGAGCCACCACGCCGGCCTTGGTTTCCTTTTAATTAGTTAAAATTTACTTTTAAATAGCCATTTGCGGCACGTGACTCCTACATCGGACAAAACAGATCTGAAACTGAATGAAAGAGAGGAGTACTGCTAATTGGCATTTCTCAGAGACCCCCAACAGGAGGAATTACGGCTGGAAATCCGGCATAGTCATGAGACTTGTAACAAGTGAACACAGGAACTGGGATTTACCGACCTGCTGCGGCTGCTGCTTCCTGTCCAAGCCTTCCTGCCTGTGTCACCCAGGGGTCCCTTCCTCTGTGCTCTCTGGCCGAGTGCTCAAAAAGGTCTATGGAAGTGGGTTTTGGAGATAAAGATACCGAGGCTCATCCGGGGCATACCTGCTTCTGGGCCCCATAGGCCCTGAGTGACTGCAGCACAGTGATTGGGAGACTCGAAACTGGTTCCCAGATGACTGACACAGACCACCTAAGCTGGCCAAGCTTTCACAAGCTCCTCCTCAGAGAATAACAGTTAGTGCATAGGCTCTGGGGTCAGACTCCCTGGGTTCAATTCCTAGCTATGCCGCATTCCTGCTGTGTGATTGTGGGCAGGTGAATTGCCTTCTCTGTGCTTTAGTAGCGGAATCCATTGCCCAAATTCTTTATCACTCATAACTACTCTCTGGCTAGGGAGAATCATGACTCCGAGCAAGGCTTCCTAACTTGCCCGAGCTCACTTGCCCAGGAAGTCATGGTATGGCAGGACGGGTCCCACTAATGTGGGCCTCCGTAACAACTGTTTCAGTGCTGACTGACTGGTGAAGTTAAATATTAAAAGCTGGGAGAACCAGAGCTCTTACACAAAGACTGGAATGTAACAAAAGCCCACCAAAAGTTTTGCCTAGGTTTTTCCTGGGCCTTAAAGCATGGCAAAATAACGAAGGAATTCTTAACAGGACCCGTTCACGATTAAACACATTTATTGGGGGTCTGAAGGAACTCCCCAAACCTCCATCATTTAGCAGAAGACAAGATAAGGGTCATCACCCCAGCACCTGGACCCGCTGAGAAATTAACTGAGGCTCCAGAGGAAGCGCTTCAGGACTCAGATCTTAGTGTAGATTAAAAGAAGTTAATCACTTGTGTCTTTAGATGAATGCACACTTACACGTGGACATATAGCTTAGAAAGTATATAAGCTCTGGAAAACTTTGTAATTTTGAGTGGTTCTGGCGGTAATTTCCAGGCCTTCTTCCTTTAACTGGTAACAGAAATAGAAAAACTCTTCCTCCCCAGTTCATCTGCATCTCCGTTTTGGGCCATGAGAAATTGCAGTGCTGCCCTCAGTTTGGTCTGGGAATAACCGGGCTGGACTTTGGAGTCAGGATCCCCGGACTCCAGACTCCCTGCCAGTCTCCCAGACAGCTGCTGCTTCCTGCCCTGCTGTTCCCAGGAAGTCTAAGGCAAGGGGGCCTGGGTCAGTGCCACCTGCAAAACTCCCTTCCCTGGTACACAGGACCTAGTTTTCGCTTCTAATAAAGCTCAGCTGTGATTTAAAAAAATAAATCAATTTCCACAGCAACCTGAGGCTCTAACACCATGCTCTCAGGGAGGGCGGCTCAGACCCTGTCTACCGGGATTCGCTCCTACACCAGAGAACGATGTTAGAAGTTTTTCCCCTCACTCAGAATCCGAACCATAAAGGGTTCCAATTTTTTTTTTCTCTCTCTCTCTTCCTTCCTTCCTTTTTCTTTTCTCTTTCCCTTCCTTTTTTCTCTTTTTCTTTCTCTTTCCCTCCCTCCCTCCCTTCTTCCTTCCTTTTCTCTTCTTTCTTGCTTTCTGACTTTCACTCTTCTTGCCCAGGCTGGAGTGCAATGGTGCAATCTCAGCTCACAGCAACCTCCGCCTCCCGGGGTCAAGTGATTCTCCTGCCTCAGCCTCCTGAGTAGCTGGGATTGCAAGCATGCACCACCAACCTTGGCTAATTTTGTGTTTTTAGTAGAGACAGGGTTTTTCCATGTTGGTCAAGCTGGTCTCGAACCCCTGACATCAGGTGATCTGCCCGTCTCAGCCTCCCATAGTGCTGGGATTACAGGCATGAGCCACCACACCTGGCCAAGGGTTTCAACTTTCAAGTGCCTATTTCCCCCATCAAGAGGCCCAGACAGGCCCCACCTTTGGGCAATTTTAAAGACTCCCAGGGCATCTTCCTCTCCCCTGCCCAACTCACCCCTGCCCATCTCTACGGTAGCCACTTTCCTCTATGTGGCTGGAGGGACCTAGAAAAGGCAGCCACAGGCCCCACAATGTCTGCACTGAAAACCCTGGCAAGGGGTGGGGAGAGGAAGTGGATGAAGCAATGCTTGGCCCCAAGGGCTCTCACGGCGACTTCAGGCAGCAGCAGGACTCAAAGTTGGGAGCTCAAAGAGTTCTGGAACATTCTGCCACTCCTCTAGCCTAACAGATTCCTCTTTACAGGATTGGCATAATCCTTAGATGTTTTTTCTTTTTTCTGTTGAGATAATGTAGTGCTCTCACAATTCTACAATTCACATAGTAGAAAAGAACCTTCTTACTCCCCCAGCCTCTGAGCAGACAGCTCACTCATCTTACTATGCATGTTCCAGAAAGCCCTTGATAGGTGGATCTCTGAGTTTCCCCAGCTCCTCAAGAAGATCCTAACATTGCAACAGGCTGGGCTCAATTCCTTCTCTACCTCCAGAGGAAGACGATGGGAAGGGATGAAAGGGAGACCCCCGACTGCCGTCCTGGCCCAGATTCCCCCGGACTCCTGCAGGAGCCTGCCTCTGCCTCAGTCCACCTGTCCCCACCTTTGTACAGCCAGAGGGACCCTGCAAGATGCAATCAGGTCATGTCCCTCCTCTGCTCAGAGCCCTCCAGTGCCTTTCCCAGCATTCTTAAATAAAGCCCAGCTCCTGGCTGAGCGCAGTGGCTCATGCCTGTAATCCCAGCGCTTTGGGAGGCTGAGGCAGGCAGATCACAAGGTCAGGTGTTCAAGACCAGCCTGGCTAATGTAGTGAAACCCCATATCTACTAAATATACAAAAATTAACCAGGCGCAGTGGCGAACGCCTGCATTCTTAGCTACTTGGGAGGCCAAGGCAGGGGAATTGCTTGAACCCAGGAGGCAGAGGTTGCAGTGAGCTGAGATGGCGCCACTGCACTCCAGCCTGGGAAACAGAGTGAGACTCCATCTCAAAAGAAAAAAAAAAAAAAACAAAGACCAGCTCAGCTCCTTACCAGGGCCTATGAGGCCTTACTCAGCCTGGCCTTGCTGCCTCCCAAGGGCCCCAGGTAGCCCAAGAGAGATGGGTCCTGCCAAATAGCGTTGGCGGGATCGCTAGGGCTCCATGCATTCTCTGGGCAATCAAACACTTGAACAATCCTGTATGCAAACAACCTCAAACAAGATCAAAGCCAGTCTGATTTCGGACTGCAGCACAAATGCTGCACCTCCAACAGGCTAAATTAGACGTATAAATAATGTGTTGCTTTGGGTCTGCTGTGCTTGCTAGGCTGGGAACAGGATTTTAGAAGCATGGTTAAGAGCTGAATCATGATTCAAGCACAACACAAAAGTTCAGCAGCGCTGTGACGGGAAGAATAAGAAACCAAGCAAAATGAGGCGTGGCAGGCTGTCCGTGGAAATAAATAATAATAATAATTAAATTAGTTTGCAATCATTCCTTACCTGAGAAGGATTCACATGTTGAGGAGGCAAGAGTCGCCTGAAGTCCAACTTTCTATCAGCCTGAGATTGAGGATAGGGCCTGCTGCCCTCATGGACCCTCCTTGCCAGGGGGTTTCCACCTGAACTTTATACCCTTGGGAGCCAACCCACAGCACCCAGGCTCTGGGAAAGTGGGCCACATGGGAGAGACGGGCCGGCAGTTTAGTTTGGGGTCCTTCCAATCAGCTGCCTAAACCTCCGCTGTCCCTCAGCTCCCAGCATGGAGGCCTCACTCCTCCTGTGGCCCAGGAGGTCTTAGCTGTAGCCCCTGCCCACCCCCCTGGCTGCATCTGATTGGCCACTTCCCTTTACCCTCCCCTCCTCAGACACCTGTTCCCAGTTCTGTGAATATGCCCAGCTCCTTCCAGCTCTTTGACCCCCACGCGTGCCGATGCCTCAGCTGAAAGCATTCTCCCCTCTGCTTAACAAACTCCTATCTCACTGGCCTCTCCCTTTCACCTTGTCCTCACTCCACCCCCAACAGTCTATTCTCTTATAGCAGAATCGTCATTTCAGAATGTAAGCTGACCATAGTGCTGTTCTAAGTCTTCCAGGTAGCTCCTCTCACCTTATCTTACAGTGTGTGCCAGTGGAATGCATAACTGACTATTCCCCTGCCTGCGCCTTTTCTGTTACAATGCGTTGATTCAGTTATGTGACCATTACCCTCCCTCCTTCCCCTCCAGACTCCTTTTCCCCTTTAAATATTAAAGTCCTCAAAATCATCTTTGGAGAAAGGCACAGACCACAGACTGTTTCTGTGATTCTGTGTTTATTTCTTCCAAGTGTGTCCTTAACCTTGGCAAAAGAAACTTCCAAATTGATTGAGACCTATTTCAGATACTATCTGGGTTTACACATGCTAGATTTAGAAAACTTAGTACAAAAAGAAGTAAAGCAGCTCAATCATAAAGCTTATATTGATTGTGTGTTGAACTGATAATATTTTTGGTATGTTGGATTAAATAAAATGTATTAGTAACATTAATCACATATGTTTCATGGCCACATAAATGTCGTCTTTTGAGAAGTGTCTGTTCATATCCTTTGCACACTTTTTGATGGGGTTGTTTTTTTCTTGTAAATTTGTTTAAGTTCCTTGTAGATTCTGGATATTAGCCCTTTGTCAGATGGGTAGATTGCAAAATTTTTCTCTCATTCTGTAGGTTGCCTGTTCACTCCGATGGTAGTTTCTCTTGCTGTGCAGAAGCTCTTTTGTTTAATTAGATCCCATTTGTCAATTTTGGCTTTTGTTGCAATTGCTTTTGGTGTTTTAGTCATGAAGGCTTTGCCCATGCCTATGTCCTGAATGGTATTGTCTTACAATAGCAAAGACTTGGAACCAACCCAAATGTCCATCAGTGACAAATTGGATTAAAAAAAAAAAAAGTGACACATAAATACCATGGGATACTATACAGCCATAAAAAAGAATGAGTTTATGTCCTTTGCAGGGACATAGATGAAGCTGGAAGCCATCATTCTCAGCAAGCTAACACAGAAACAGAAAACCAAACACCACATGTTCTTACTTATAAGTGGGAGTTGAACAATGAGGACACAGGGAGGGGAACATCACACACTGGGACCTGTTGAGGGTTGGGGGAGCCAGAGGAAGGAGAGCATTAAGACAAATACCTAATGCATGTGGGGCTTAAAACCTAGATGATGGGTTGATGGGTGCAGCAAACCACCATGGCACATGTGTACTTATGTAACAAACCTGCACGTTCTGCACATGTATCCCAGAACTGAAAGAAAAAAAAGATTAATCTCACTTTTAAACTTTTTTTTCCCCATGTGACTACTAGAAAATGTAAAATTATATCTATGGCAACATTTGCTCGTGTATTATATTTTCATTGGGCAGAGCCATTCTAGAGTAGCAGATAAATAATACCTAAAATTGGTTAAGGTCATTTTAGAAAGTAATAGAGGTTCTGAAGCAGATAAAATAGGGTGTGGCTAAAGAGTGATAAGGCAGAACGGAAGGCTTTCGATAGGATGGTCAGTACTGTGAGCCAAGTTGTACCCTCCAAAATTCATACGTTGAAGTCCTAACCCCCAGGACCCCAGAATGTGACTATATTTGGAGACTGGGTCTTTAAACAGGTAATTAGATTAAAATAGGGTCACTAGGATGGGCTCCTAATCCAGTAAGACTGTTGTTCATATGAGGAGAGCTATTAAGACAGACACACATAAAGGCAAGACCACGTGAAGACGCAGAGAGAAGACAGCATCTCTCTCTGTTGAGCAAAACCTCAGAAGAAACTAACCCTGCCAACACCTTGAATTTGGACTTCCAGCCTCCAGAGCTATGAGCAATACATTTCTGTTGTTTAAGGCACTCCGTCTGTGGCCCCTAGCAAACTATATAGTCAGAAGGGGCCTTTCCCAGAAGGTGACATTGCAATTGAATAACAGGAATGACTCAGCCTCCTGGAGGCCTCTGGGAAGATTTTTCTACGTTACAGAAAACAGCAAGAGCAGAGGCCTGAGGGCACAGGTGGAGAAAGAGCTGAGTGCAGCTGGTTCATGGTGGACAAGGGGAGGGTGGGAGATAAAGGCACGGGGTTTATGGGGTCAGAGCATACTTGGAAAACAACACATTTTCCTCCCCGCTCCTCTCACCATGTGCCATGCATTTAAAGCCTCATCTTGAGAAGATTCTCCAGGGTGCCTTTAAAAAGGTCTGTATCCTGGATCCACTTATAGCACCTTTCACTTTGAATCTGTCAAACCTGCTGCAAACCAAATGCATCCAGACGGTCGTGTTCCCTAAGAACAGCTGGTGAGTCACTGCAGCAGAAGGCCCCAGGGCCTCCAGGAACTGAGGTCCTCGAATGAGGATGCTCACAGGTATTTTTAACATCACCTGTCCTGGGGACCAGAAAAAGATTTCGAGAGGTGAAAAAGCAGAGTGTGAGAGCTGGAAGGATAATGCTGGCAGAGCCGTGAGGACCGCTAGCAGGCAAGGGTTGAGGGCATGGGAAGCTATGCCAGATGCGTGGGCAGCACCCTAGACTCCCACCAGGGTGGGGTGAAGAATCAGCAGTGGGGACCAGCAAACGCTGTACCCCAAAAGAGACTGCTCCCTGTGGTAGGAAAGAACATCTCACCCACAGCCACTTCCTCTCCTCCATTCTGTTTATTTCAAAAATTGCCCGCTATATTAATTCATTCTCCTTTAAAATAATAATCAGTTCTATCCTCCTCCCTAGATAAGCACTGTTCTTATTTGTATGTATTTGCTTATTTTGAGGGGAAAAAAAGTAATAGGTACAATAACCAAAGACTAAGGAAGCTGGCTACCTGTAGAGCGTGGGTGAGAACACAGCAGAGGAGAGAGGAGAGGGGGTGGTACCTTACTGGGTCTATTGTTTTACATGGATTAGTCTTCTTGAATCTCGTCAATGTTTTAGGCATTCAACAAATAAAATTATGTCAATAAGAATATAGAAAAAAACCCTAAAATTGAATAAAAACAAAAACAAAGAAACCTCACTGTATTTCAAATGAATTACATAACCACACAGATGTTCTAGAGGTTACTAACTCAAACAACTTCTAAGCTGAGTAGTCGGGCTATCAACCCTCAGTTTGATGACAGAAAAAGAACTGCAAAGGAATCTTGAACTCTGTTGAATCTTGAAACACTTTGGGAGGCTGAGGCTGGCGGATCACGAGGTTAGGAGTTCTTGGCCAGCCTGACCAACATGGTGAAACCTCGTCTCTACTAAAAACACAAAAATCAGCTCCACCCTCCAGAATTGCTCAGGTATACTCAGGGGAGGGCCTGTGTTATTGTGTTTCAATAGAATGCTGGTTTCTATAAGCAAGAATGGGGTGTAATTTGGCCAGGCATGATGGTGGGCACCTGTAATCCCAGCTACTTTGGGAGACTGAAGAATTGCCTGAACTTGGGAGGTGGAGGATGCAGTAAGCTGAGATTGCACCATTGCACTCCAGCCTGGGCAACAGAGCAAGACTGTGTCTCAAAAAAAAAATTACATGTCAACACATACACATACACACAAACATGTATGTATGTTCTGTTCACTGAGAGGCTCAGAAGCATGGACACTCTAGCAGGAATGAGCACACCTAGGACTCCAGCTTGGTTTCTAAATACCACTCCCCCCTAAAAGGAACCAGGGCTCCTTCAGAAATGACTAATTCCCAGGGCTGGGCAGGGAAATTGCAACATAAGCCTAAAATAGCTTGCTGTGCAGAAAGTGAGGAATGGTAAAAAAAAAAAAAAAAAAAAAAAAAAGATGCGATCCTGTAAAGGACACAGATGAAAGATAAACGTGGTTCATTTCAGTGCTGGTGCCCAGACAAGACCATCAGACCAGGCTTGCTACCAAGAACCTCCTTGGACTTGTGAGGCCTGATTTTTTTTTTTTCCAAATTCCACTTCCCAGGCTTTCCTTCCATCCCCTGAACACCTTCCTATGTTCCCATTCCTTATGCTTAGAGTGATTTCTGTTGCATACAGCCAAAGAACCCTGTGTGACACATCGAGTCTCCTTTCCTCCATTCAGAAACTCTTCCAGTCTTATAAGGAGAAGTGCAGAAGGCCCCATAAGGACTTCCCAGGCATTCCCCAGCCAACATCTCTCTCTGCCTCCCATACTGGCAGAATTAGGTAGATCACATTCTCAAAGTGTGTTGAGGAACAGGCTTATGAGAAACCACTTCCCGGCATCCAGAAGCCAACGCCAGCAGCTCCACCCACTAGAATTGCTCAGGTAAACTCAGGGGAGGGCCTGTGCCATTGTGTTTCAATGGAGTGCTGGTCTCTATAAGCAAGAATGGGGTTTAATTTGCCCAGGGGACTCCAAACAGCACGTGTGCCTCTCTGCAACTGGTTCCATTACAATCAGGATATAGGCAAAGTTTTAGACTCCCACTCCCCCAGATTGCTTGTAAAACCACAGGATACGATGGAAGCAATTTCATCATGCTGCATAATGAGCACAAGCATCATACAGGGCTGGGGGAGAAGGAAGTGTGTGTCTTCCCCATTGATTGTGTGGGTGACGTGGGGCAAGCTACTTATCCTCTCTGCGCTTCTGTTTCTCATCCAAACCTGTCCAATCCACTGCAAAAAAAACAAAAGCAGGAATAACTCTCAGGCACACATTCAAGAAGCAACATACGCCATGCAAACACCAGGGAGGAGACCCACGCACGTGTTTATCCCCTGCTTGCTCTCACCGAATTCCCCCAGCACCCAGAAAACATGCACATCCTGGGAAGGCTGACAACAAGCCTGGACAGATTTCTTGGAGATGGAGAGGCATGGCTCATAGCCCACAGCTTTTCAGAGAATGTGCCACGGTCGACGTCTGCAGGTGGTTGCTTTTCTGCTAGCACGTGCTGAACACTGACTTAGAGTGCCAGGTGCCCGGCTGCATGCCCTGCACACATTAGCTGATCAAATCATCACAACTCCATGAACTAGTTTCTTAATTCCATTTTAATGCCACTGAGACAGATTTAAACCGGTAAAGCAATTTGCCTGAGATCAGACAACCAGAAATCATCAGAATGGATATTTGAAACCATGTCTGACTGTCCTGAGGCCTTTCCCTTTGCCTTTGGTTGGCTGAATGGTGGACCCCCAAGGATATGACCACGCCCTCATCCCTGAACCTATGCTCCCTGTGGCAGAAGAGTAAATACTCCCTATAGGGCAAACAATGCAATTAAAGATCTGGAGAGGAGGCGCTGGTCCTAGATTATCCAGGTGGGCCATAAGAAAAATCCCAGGCATCCTTAAAAGTGTGAGGCAGAGGGAAGCAGACATGTGGAGGATAGAAGGGAAGAGGAGGAGGCTGTCTGTCCACAGAGGCAGAGTCTGGAGCACTGTGGCCATAGAGGAGGAACCCCAGGAGCCATCAGAAGCTGGAACGGACTCTGCTAGAGCCTTTGGAGAGAGTGCATCCCTGGTGACACCTCAGTTTCAGGCTTCTAGGACTGTGGGGGAAGAATTTTCTGGATTCTAAGCCACACGGTTCATAGTCTTTTGCTATAGCAGCCTCAGGACACTGGTTCATGCCCTATGCCATCCAACTCTGCAGGGGGGTGTGGTGGTTCAGGGGCCGGGCACACGGAAGGCCTCTCCAGCTCTCTGCCCTCAGTTTGTCATCAAAGATGACTGAGCACAGCCGTGTCGCACTGTGCCCTGAGAGCCGCACAAACCCAGAGACTGCAGGGATGTGGAGAGGGGAATGAGAGAGCCGGGCAGGGCGAAGCAGTGACAGTGATGAGCGGGAGGGCATGTGTCCCATCTAAAAGGGCAAGGACAGCACAATGCACAATTGCAAAGATATGGAACCAACCTGAGCGCTCATCAGCCAACAAGTGGATAAGAAAATGCGGTGTATATACGCCATGGAATATTACTCAGCCAGAAAAAAAGAATACAAGGATGTCTTTTTCAGGAACTTGGATGAGCTGGAGGTCATTATGCTAAATGATGTCATTCAGGAATGAAAAACTAAGTTCCGTATGTTGTCATTTGTAAGTGGGAGCTAAGCTATGAGTACAAAAAAGTGATATAATGAACTTCAGAGACTCAGAGAGGGGAGAATAGGAGGGGGTGAAGAATAAAAAAGTACATATTGGGCACAATGTACACTATACGAGTGATGGGTGTACTCAAATCTCAGACTTCACCACTATACACACACACACACACACACACACACACACATATATAATTTATATATAAATATATTTCATATATGTATAATTAATATACATTATATAAGTATATAATTATTTGCAGAAAATTATATAGTATATAATGTATATTAACTATATATAATAGATATAATTTATATATAATTATATATAATTATTTATTATATGAAATAAATTTATATTATATATTGATAATATATCATAATATATAATCTACATTTATATATTACATTATATATTATATAACTAATGTATTATTTATTCTTACTAATTTATATATAATGTAATTAACATAAAATATATTAATTACATTATAATCTTATATTAACATGATCACATATTAATATGTCACATATTATATAAATGTTATTACATATTATATATAATACATATATGTCTATATAATATACATTATTAGTAATATATAATTCCATATTATCTATTGTATATTAACACTATAAATAATATATATTATATAAATATATATTATATACATTCATATTGTATATCATTAATATGAATATATTATACATTAATCATATTATTTATATATAATTTCTATATTACATATAGACATTAATATATATAATTCATATCTATTTGAAGTTACAAAGTTATACCCCAATGCAAATAAAAACATTTATATCTATTATATATAAAATGTGTATTATATATTAATATTTGTATATAATATATAGAATGTATATCTATTAATGTATATATTTTCATATAATTTTATATTTTTAATATAAATGTATATATATTACATATAATAAAATTTTAAAAATGAAAGCACATGGAGGCTTGCTGTGGGAACCAGGCCTGGTGTGACCAGAGCTCTCTCTGTTTGCAAAACCCGGGACAAGCATCTTCTTGTGAATCTGCCTATTTTAAAACACTGACAGCTGACTCAGAACTTTCAAATCACCTGATGAGCCGAATGAAACCCTTGTGTGGGCCATGCCACCATCAGATCCCTCCTCTGGATGAGGCCAGCTCACCAAGGGTCCCTACCCCTGCTCCTCCCAGAGGTGAATATTGTGCTGAGCCCCCATCCACTCTAATGGGGTTGGCATCAGGTTCAAGAGGCCAAAGAAGAGACCCAGAGCCAGCAAAGGAGCTGTGGGGTTTCACTGGGGGCTTACGTACAGGAGAGAGTCTAGTCATGGAGGGCTGGACAGCAGAACCCCAGTCCAGTGGCAGCAGCCTGGGCAGAAAAACTGCAACTGCTCGCAAAAGGCATGTGGTTGATACAGCGTTTTCACTTAGCACCCTCCTCCTAACAACCTCCATTTGGCAACTGTCATTCAACCCAAAACACAGGGCTTCTCTCCACGTTCCACGGAGAGGCTGGAGGAGCTCAGATGTTCCTCATAAACCAGGAATGGATCTCTAGGTTGGCTGCCCCTGGATTCCTTCGCTGGGAACTTGAACACACATGCAGGTGCACCATTCTCAGAGCATGCCTAAGGGCCTGCTGTCAGGCACATCTGCCACAGAGAGGGACGCTGTCCGGGGACTGCTTTAGACTCTATTTAAACTGCATTTCATTCCCGGATACTTCTTCACTCACCTTTTTGCCTTTTCAACTCCTGAAGTCATGGGAGGTAGGGGAAAGAGTGGAAAAGGAATTTGAATAGAATCTTTCTTTCCCACATCACAACCAACTCGCACGAATGCACGTCAATGGAGATGATCTCAGCCCCCTACTAGGGACCCATCAATTCCTGCATGGTGGCGGGCATGATGATGCACCAGAGATGAACACAAACAGGGTCTGCTGACCCAGCCGTGGTGATTAAGAGGCTTCCTATAGGTTTGTAATGCGGGCACGTGGCCTGCCTGCTGCTCCTGCCTGCTCACACCTGGAAGAAAATGGATTCTGAGAACTTTCTCCATGGCCCCAAAACCACCGGGAGAGCTGGCTGCCATGGCCAAGGTTGTGGGGTGAGACAGCAGACACGGGACGACAGGGATAGACGTGTGCATGTGCATGTGTGTGTGTGTGCATGAGTGTACATGGCTGCATGCGACACACAGACATAGAGCCAAAGACTTGGAGACAGTGGCAAAGAGGTTTGTGCAATTTTCTACAGAGCCAGCACTTTCCTTCTTCTCTTGCTTTACAAAAAAATTGCAGGGTTTGGCCCAGAGACAAGTTCTGTTTGGACCGCATGCTGTTTCTTCCAATAATAACTTCCCAGTCACAGAATCCATAATACCAACCAGAATTCATTGAGTTCTTACTGTGGATCAGGCAGTTCTAAACGACTGACGTGCTTTTCCATCTAATTCTCAAAGCCACCATATCCCTTACAGGCAGTTAATGTCTATAAGAACACCAATACTTTTTTTAAAAGAAGATTTCTCATACTAAGTTCCGTTTTCTCTGGCCCATGCCTAGGCTAGTACTTGCAATACATAGGTGCTCAGTAAGTATTCTGAAGCAGGAGAAATGGGTCTGGAGGCAGGGAACCTAAGGCTGTTTCACACTGACTTCCTAGGACTAAATAGAAAGGAAAACCCTAACTTTTCACACCTAATAACACAAAAGGACTAGAGGCTACTCCCTTTGCAAACTTTCACCTTTTTTGTGAGGCAGATGGGAAACTGAAAGTGCCTCTGATTGGTTGCAAAAAGCAACCAATGTTTGCATAGGAGTGTAACTTTGTAACTTCACTTCAGCCTCTAATTGGTTGCTGTCTGCAACCAATCAGACTGACTGTGGGGCACTAGGAGCCAAGTCTTCATGTGCATAGAACTGCAACTTTGTAGCTTCACTTTGGCCTCTGATTGGTTACTTTCCACCACCAATCAGATGTTTGCATAGGAGTGTGGCCTTTGTAAGTTCACTTCAGCCTCTGATAGGTTGCTTTCTGCAATTGGACGGATTGTGAGCCACCACTTCATTTACATGGGGTGAGCACTAAGTGGCCAAAGGGAAACCTCTAGGGGGTACTTGGACCAGAGAAGATTCTGTATTTTGGCCCTTGAGCAGCTGTGGCTGCTCGGCCTGCTCCCACTCTGGAGTGTACTTTTGTTTTCAATAAATCTCTGCTTTTGTTGCTTCATTCTTTCCTTGTTTGCGTGTTTTGTCCAATTCTTTGTTCAAAATACCAAGAACCTTGACACTCTCCACTGGTAACAATTTGATGAATGAATGGGTTGTGTGGCCTGATGAGAGGAACAGGTCAGTCACACAAATAAATGATCATGCCCAGCCCTGGTAGGGCCATGGTACAACCAGGGGACAGAATATATTCTGGGATGGAGGTGGTGTCAGGAAAGGCTGTCTTGACTAGGAGAGCTTAATTCTGAAAGGCAGATGGGGTGGGTTGTCAGTGCTGGAAGCAATAACCAGGGCCAGTGTGGGGAAAGGAACAGCGGGGAGAAAATGGGAAAGAACTGGAAACTTCCAGACCAGACGTGGTGGCTCATACCTATAACCTCATCATTTTGGGAGGCTGAGAGGGGCAGATCAGCTGAGGTCAGGAGTTCGAGACCAGCCTGGCCAACACGGTGAAACCCCATCTCTACTTAAAATACAAAATTATCTGGGCATAGTGGTGCACACTTGTAATCCCAGCTACTCAGGAGGCTGAGGCAGAGGAGAATGGCTTGAATCTGGAGGCAGAGGCTGCAGTGAGCTAAGGTCATGCCACCATACTCCAGCCTGGGTGACAAGAGCGAAACTCCATCTCAAAAAAAGAACTGGAAACTGCCAGAAATCCATTCTGGTTGACACATAAAAGTGACAAGAGAATGGGACAAAATGAAATCAGAGAGACTTAGGTCTAAAACACTGGATTCACTTCTTAAGGCCATCATAACAAACTTGCAGTGATTTAAAACATCAGGAACGTATTTTACTCTCTCTCAGTTTTGAAGGCTAGACATCTGCAATTAAGGTGCCAGGAGGGCCACACTCCCTTCAAAGACTTTAGGGGGAGATCCTTCTTTTCTCCTTCCAGCTCCTGGTGGCTTTCAGCAATCCTTGGCTTGTGGCAGCCTCTCCCCAGGCTCTGCCTCCATCTTCACACAGCCTCTGCCCTGTGATTCTCTCTGTGTCCTCTTGTCTTCTTATTAAGGATGCCGGTCATTAGATTTAGGGCCTACTCTAACTCCAGGAAGTATTCATCTGTTTTCACACTGCTGGTAAAGACATCCTCAAGACTGGGTAATTTATAAAGAAAAAGAGGATTAATAGACTTGCAGTTCCACATGGCTGGGGAGGCCTCAAAATCTTGGCAAAAGGTATGTCTTACATGGCGGCAGGCAAGAGAGCGAGCTTGTGCAGGGGAACTCCTCTTTATAATAGCATCAGATCTTGTGAGACTTACTTACCCTCACGAGAACAGCGTGGACCCACCCGCATTATTTAATTATCTCCTACCAGTCCCTCCCACAACATGTGGGAATTATGGGAGCTACAATTTGAGACTTAGGTGGGGACATGGCCAAACCACATCAGACATGTTCTCAGTCCTTACCATAATTGCCTCTGCAAAGACCCTCTTTCCACAAAGGTCACATTCACAGGGACCTGGCATTACGACTTGGACATATCTTTAGGAGGGACACTATTTAACCCACTACCAATACTTTCCCACAGTGTTTTGGAAACTAACTTGTTTTGGAGGCTGTGGGCCCTGGGAAGTGCTGTCGGCAACACCCCTGAACAAACAAAGAGCTGCTCCAGGCTCTGGAAACATCGCTTAATGCATTAAACAGGCTCCATCCTGTGTCCGGGTGTCATGCAGAGGGCCACTAGGCCAGCAGGAATGTCACTCCGTCAAGGCCTCCAAGCCCATATGTTGCCCCTCAACACTTTTCTTAGTTTTGCTTCTGTTGGTGAACACTGCAGCCAAAATCAAGATCCCAAAATAAAAACCCCAAAAGGATCTAGAATATTTGAGGAAAGTCATCTCTGAGTTAGAAAACATCCTTCGTGTTTGGTCTTGATCTGTCTTTTGTTATGTCCATCCTCCCTGCCATTTGATGCTTTACTTTGCACCTCTTCCCAACACCAACACACACCATGCAAGCCCCCAACGAGGGACCTTCCTCCGTCAGCCTGGGGGGAGCATGAATTAGCTGAGAAAACGGCTCGGCCTCTTCTGAATGGCATGCTAAATCACTCCTCATCTTTTTCCAGTCTATGCTACATTTAGACTGACTTTTCTTTCTGTCTTCTAAAGGGCCATGCATTATGGATGAGGACTATTTCTTATTCAGCAGCTGAGAATCACTCTTCTATCAAAAACATCTCTTTCACTGTTCTCTCAGATATCAAAGCCCCTCTCTGAACTCAGCGTTTCCTGGCCTGGCTCCCTGAAGGGGTCTGTTGGACAATGCTCTTGAGTGACGAATGTTTGAAATGTAAAATGCACAGGCGAACACACTCCCGCTGTGAACCCACACCACATTCTTGCTGAAAATGGTGAACTCCACGCATCACGGGACCCCTGGAGTTAGGGTCATTCTCATCTGAGAGAGAAGGGGGTCATTTCAAACCTTAGAACAAGCCGTTTCTGTCCTGGGTGGATTGGAACGTATTGAAATTTCTGCTCCTGACTCTGTGCGTGGCATGTTCGTTTACACACTTGCCCTCTCCCCTTTATCCCCCTAAGCCTGCTCTAAAATAAGGGGGAATGAAACGAAAGAGAAACACCGCTGGAAAGAAATGGTCCCAAGATAGCAACAGCAATTACCTCAGGTAATTTTCTTCTTCTATTTCTAAATTTCTATGATTAACATGTATTAGCTGGTTTTACTAGTGAGCTACTTTTTTAAAACCTTCTTTAAAACTCTACTCATGGAGACACGAAGACAGGGAAGTGTGCACAAACTGTTAATTACTGTATTGAGTTTTTCCCTGTATGATAATAAAAAAATTCACAATACTAATACTGATCATTAATACTTACTGAGCACTATGTCCCAGACGCTGCTTTACGTCCCTTGAATGTATTATCCCTATGAATTCCCTGTAAGATAGGAGCTATGACAACCCCCACTTTACAAATGAGAGAACGGGCACAGAGAGGTTGAGGGACATTTTCAAGATCACACAGCTGCACCTGCTGGAGCTGGGATTTGAAACCAAAGGCTCTCGGTGGACAACCCTAGCAACAGCCAGCACCACCCTGTCTGCCAAATTTTGACAGCAGGCCCTGCCTTCCCTAGAAAAGCCTCCCTGGATGATGGTATGAGGACAGAGATGAGCCTTCCCCACGGAACCTGGCCCAAATGGCCTATTTGTAAGCCAAGTAAATGATGGTTGCTATTTAAGCCACTAAATTTTGGGATGGTTTGCTAATGGGCCATGGATCACGGGAGGAGTGGCTAGCCTGAGGCAGCACAGGAAACCTTCCTGGGCCTCCTGAGGGCAGGGAAGGCTCTCTGTCTGAGCAAGGGTGCTCTGAAACACGACCTCACTCAGCACGGTGGCCAAGCAGTCCCTTGCTACAAGCGACCAGGGCAGCAAAGATCGCTGAGTTCATTCCCAGCAGGACAGCGAGGGGAGGCAGGATGCATGACAGGCGTGTCCACGGTACAGCTGGGAGGGTGGAGACACAGGTCGTCCCGCGTGGGCTGGAAGTCACATCCTCGCTGCAGACGCTTCCTGGCTGAAGCAATCATTGACGGGATTGCCTCAACCATTGCGTCCTTCCCCTTTCTCCATCTTGCTAACTCTCTTTAAGTCAGCATTAGTGTCCTCATCTCCTGCCCCTCGCTCACTCACTCTCTCTCCAAACTGGAACCAGCAGCAACTCCTATCAGAACTCCCTTCAAAAGGTGTTCACCACCTTCCTCCCTGGTCCCAACCACCATCCTCTCTCATCTGGATTGTTGCAGTCACGTCTTCACGGGGCTCCTGCTTCTGCCTTGCAGTTTATCCTCCACAAGCAGCCGGGGCATCCGAGTGGAACATAGGTCAGATCATATCAGAGCCACGCAGAGGCTCCATCTCGCTCAATGTCCGGCTGGTGTCCTAAGATCCTACGAGACTCACCGCCTCTCCCCTCCCATTCCTTGCGCTCTCTGCTCCTGCCCCCTCTGGGCATCCTCACTGTTTCCTGCACGTTCAGGTGCACCCCAATGTAGGATCCCTGCACTTGCCACCTCCCTTTCCTCAAATGAGCTCTCCCTAAATATCTCACAGCTCCTCTCCTTCCTTCCTTCCTTCACGTTGTTACTTCCGTCACCTTCTCAGTAAGTTTGTCCTTCCCACCCGCTCCAAAACTTCACCTCGCCTCAACACTTCACATTCTACTTTTCTCCCTAGTATTCATTAGATGTGCTATAGATTTTGCTTATCTTTTTCCTTTTTTTCCTTTTGAGACCAAGAGTGCAGTGGATTGATCTTGGCTCACTGTAATCTCTATCTCCCAAGTTCAAGCAGTTCTCCTGCCTCAGCCTCCCAAGTAGCCGGGATTAGAGGCGCCCACGACCACGCCTAGCTAATTTTTGTATTTTTAGTAGAGACAGGGTTTCAGCATATTGGCCAGGCTGGTCTTGAACTCCTGACCTTGTGATCCACCTGCCTTGGCCTTCCAAAGTGCTGGGATTACAGGCATGAGCCACTGTACCTGGCCTGCTTATCTTTACTGTCTGTCTCCCCCGCTAATAAATCAAGCCCATGAAGGCAGTGATTTTTATCTGTTTTGTTCACTGCTGCATCCCTAGCACCTGGGACAGGGCCCAGCATTTAATAAGTGCTCAATAAATATTTGTTGAACACATGAATGGAGTCCTTCAAGGCTCAGCCTAGGCCTCTGTTGCTCCAGAAGTCCCTTCTTATGAGTACACACACTTGCTTCCCTCCTGGGGTGTGGGCATTCATCAGAATTAAAGTCATTGTCACCCTCATCATTGTCTCTGGCACTTACTGTGACCTCAGGCCATGCCCTGTGTTAAGCTCCTTATGTTTTAATCACCAGATTAAATACAGGGTACCCTGTTGAATTTGAATTTCATAGAAGAATTCATGATTATTTTAGAGTATATCCTGTGCAATATTTGGGACATACGCTTTAAAAAATCGTTGTTTATCAAGCACCTGAAACCCAGGTGTCCTGTATTTTGATTTGCCGAGTCTGGCGACCCTACTTATTGCAGACATTATCTTGTTTGGCCATCATGAGGCAGGCATTGATTGCCATTTTATAGTTGGGGGTGGGCGGTGTGGGGAGCGGGGCTGGTGGTGGGAGAGAGAAACTGGGAGAGCTTTGTAATGCAGCCAGACAGCGCTCTGTAAAACCTGGGAACACAAAGAAAAACAAAAAGTCGGAACTGTCTGCTATTTCAAATGAAGCAATAAAAAAGAAGTGACTAGAGTGTCTTAAATCCAAGGCAGGAGAAATGAGCCTCTTCTCCTGAAGAACAGATGAAATAGAGACCTGCGGAAAAACAGATCGTCTCTTGTTGAAGATGAAATATACCTTCCACAAGAACTACCCAGGCTTTGGGTCGGGATTGGTGGAGGTGGGTCCACGCCACCAAGACGACCCCAAGGGAAACAGCGTAGTGGGCTTTCAGACCCTGGAGCAGGCCTCCAATGAGGCAGCATCCTTCACCTTCCCAGAGAGGCTGCGGAGCACATGCTCAGGCGTGTCACCTGCAGGACAGATGGAGCATGCGCTCTGGGTTGCCAGTCACACCTTCTCGAAGACTTGCACCCTCCTGCTAACAAGCAACGACAATCCATACTCTTTAATTAAATGCAGAAAGTCCCTCCACAGCCCAAGCGCCCTCCCTGCACTGGAAGTTTCCTAAGATGTAAGTTTCCTCTTTTCTGGCAGTTCTCACACCACCTGGAACACACGTTGTACTTCCCTATTTTATTAACATTCTCAGGACCCTCAGCTCCTATAGGAGGACACTCCATAGTGGCAGGGATTTTTCTAAGTCCTGTTCATTGCCACATCCTGAGTATCTAAAACAGTATCTAGCATGTGAAAAATACCCCATGAATATATGCTGAATGAATGAATGAGTACAGCTTCCTGCTGTGTCCTTAACAGGCAAGCCCTCTCTTTTTCCCCTTTCCCATCCCACTGGCTGGAGTTTCCGACTCCAGTGGCAGTGGTGTCTCGGTCCATTAGACAAGGGCAACCCCTAGGAATGGTGGAAAAATGGACACGCAAGTGCTTCCTTAGCAGTAAGGACCCCAGACCAACCCTGGACTACTTCCTCCTGTGATTTGGGACAAGGAATGTACCTAGCTCAAGCCATTGCTGTTTGGAGCCTCTGACCTCTGAAAAGTTATTGCAGCATCCCATGAGAGGTGCCATGTTGTGTGCAGTGAGAAGAGTGAGTGCTGGATTCTGCATGGCGTGGGCATCAGACAAAGTACCCCAGATAAAAATGTGATGACTGGGTCTTGATAAATGGCCAAAGGAGGTGATGGCATCCCTGGCAGAGGACACAAACCATGCAAAGGTCTCCAAGCATGTGAGGCCACATTATGTCCAGGGAACAGCAAGTCAACCTTATGCATTGCCAGGGTAGATAGGTGAGATCACAGCTGACAGCAGGCAGGGTCTCATTTGAAGCCCTGAGCAGGCTCAGCTTCAGGAAAAGTGTGATTTCTGGCTCCAGATGCACTGGCCGGGGTGAAAGTTCTGTGGGCTCCATCTTGCATGGAAACTGATAAACTCTGAGATTTGAGTTTGAGGAGAAGGTAGCCCCTTGGGTGTCCGGCCCCTTGCATCTCACTTGGCAACTGAGTTACCAGAGAGGAAATGGAAACCAAAGCCACCTGATCCCTCCACTAGCAGGGCTTTGCCCCTGCCTCTCTCAAGAGGTCACATTCCTGGAGAGGATCTGGGGACTCAGGAGTCACCTGGCCATCCCACCGCTGGCAATCATTTCTGTCTCCCTCTCATTTCCAAATGCACCTTTGTCAGCCTCCAATCTCACGCTGCCTTCCGGGTGTGTAGGGCGCATGCAGATTCCCAGCTAACCCACATGCCCTGACTTTTTGTTCAGGAAATACAATTATTCTACCTATAATCTCCAAAAAGAAATTCTGATATTCTTATAGTGGTTTGAGTCCAAAGAGCTCAGGAGGAACTTATACTTAGCCCCCTAAAAATAAGTGACCAAAATGGCCCTGGGAGATGTCACATGATAGCCCTACCCAAGAGCATCTTTTGTTCTTTTAAAACGTGCTTTTCAATGCACATTCTGGGGGAGGACTGGCCTGGTTCCTGAAACCCTGCTCTAATTATATACAATTTTTATAAATACAGTAATTACAACTCACTATGCCTTGCAGTTTAAATTGAATTGGATTTTTATGGAAGCAGGAGAATTAGGAGGAAAGCATTCTAGCATCTTTGAATTTATTGACCTCACTCCTCATAAGGAAACTGGCTGTTAGGACCTCAAAGACATATCCAGAAACCAGTGCCCCTTTGGTGGCCACTTGGGTGTAGAAAAAAAAGGTTCTGCCAACCTCAGAAATCCAAACTTAGAGAACAGACATTATAGTGTGGTGGCTGGCCTATAGTCTATTTCCTACCTTCAATGGATTTTGTTTGTTTAACATTTTAAAGTTAGAAAACTTCACATGAAAATCTGAATTTTTAGCCTCCATTGACATCTGAAAGTCCAGGTTACGCTGAGCCTGTGATCCCATCTGATATGGGTAGTTCTTTATAGTGATGTGAGAGTAGACTAATAGCAGTGTGAGAAGGGATTAATACAGAAAATTGGTACCAGGAGTGGGGTAGTCATCTGATTTCACCTTAATAGTCCAGTTCAGTTACCCCAGCAAACACTGTTAATCCCCTCTTAGAGGCAGAGAGAGCCCAAAGTGGCCAGGTGGCAATCTTAACATCCAGTTTAATGGAATCATGGTTGTGTCTCCTGGTGGCAGCAGTCCTTAATCTGGAACGAAAACCTCCAGGACAGCAGAACATAATGTCATGGGAACAAGAAGCAAAAATTTTGCAAGTGGGTTACTCTGGGTGATGGTGAGTAAGGCCACTTCCATTTCCACCCCTTGAGTCCTGGACCCACGAATCCTGGCTATGGGAGAAAAAGTACCACATAAGATGTTGAATGTTAATAGCCAAGACAAGAGGGGAAATGCCTCCAGGGCATGTCAGAGACCTTTGAGGCAGCCCCTCCCATCACAGGCCTAGAGGTCTGGGGGGAAGAAATGGTTTCCTGGGGCAGGACCAGGGCCCTGCTACTGTGTGCAGCCTCAAGACATGGTGTCCTGCATCACAGCCGCTTCAGCTCAAGCCATGGCTAAAAGGAGCCAAAGTACAGCTCAGGCTGCTGCTCCAGAGGCTACAAGCACTAAGCCTTGGCAGCTTCCATCTGCTGTTAAGCCTGTGGGTATGCAGAGGGCAAGAGTTGAGGCTTGAGAGCCTCCACCTAGATTTCAGAGGTTGTATGGAAACGTCTCAATGTTCAGGTAGAATTCTGCTGTAGGGTGAGAGACCTCATGGAGGACTTCTACTGGGGCAGTGAGGAAGGAAAATGTGGAGTTGGAGTCCCCACTGGGGCACTGTCTAGTGAAGCTGTGAGAAGAGGGCTACTGTCCTCCAGACCCCAGAATGGTATATTCACCAACAGCTTGCACTATGCTCCTGGAAAAGCTGCAGGCACTCAACACCAGCCCGTGGAAACAGCTGTGGGGGCTGTACCCTGCAGAGCCACAGGCACAGAGCCTCTTACGCCCTTGGGAGCCCAGCCCTTGAATCAGTGTGCCCCAGCTGTGAGACATGTAGTCAAAACAATTATTTCAGAGCTTTAAGATTTCATGACTGCCCTGCTGGGTTTCAGACTTGCATGGGGCCTCTGGCCCCTTTGTTTTGGCCAGTATCTCCCTTTTGGAATGGAAGCATTTACCCAATGCCTGTACCTCCATTGTATCTTGAAAGTAACACCTAACTTATTTTATTATTTTGCAGGCTTATAGGTGGAAGGGACTTGCCTTGTCTCAGACAAGATGTTAGACTTGGACTTCTGAGTTAATGCTGAAATGAGTTAAGATTTTGGGGGACTGTTGGGAAGGCATACTTGTGCTTTGAAATGTGAGAAGGATATGAGATTTGGGAGGAGCCAGGGGTGAAATGATATGGTTTGGCTCTCTGTCCCTACCCAACTCTCATGTGGAATTGTAATCCCGAGTGTTGGAGGAGGGGCCTGGCAGGAGATGATGAGATCATGGAGGTGGTTTCTAATGGTTTAGCCCCATCTCCCTAGTGCTGTCTCAGGATACAGTTCTCACAAGATCTAGTTATTTAAAAGTGTATACCACATCCTCCTTCACTCTCTTTTCCTGCTGCTCCTGCCATGGAGATGTATCTGTTTCCCCTTCACCTTCTGACCTGATTGTAAGTTTCCTGTGGCCTCCCAGTCATGCTCCTGTGCAGCCTGTGAAACTGCAAGTCAATTAAACCTCTTTGATTTATAAATTACCCAGTTTTAGGGAGTTACTTATAGCAGTGCGAGAATGGGTTAACATACCATCTGCTAACAATGGACTGAAATCAAGTGACAGCTGCACCTTTCAGACAAGGTGTTTTGGTTTCTGCTTTGCCACAGCTTTCACTACTCCTTATTGCCTCTCTAGCTCTGTCCACTGTCAATACTCTTAGTATTCTTTTTTATTTATTTATATTTTTTTAATTGAATTTTAGGTTTTGGGGTACATGTGAACAACATGCAAGAGTGTTGCATAGGTACACACATGGCTGTGTGTTTTGCTGCCTTCCTCCCCTTCACCTATATCTGGCATTTCTCCCCATGCTCTCTCTCCCCAAGTCCCCACCCCCACTGTCCTGCCCCTATTTCGGAAAATGTGGCACATATACACCATGGAATATTATGCAGCCATCAAAAACGATGAGTTCATGTCCTTTGTAGGGACATGGATGAACCTGGAAACCATCATTCTCAGCAAATTGACACAAGAGCAGAAAATCAAACTCTTAGTATTCTTAAGGTAGAAAAGTCATTCTCTACATCCATGTCTTCATCAGAAGTGGAAAAATGTTAAGATTGTGGGCCTAATATTTCCAGAAAAATTGGATAAATTTTATAAGTCTCATAATTGTGATAAACATGCCTGTATTTTTATGAACTCAAAATATCCCTGCATCACTATGATCCAACATCTTTACTTGTGTATCACACTTTGCTTGGTCCTGGTAGGCATGAGAATTTGTTATCTGTTCTTTTGTAGATTACATTATGGTTCTCGATTCATCAACACTCTTTCTGTCCATGTGATTTTGTTGTCCCTCCACTTGAAGAGGGGGGTATTTTCCCACCCTTTGACCTCGGGCTTAGCCAAGTGCCCTATTTCAGTCAATAGGAGTTGGGCAGATAAAACGCAGGCAGAGGCAGTTAGCCTTCTGTTTCTGGATTCTTGCCATTGCTGTGAGACATACACTTCCAGGTAGTTGCTAGTTCAAAAAGAATGCAGCTTGGAGCCAAGGCCAAAAGAACATAGCCTTGGTCAGGCAATCCACAAACACCTGAGTAAGAATAAATAATCATTCCTATAAGTCACTGAATTTTGGAAGGTTTATTGTGCAGTAGCATGGTGGCAAAGTTGACTTAGTCATTTGCTATCACAGAATCTCAAAATACCCCATTAAGTTAATGACCTAGACCTTTGAGCCTCCAAAATAAGAGATTTCTTTTCCTTTTTGAAACCTCATGATGTTGGAGGCTCATGAAATTAAAATAGACAGCATTTCCTCCCCATGAGGCATAAAACAAAACAAGTTAATTATGGACTTTCCATGCCAGCCAGTGCCCAGTGGCCCCAGCCACTGCTCCCTCTGGCATCTCAATTTGGAAGAACTCCAACTGAGTCCCAGTCCACCAGCTTCTTACTCAGTATTTCTGAATGTCATCAAGGCTGGGGAAACAAATGGCACCTACAGATTGGCTTTAGCTTCTTTTCAAATACAATGCAAAAGTGCTAAATGTTATCAACACGCAACTCTGGACAGCCAATCAACCAATATGCACTGAGTCCTTACCATCTGCCAGGAGAACACGCTGGTCCTTGACAAGCCACAGTGATGTATTCATCACAGACCTGCATCCGAGACTGCCACTGAGTCAGGAGATGTGATGTATACAAATGGCAGTGGGGAGGACCAGTGGTCTCTCTCAGCCCCCTGACCTCTGGATGCCAGGGTTCTATAGAGCCTCGGACCTGTCTTCTTCTCCTAGCCCTCTGTACCCTCTTTCCAGGAGACCTCATCCGTCCCTAAAGCTTCAGGCTGGGTGAAGCTATGTCTACATCTACTTTCTAAGCCCAAACTCACAAACCCATTACATTTTGGACATTTCCACTTTGATCTCTCATAGGCATCTTAAACTTAATATGTCCAAGGTTGATTTATTGACCTTTCTGCCCATACCTGATTTTCCCCTAGTCTTCCCCATAGCAATAAATGGGGTCACCAAGTTACAGCTACTCCAGGAAGAACCTGAAAGGTATCCCTGACATCTCTAGGTACTAATTCCAGGGTTCATTTATTCTCCCTAAGCCTCTGTGGTTCCTGTCCTAGTTCAGCCATCATTACGTCTCACCTCAATGGCTCCCACTTCCATTTTTGTTCTCTACCCCCATCTACTCCCTACTCATAGCACAAATGAACATTCTGGAAACCCAGAAAGGTATCAAATACCAAATTGTGGGGAAGCTCTGTCAGTGACTTGGCGGTGGGGGGGGGGGACAAGGATGCTATATGGCGGGCAGTAAGCAATAAAGCACTGTCCCAAGTCCCACACAAGTCTGCAATGTCACACCTGACATCCACATAGGAGAAAAAACTGTTCAAAACTAACTACTGGAACTTAACTCTGGTTTACATAGTTTAAAAAGTATTTTTTTGCAAGACTTGAACAAATCCTTGATTTTCTAGGAATGTAACTACCATGTAAATATAAATTGAGGGGACTTCACTTCTCTGTTTTAAACTTTTAGAAGCACTATTCGCCATTTTGCAAAATCCCATCACCCAGAGAAACACCAGCGGTACTGAGTGGCCAGTGCCATACTTCTGGATCTTTCTGCGTTCATAGCTGTTGTCTTGTTTGTTCAGTGTTATGGATGGGTGTCAGCAGAACTACTTTTTGTCTTCAAACAGAGTTTTACAGGAACATTTGTTCAGTGACATACATAATATTTTACCAGGGGCCAGACATGGTGGCTCACGCCTGTAATCCCAGCACTTTGGGAGGCCGAGGCGGGTGGATCACCTGAGGTCAGGAGTTTGAGACATGGTGAAACCCCATCTCTATTAAAAATACAAAAATATTAGGTGGGTGTGTGGGTGCCTGTAATCCCAGTTACTCCAGGGACTGAGGCAGGAGAATCACTTGAACCCAGGCGGCAGCGGTTGCAGTGAGTTGAGATCACACCATTGCACTCCAGCCTGAGCAACGAGAGCAAAATTTCATCTAAAAAAAAAAAAAAATTTACTAGAAGTCCATCTCATTTTATTTCTCCTGTACGTTGCACTTAGAGCAACACGTACATACACATACACTTACCTGAAATTTTATGTATAGCTAGGTTTTATCAGCTGTGAATTCTATCACGATGATAAAAGAGACATTAAAAGTATGCTATAAAGGTGAGCACTGATTCTACTACAATGGGAACCATTAATTTAGAGGAAAATAACTCTGAGAACAGGTATAGGAAGAAAGTGGGCTTTCTAGTTATGGGGGAGAAATAGACACTGGAAAATTAACAGGCCGCTTGCAGCAGGAAGGTATTTAAAGATAAGGCAATGGGAAAAGCCTTTAAATAATAACAGGGCTAACATTTTTTACACTGTCTAAGCTCTCTACCTGCATTATCACTGCTTTAGTCTCACCTATCACCTGAGGAGGTAAGCTGTATTATTTCCCCGACTTTACAGATGAAGAAACTGAGGCACAGAGAAGTTGAAGAGGTTGTCACTTGTCATGCAGCTACTAAATGATAAAATCAAGTTTGGGCCCCAGCTCTGTGGTTCCACAGCTCAGGACCTAGCAGCTAGCTATCCCCATCCACCACCGGAAGAAAATGGGTGTTTTTCAGGGAAGGCACTGATGGCATTTGGGCCAGGACAGACTTTTGCTGTGCAGGACTGCTTCGTTCAGGGAAGCCTTTTTAATGTCCCTGATCCCTGCCTCTAAATGTTAGCAGCATCTCCCTCATGGTAACAACCAAAAATATCCTCTCTCTCTCACCCTCAAGAAACACACAATTGCCCTCAGGGGTTAAGAACAGCTGTTTTAGAAACTATTTTAAACACCTGTGTTCATGATAGCACAGGTTACACTTTGAAAAGGTATTTACATTTTAAGAGCTGAAAGAGGCTGAACTAATCCAAAGGAAATAATTTCCTGCACTATGAAGCTAAATTAGGGAGGAGGAAGTGAGGGACCTTCCCGGTACCCCTGAAAATAATAGTTCAGGGGCCTGATGAAGGCCTTTGGAAGACCTAAGCACTAACAAGCTATGGTACACCTTCCTCCTCAATATGTGAGTCAGCTGAAGAATACTAAATAAAGCATAAAACACAAACTCACATGTATCTCCTCTTTAGGTTATAAAATTCCAGATAAGTTCATTAAGATAAACTTTTTATTTTGGTTTGCTGGATAATTAGCTTATTTTTAGACTGCTGTTGGGTGATTTGAGACTGACATATTGGATTTATCTGCAAAACCAGTGAGGTTGGATATAAAAACACAGTTTCCCAAGTCCTAACCTCTAAAAGGAATCCAATTGTATAGGTCCCAGGAAGAGTCCAGGAATTTGTAATTGTAAGAAGCTCTCCATGTCACAACTGGCATTGTCATATGACTGCTGAGCTATAAACAGGTACATCTGCCCTGGGCTAGTGTTTAACAATAGATGTGAAAGCTGAGCAAAAGCCAAGTGAGGTGGCTCATGCCTGTGATTTCAGCACTTTGGGAGACTGAGATGGGAGGATCACCTGAGCTCAGAAGCTCAAGACCAGCCTGGGCAACATGGCAAAATCCTGCCTCTACAAAAAATACAAAAAAGTAGCCAGGAGTGGTGGCATATGCCTGTAGTCACAGCTATTCAAGAGACTGAGAATAGCTCATTGGAGAATCAGCTGAGCTCAGGCAGGTTGAAGCCGCAGTGAGCGGTGACTGCACCACTGCGCTCCAGCCTGGGCAACAGAGCAACATGCTGTGTGTGTGTGTACATATATATGGGGAAAGACAGAGAGTGTGTGTGTATTAGTACATTCTCTTGCTGCTAATAAAGACATATCTGAGACTGGGTAATTTATAAAGGAAAGAGGTTTAATCGACTCACAGTTCAGCATGGCTGGGGATGCCTCAGGAAACTTACAATCATGGTGGAAGGGGAAGCAAACATGTCCTTCTTCACATGGTGGCAGAAGTGCAGAGTGAAGCAGGCTGAAAGTCCCTCGTAAAATCATCAGATCTCGTGAGAACTCACTCACTATCACGAGAACAGCATGAGCGTAACCACCCCCATGATTCAATTACCTCCCACGGGGTCCCTTCCACAACATATGGGGATTATGGGAACTATAATTCAAAATGAGATTTGGGTGGGGACACAGCCAAACCATATCATATATATACTCTGTGTGTGTATATAGATGATGGGAGGGAATGGAGGAAGGAAAAAAGGAAAAAAACCAGAAAGGAAGACAAAAAGATGGAAAGAAGGCTGAGCATAAACAAACCGGTGACCCAGGACTTCTATTCCTAGATATGTACTCAATAGAAATACATACTTAAGTTCACCAAAGCATGTAAAATAATGTTCATAGCAACACTATTAGTAATAGCATGAAACTGCAAACAATCCAAATATCCAACTACAGAGGAACAGACAGTGTTATATTTGTAAATAGTGGAATATTACACAAACGATGCTATAACATGCAACAACATGGGTGAATCACAGAAACATGGTGGATGAAAAAAGCCAGAAATAAAAGAATACAGGTATTGATCGACTTACAACCCATGCAACTTATGACCATTCGACTTTATGACCACAATCGCTAGCCACGACTGCTCCGCGTCTGGCAGCGCAAACGTTGCCCAGCTGGGTGTACAACAGTGCGGACCAGCTTCCGGCAGCACTACCATCTCCACGTGCACCATTTCAACCGTTATCCCAGACTCAGTATATACATACTCAACTTACAACCAAATCGTGTTACGACCGGTCTGTCGGAACCAATCGTGGTCGTAAGTCGAGCACTAGCTATACTTACTGTATGATTTTGTTATATGAAATGCAAGAACAGAAAAAATTAATCTATACAATAGAAGTCAGAGAGAGGCTACCCTCTGGGGAAGTATTATTGACTAGGAAGGGACATGAAAGAGCTTTCAGGAGTGTGAAAATGCTCTATATCTTGATCTATATAGATGTATACATATGTAGAAATCATTAAGAAATACACTTAAGATTTACGTACCTACAAAGTAAAAAACAAAAATAAAGCTCCACGTGTGATTCTGACGCCCCACCAACATTGGAAAAAGGGACCTATTTTACCCACACCAAAGAAAAGTTAGTATTCTGAATATTGCTAATTAAGAGCTAAAGCTTCCAACAGCTCAATCTGCTTTGTTCTGACCTCATAATCGGCAAAAAATTGAGCTTGTAAAATGGGTAAATTAGTTGGTGGTTATTTGCTTTACAGAAGTGTTCACCATGGGGTTTCTTTAAACGACGGGCTTCCTTAGGTGAATTTAAAAATAAGACCTAAGTTGCCAAAGGCTATTTATTCACAAATGTTAGCAGAGGCATGAAGTAATCCCCTCCGCGTTTGGGAGGGTAGGGAGAGGATGAAAAGAGGGAATTCTGTCTTAATACTCCAGACAGAAGTCGGAGCTTCTCAAAGCTGTAAGAAAGCACCATCCTGAAACCGCCCTGTGTTCTGAGTACGGTTTTATGTGGGTGGAGGGAACACTCTTCGAGAATGTCAGAAAAGGACCACAGAAAATCCAATTGACTCAAAAATGTAATGAGCTCAATGTGGAAGGATGAAGGCCGCATAACGCAGTACATTTCACGTGGCAGCACGCATTGGAATCACTGTGATCTCACTGCCATGCAAGTGCTGAAAAGGAATGAGAGTCTGCATTTCCGACGACGTCCCAGGTGAAGCTGCTGCTGCTGGTCTGTGCGCCACATTTTGAGTAGGAAGGACACAAGGGAGCTAACTCACATAGATTAGCTCACTTAATCCTCACAACCACACTCTAAATACAGCTATTATCCCCATTTTATAGATAAGGAAGCTGAGGCAGAGAATGGCTAAGTCACTCGGCTAGCAGGTGGGATTTGAATTCAGGCCTGTCTAACCCTAGTTTTTGCTGCCAACGCAACAAGGGACAGAGCAGAGCTTGAGCTGACAAAGCCTTTCTTCTTCACTCTGTCCTTCCAACCCTCATTCCTCTTCCTCCCATCATCCACAGCTCTGAGAGTAGACAGCTTTCAGCCAGCCAGTGTGACTGTCTCCGATTATATTCAATTAGAACGGGAAGGCTATTCTTGGTGACCGAATATAGATGAGTACCTTGGTAACATCCCTCCCCTCCCTGTATTCTTCTACGCCCTTGCTGAAGCTGAAACTCCAGAAGAATAACAATAATTATGAGATGGCCAGATGCCGAGATGCAGAATTTACCCTGACTCCTCCAGGAATGACCTTGGTCCCAGTTGCTTGCATAAGTCCTTCTTGCAGTGCTGCAGGTCCTTCGCGCATCTGTTAACATTTGAATCTTGCAGTGTTTCCCCTTCCCCTCGCAGCCCATACCACGATTACACAGCAGTGGAGAGTACAAAAGTGCTTCTTTTTAAAACATTGCATCTACAGCTACATTCTCTACTTTTCCTCTAGTGGACGCACCACATGCCATTTTAAAAGGTGAGTTCCCGGGGTGCCAAATGGCCTCCATGGTGAGGAGAGGCTGGAAACACAGAGTGGTTACATTTCCAAGGTACAACGGCATCCAAAACTGTTGTGGCCACCCACCACTCCTGTCTCACCCTGAGAACCCTAAGCACAGGCATAACAGTGTCTGCAGGTGGCTGTGGATCTTGAACGGGTGCTGGTTCTACAGCAGTGCTGGGCTTCACTGGAGGTTCTCATCCAGGTTCCCATATTGCAATGGACAAGGTTCTGAGTCGACACCACTGCACATGCATTGGCTGTATAATGTTTAGAAAAAGAGATTCCTCCCTCCGCTTCCCCTGGGCCTTCTTGGTAGGTACATTGAGGGTACCAGAAACACAAACACCAACACCAACAACAACAAAAACCTGGAGTAACTATATTAATTTCATACAACACTATTGTATGTAATTAATGTGATTTGTATGTAGAACAAAGTTTCAGGGAGAAAAATCAATCAGATGGCTTTGCATAACAGTAGAGGCGTCAATTTTCTAAGGAGGCATAACACTTCTAAACATGTATGTACCCAGTAACAGAACATCAAAATACACAAGACAAAAAGTCATAGAACTGAAAGGAGAAAAAGACATATCCACAACCACAGCTGGAAACATCAGCATTCCTCTCTTAACGACTGATTCAACAAATAGGCATAAAATCAGTATTGACATAGAAGACAAACAATATCACCCACGAACCGGACTTAATTCACATTTATAGAACAGTCTATCCAACAACAGAAGAATGCACATTTGCCTCAAGCGTGTGTGAAAGACTCACCGAGATATACACACTCATCACAATCTGGTCCATAAAGCAAACCTTAACATATTTAAGAGAATTGTAATCGTAACTATTTTGTTCCTGAATTATAACAAAACTGGACTAGAAAACAATAAGGGAAAGACAGCTGGAAAATCCGCCAAATATTTGAAAATTAAACAATACACTTCTAAACAACTCATTGAGACTCAAGAGGAAATGGCAAGGAGATTAAAAAATATTTGGATGGAATGAAAATGAAAATAAAACATCAAGATTTGTGGACTGCAGCTAAAGCCATGGTAAGATTTATAGCATTCAATGGTTTATATTTGAAAAAAAGAAAAAGCTAAAACCAGTAACCAAAGCTTCTACTTCAATAAACCCAGAGAAAGAAGAGCAAATTTAAATTCAAAGAAAGCAGAAGGAAAGAAAAACAAAGAGTAAAGCAGAGATCAAGAAAATTGAAAAGAATGGAGACAAATAGTAAAACCAAAGCTCGTTCTTAGAGAAGACGGATACAGCTGATAAATCTCTAGCAAGAGTGACCAAGGAAACAGACAGAGGAAACGAATTAGCAATATCTGAAATGAAAGAGGGCACATCACTTCTGAAGCCACAGACCTAAAAGGATAATAACAGAATCCTGTGACCAACTCCACTTCCTTAAATTCAACAACTTAGATGAAATGAAACAATTCCTCGGAAGATACCAAATATTAAAATTCACCCAAGAAGAAACAAATAACCTGAATTGTCCTATGTCCATTAAAGAAATTATATATGGAGTTTAAAACCTTCCAGAAAAAAAGAAAAGAAAATGAATACTCCAGGCCCAGATGGTTTTACCAGCAAATTCTTCCAAAAATTTTAAGAAATGATAATACCAATTCTATACAATCTCCTCCAGAAAATAGAAGAGAATATTTCCCAGCTCATTTGGTAAGGCCAGCATTACCCAAACCAGACAAAAACATTATAAGAATACAGACAAAAAAATAAAACAACCTCCCCATAAACAAACAAACAAACAAAACAAAAAAACCATTACTCTTCCAGCAATCCTTGTAGCTGAGACCTCATCATGTGGCACAGACTCCATCAATCAGATAGTGTCATGTGATATTTCAATTCAGAAGTGAGCAAATGGCTGGGCACAGTGGCTCACGCCCATAATCCTAGCACTTTGGAAGGCCCAGGCAGGTGAACTGCTTGAACCCAGGAGTTCATGACCAACCTGGGCAACATGGCAAACCCCATCTCTACAAAAAATACAAAAATTAGCCGGGCATGGTTTGGCACTTGCCTGTAGTCCCTGCTACTTGGGAGGCTGAGGTGGGAGAATCTCTTGAGACCAGGAGGCAGAGGTTGCAGTGAGCTGAGATCACACCACTGTTCTCCAGCCTGGACAACAGAGTGAGACCCTGACACACATACACACACAAAAGTGAGCACATGAAGACACTGGCGTCTAGAGAATCTAATTCCTGTAGAGGGTGTGTGGCTGACAGGGGCAGCAGAGGCTGGGGTATTCAGTAAAATTATAGCTTTATTCCTGGTTGCATAGTTCCCAGGCTGACGCTGGCACTCCTGGAGATGATGTGAGCTATGTAATCTCCTTTAGTTTTCTTCCTGCTTAAGTGCTAGAGTAGATACTGTTACTTGCAACTAAGAAGCCAGACTGACAAGAGGGAAAAGACAGTGAAACAGATAACTGTGAAACAGTGTGCGAAGGAACGTAAGAAGGAGATGTTCCGGCTACAGATGAAGAGAATGGTCCCGAGAGGCACTGCAGCAGACGGATCATGAGCACGGTTCTTAAGCTCAAAGTTCTGGATTCAAACTCTCACTCTGCTGTGGCTTAGCTAAGAGGTAGTTGCTCAACCTTTCTGAGCATTAGTTTCCTTTTTTCTAAAATGGGACAATAATACCTAACTCATAGAAGGATTATAATAATAGAATCACCTTTGTAAGGCAAAGGCTTATTAAACATGGTTTAAAACTCATTAAATAAGTTATTAAACAGCATTATCACCAACCCAGCCAGCAATGTGGGAAAAAGTCAGGAAACGAATGTTGGAGGAGAGCACATTCAAGCCAGTTATTGAAGAAAGAGCCTAAGAACACAGCACATGGCTGGCACAGAAAAGGAGCTTGGCATACAGATGAAACTGAACCGCGTCTTACCTTCAAAACAACACGAATCACAAAAGGATTTATGCTGAATGAAAGATGTCAGATACAAAAGGTCCATTCTGTATGATTACATTTATATGAAATCCTAAAACAGGCAAAATACATTTATAGTGACAGAAAGAGCATAGCAGTTGCCTAAGGTGGGGTGGGGGGAGGGTGACACAGAGCAGGAGGACTCTTTCTGGAGTGACAGACTAGCGTCACATCTTGATTGTGGTGGTGGTTACATGGGTGTATGCATTTGTCAAAACTCAGCCTGTACAAGTAAATGGGTACATCGTATTGTATGAAAATTACACTAAAAACCCAGAATCTGCTCACCTCTATCCCTTGTCAAGCCCTGTCAACAGCAGTTACATTCCCACTTCTGCCCTCTCCACCTGCAAATTGATGGCTCCAATCTAAACAGTTCCAGCACATCATTACAGCTTGTTAACTTGGAGTCACCCAGACAGATTTCTCTCCCTCCCATCCAACTTTGAATTCAGTCAGAAAAAGGCAGATTAGCAAAACACTACTAGAGTTAGAATTGATAAGAAGCAGCTAATTTTTCCAGAACTTCACTAACATCGCCCCTCAGGGACGACTCAATAGAAGCACTCACCCCCTGGCTGCCTGCCCTCAAAACCTTTCCCCACTGCATCATCACAGCTTCACTCCACAAATACTGTGTAGACCACCTACCATGTGCCAGATACTGGAGTCTGGGGATACAGTGGCGATTAATGGGTGTTTGGGGTGCAGTGGAGGACACAGACTAGTTAAAACCGAGATTATAGGACAGCATGGGAAGTGCTGTGTTAGAGAATGGCTGAAAGCATTGGAGGAATGCAGGGAAGTAGAAGGAAAAGAAATCAAGGAAGCCATCAGAGGAGGTGACCCTTGAGATAAGTTTTGAAGGAGGAGTAGGAGCTAGACAGATCCTGCTTTTTGAGAGACTATGAATAACTATTCTTTGGGAAGTTTCTGCAATGTGACAAATTCTGGGCTGGGCTCTTCACATGGTTTATCTCATTTCAACGATCACAACTACTCTCCCCATCTTCCAGATGAAGAAATTAAGTCTCAAAGGTAAAATGGCTTGTTCAAGATTACTCAGATGATGAAGATTAGTACTTATGGCTAACAATTTCAAACTACTTTCTCTTTGCCAGGTCCTGACCAGGCATGGTGGCTCACACCTATAGTCCCAGCACTTTGGGAGGCCAAGGTGAGCAGATCACTTGAGGTCAGGAGTTCAAGACCAGCCTGGCCAACACAGCGAAACCTTGTCTCTACTAAATATGCAAAAAAAAAAAAAAAATTAGCTGGGTGTGATGGTGCATGCCTGAAGTCCCAGCTACTTGGAAGGCTGAGGTGGGAGAATCGCTTGAACCCAGGAGGCAGAGGTTGCAGTGAGCCAAGATTGTGCCATTGCAGTCCAGCCCAGACGACAGAGGGAGACTCTGTCTCAAAATAAAATAAACTAATTAGAAATCTTTGCCAGATCCTGATTTGAGTTATTGCACCAAATTCTTTTGACAGTCCTACAAGGTAGATGTAATTACTAGAGTCCTTTTATACATGAAGAAACTGAGGCTTAGAAAGGGTAAGTGATTTACTCTAGGTTACGTGGCTAAAGCCCAGGTAGTCTATCTCCAAAGCGCATGTTCTCAAGCACGACTCCACACTGCTGGACTTACTCCAGGGTCTGTGTTCTCAGCCACGAAAATAAATCTCATAGGAAGGTGATGCGCGGGTTAAAGGAGGTAGATCCTGTAAAGCTCTGAGCATGCATCTGGCACCCCACAAGCACCCTATACTCTTGGCTGCTGTTACTAAGGACTGATACTCAGGCACTAAAAGTGACCCATCCATCCAACACAGGCTTACCAAATGCCTGCCACATGCCAGGCACCATGCTGGGCACTGCGGGTGCCACAATGGAGAAGGGTCCAAGAGCCCGGGGCTTCCATCCACAGAGTGCGTGCCACCCCATTCAAGATTGCGTGCATCCTAAGGATGCACCAACACTCGTGACAGGAGGTACGACTGTATTTCTGCTCTGGTCTCAAGATACATTTTTTCAAAAAAAGCTCAGCAGAGAAAAAAGTCGGGGAAAAGAAATACTGCAAATGCTAATAACGGTCGCCTTCAGGGGGTGGGACGATGGATGAATTTTTTTCTCTTTAATGCTTTCCTGCATTTTACAGTTTTTCTCCAAGGGAAAAATGTCAAAAAGATGAGAAATGAGGATGGTCGAGGAGCAAGGACAAAAGGGCCTGTGGACTGCCGGTCTGACCTGCTCCACTCTCACAGTTCCACTACTGGGCTCAGTGTTTGAAGGGGCAGAGGCCACTTCCCCATCCAAGCCCCTGTGTCTGGTCTTCTGCAGCACGAGTGACACACTTTTCTCACGTTCCATTCCCACATCACCCCTTCCCCTTATTTTCTCCTCTTCTTGACATTCAATTTCATCCAGAAAAATAATGAGACACGGGTTTCTAAATTGGAACGAATAAATGACATTCCTATTCATTATTTAATCTGCTCTCAGACTTGAATGAACACTTCCAGGGGTAATTACCGCAAGACTCCAAGACTCCAAATTCATTTCTAGGAAGTAGTTGCCGGCGGCACGCGCAGAAGGTACCGACGCCATGCAATATTGATGAGGCAACACTTCCCAAGAATATCGGGGCAGGAAAGCAACTGGAGAAACCTCACCCAGTGAATATGAAAAACGTTTGCTTGGGTTTTATTTTTCCCCAAGTGTTTCGGCAAAGAAAATAACTTAGTTCTCTCCTCCCCTCTCCCCATGACAAACACACAAACACACTGATTTGGGCTCTTCATCAGTCTGGCTCCTAGTGTGTGAGGGGACCAGCATTAGAAGCAGCCACACAACATGGACCCCAGATACCAAAGAGAGTCCAGTGAGGTCACATCTTCATGGACTGTCTCACTCCAACTACTCTGATGAAATTCAACCACTCAAACATTTCCTGATTATCTACACAGCAGGTGTATAGTATGTTTCAAAAACATGACAAAAAAGCACCAATCATAAAAGAAGAAATGGATAAACTGATCTTAATAAAAATTAGAACCTTCTGTTCATCAAAAGATCCCAGGAAGAAAATAAGAAGGCAATTCACAAACTGGGAGAAAACATTCACAATACATTTATCTGATAACAGGCTTGTATTCCGAATGTATAATAAAGTCTTACAACTCAATGAGAAGAGAAAATAGCAACAGTAGAACAAACAAAGGATTTGCACAGACCCTTCAGAAAAGAAGGCATACAAATGGTAAATAAACACATTGAAAAGATGCTCGATATCTTCAGTCATCAGGGAAATGCAAGCTGAAACTGCAATGAACTACTACTACATATCGATTAGAATAGCAAAAGTTTTAAAGATACCTGACAACACCAAGTGTGGTGAAGATGTAGGGCAACTGGAACTTCCATACATTGCAGGTGGAAATGTAAATTGGTAAATCCACTTTGGAAAACAGCTTAGCATGTACTGTTAAGGTAAATATGTACTTATCGTATGACCAAGCAATTTCACTCTGAAGTATTTATACCAGATAATGAAAATATGTGTCCACAAAAACGCTTGTCTGTCAATGTTCATAGCAGCTTTACTCATAATAGCCAATAACTAGAAACAATAAATACAAATAAACAGGTGAATAAACAATTTGAGGTACACTCAAAGGATGGAATGTGACTTAGTAATAATAAGGAACAAACTACTGATAGAAGCAGTGACATGTATTATGCATGAAACATAACACTGAATGAAAGAAGCCAGATATAAGGAGTGGAATCATACCAAGTGGCAAGAGTCTATACATAGAAACTTGAAGAACAGGCAAAACTAACATATAATGATAGGAAACGGATTGGTGGCCACACGTGGTGACTCATATAGCACTTTGGGAGGCTGGAACAGGAGAATTGCCTGAGCCCAGGGGTTCAAGACCAGCCTGGGCAACATGGTAAGACCCTCCCTCTATTTTTTAAAAAAAAGAAAAATGGATTGGTGGGTGTCTGGAATAAGGTGGGGGATGGGGGTTGCCCACCAAGGGATACTAGGGAATTTTTCTGGAAGGTTGGAAATGTTCTACGTCTTGATTGAGATGATGGTTACAAGAGTGTTGACATTTGTTAAAATTCATCAAACTCATTTTTACGCCTTTTTTTTTTGTCTTTTTGGTTTGTTTTTTTCCTTTTTGTGGAGAACGTGGTCTTGCTATATTGCCCAGGCAGGTCTCAAACTCCTGGGCTCAAGGTATCCTCCCGCCTCTGCCTCCCTAAGAGCTGGGATTACAGGCATGAGTCACAGCACCCGGCCATCAAACTCATTTTAAAGTGTGTGCTTTTTATGATATATGCATTATACCTAATAAAGTCAATTAAATTTTAAAAAGAAAAGCCATTTCCTCCAGTTCTAAGATTTCATAATGTTTTTGGGTTTTTTGTTTGTCTGTTTTTGAGACAGAGTCTTACTCTGTTGTCCAAGCTGGAAAGCAGAGGCATGATCTTGGCTCACTGCAACTGCTGCCTCCCAGGTTCAAGAGATTCTACTGCCTCGGCCTCCTGAGTAGCTGGGATTGCAGGAGAGTACCACCAGAGCCAGCTAATTTTTGTATTTTTAGTAGAGACAGTTTCACCATATTGGCCAGGATGGTCTTGAATTTCTGACCTCCAGTGATCTGCCCACCTCAACCTTCCAAAGTGCTAGAATTATAGGTGTGAGCCACCACACCTATAATGAATTCTAAGAGTTATCCAGTATTCTCCTTAAAAGAAAATGAATGAAATGAGCTGTACACACAGACCAATACTTTTCCAGCATGTCCAAGCCCAAAATCTGCATCTCAATTCTTTATGGGCTTTTGTTAAATCCTAGCTGTGTGTTGCATGTCAGGAAGCAATGCAGCAAAACAGTTAAGAGCACAGCTTTGGGAGCAGATAATTCTGAATCCAAATCCTGCTTTTAACAATACTGATGGGCAAAGAACATTGAGATTATAGGAGTCCCTTGCTGGTATGCAGCAGCTGTTACGCCTTCTTCTATGGTAATAGACCACTAAACTTTGGCTGGGAATATGGCTTCCTAGAATGAAGACTACATTTCCCAGGCTTCCTTGCAACTCAGTATGGCCCTGCACTATTCACCAGTATTAGTGAGAAGCAGGGCTGCCTTGCGTCAGGTCTCTTCCACACATGCACATGAATGTTCACTGCAGCACAGTTTACAATAGCAAAGACCTGGAACCAACCCAAATGCCCATCGATGATAGACTGGACAGGGAAAATGTGGCACATATACACCATGGAATATTATGCAGCCATCAAAAACAATGAGTTCATGTCCTTTGTAGGGACATGGATTAACCTGGAAAGCATCATTCTCAGCAAACTGGCACAAGAGCAGAAAATCAAACACCACATGTTCTCACTCATAGGCAGGTGTTGAACAATGAGAACACGTGGACACATGGAAGGAAACGCTACACACTGGGGTCAGTTGGGGGGAAATAGGGGAGGGAAGCAGGGGGTGGGGAGCCGGGGGGGATAGCATGGGGAGAAATGCCAGATATAGGTGAAGGGGAAGAAGGCAGCAAATCACACTGCCACGTGTGTACCTATTCAACAACCTTGCATGTTCTTCACATGTACCCCAAAACCTAAAATGCAATAAAAAAAAGGGAAAAGAAAAAAAAAAGAGAGATGGTGTGCAGGTCCCCTCGGTCCTCGCCATTCCTTTCCCTCCCTGTCTTGTGGGCCTGGAATGCACATGCTTTCATATTGGATCAAGAGGCCACACACAGCAGGGCAAAAGTCCAGGTGTTTATAGCATTGACTCAGAACTGCCAAACCTCCCAGCCCTGGGTACCTGAGCTCAGATAATTACAGCAGAGAAATAAGCATCCCTTTCCCTTGTTTTGAATTTCAATCAACTTGAGCTCGACCCAATACTAACTAAAATGCCTGTCTCTGCAAATTTGTGCATGTAAAATCTGAGTTTATAAAGGCAGGAAAGGGCTTCACAAGCTGTTTAAGGAGTTGAAAGCAGCCCAACATGTCTGGAATATGGCATTTGAGGGAAGACATAGGGAGGATAAAGGGAGAAAGGCAACTAGGGAGATGGGCAGAGAGTCCACTCAGGCCCCTGCAGGTGGGTTAACGAGTTGGGTCTTTGCCCGAAAAGTAATGAAAAACAGCAGCTAACTAATCAGCATTTTGAGACCGATTCCTCCATCTGCTCCATAGAGAACCAGCGGTAGGGAGCAATGCAGGGAGGCATGGAGTCCAGGCAGAAGGCTGCTCCAGGGCCCAGGTGGCCTTGGCCAGGCGGCCCTCTTGTCTTCTAGGCAGTGTGGCAGCTAATGAAAGACCTCATTATCCATTCCTTAGGGAGGCCAAGGTCTCAAACCCACATGCCCACGGAGGCCCTGCAGAGGAAGCAGGGAGGAGGCGGGACAAGGCTGAGGGTGGGGGAACATTCATTGCTGGACAGCCTGCACCCCCACAAGACAGCCCCCCTCGCTCCCACCCACCCATCAGTTGTTGCCCTGCGGAAGACAGTCCTGGATCCCCAAGGCTGCCAGTTTTTCAGGAGAAGCTCAAAAGACGGATTACTATGGGAACCTGTTTTTTTTTAGGCAGGCAGACCATTCCTGTGAGTAGCAAAACAAACTTGTCCTTGGGCAGAAGCTGACCTGCAGGCTGCCAAGTTGAGGCCTCAGACTACCTTCCCTTCTCTCTCTTTCTGCTTCTCCCAAGCCCACCTCCAAAATTTAAATGAGAAACTAAAACTTGCCACAGGAGCAGTACATGCAGATAACACTTTGAGATCAGTAACTGCAGGGTTCCAATCAGTGTGCTGGATAACTTCGTTTTGGGAAATTAACACAAGGGAGAAATTGAAATTTCCGTCTGAAATTCCAAGAATGCTCAGAAACCCTGGGAATGTGCTATGTGCTAGACAGAAGGCTTGGGCCCCAGAACAGGGATGCTGGCCCTGCCTCACCCACACTCTCCTCCTAAGATCTCTCTGCCCCTTTCCCCCCTCCCTGAACGGGTCCCTGAAGGCAGCTGGCTGAGGACAGAGGTGACGCTCTGTTGATACATTATAATCTCCTGCAACTGCCTGCTCCAGACACAGTCTGATAACCCTCTTGTTCCAGATGTGTTATGACAAAACAGAAAACATGGGTCTCTAGGGAGACTAATCCAGCCGAGCAGATGGAGAGGTAGCATACTGCCATTTGATGGGTATAGACCTGGGATCAGACCACAGGCCAAACCTGGCCTACTACCTGATTTTGCAAATAAAGTTTTATTGGCACACAGCTGCACCTTTGCCACGTTTCATTCACGGCTGCTTCTCGGCAACAACGGCAGAGTTGAGAAGTGGCAAGACAGGCTGGCAATATAGCCCCCAGAGCCAAAGATATTTGTTATCTGGTCCTTTATAGAACACGTTTGCCCTGGAATAGAGCAAAACACAGCAGATATTCAGGGTGGACTGTGTCAGGGATGGCACACACACTGGATCATTTAACCCTCAAACAATTCTTAAGAGGGTAGGTTTATTATTTCCCCCCCTCCCATTTTATTTTACTTATTTTTATTTTGTTTTTAGAGATGGAGTCTTGCTCTGTCACCCAGGCTGGAGTGCAGTGGTGCTATCACAGTCATTCACTGTAACCTCAGCCTCCTGGGCTCAAGCGATCCTCCTGCCTCAGCCCCCAGAGCAGCTGGAACTACAGGCATGCACCACCACTTGGCTCATTTTTTAATTTAAATTTTGTAAAGCTGGAATCTCGCTATGTTACCCAGGCTGGTATCATGCTATCCTCCCACCTCAGCCTCTCAAAGTGCTGAGATTACATATGTGAGCCACCGTGCCTGGCATATCTCACTACGTTAGAGAACAGAGGTTCGGTGAGGTTAGCTGACTCAAGGATGCCACAGGGAATCAGTGGAGACTTCATTCTAAGCCTGGCCTTTCCACTACACCAGTAGGTGTCAACAGAGATGGAACTTTCCCCAGTAGGGCATTTTGAAAATTCACAGGAACATTCTAGAGGCACCATTGGCATTTAGAGGATGAGCGCGAGGGCTACCAACTGCCCTGCCATGCACAGCACAGTCCTGCAGGAAGAGAGAATGGCCACAAGTCCCCCACACTCCCCAAGTAAAACACATGTTTACAAGTATCTGAGGCCAAGCCTGATTCCATTTTGCACAAAGTATTTTGGGTATGATTTCTCTGCACATGATTCTTCCAGGAATGTACCTACCATTACCATGTAAACAAGGGAGTATTGTACTTTCTTTTGCTCAGAATTTTACCTAAATTTGCTGGCCTTTTCAGCAAATCACATCCCTATGAGCAACGTGGCTTGTGGTGTCTGAGCCACAACAGAACACACCTGTGTTAAAGCAACCTTGCTAAGCTGATTCTGATTCGGTGCACCTGGAGTCTGGCCCGGGCGCTATGATTACCTTTTTAGTGGCCCTCTACACTTGAGTAATTCTGGTGCTGCTGGACAATGGACCACGCTTTGAGACGTGCTGGTTTTTTTTGTTTTTTTTTTTTTGAGACGG
>NW_016107539.1:593069-612779 GCF_001604975.1 Cebus imitator | reverse complement strand
CTCCTGCCTCAGCCTCCTGAGTAGCTGGGATTACAGGCACGCGCCACCATGCCCAGCTAATTTTTTGTATTTTTAGTAGAGACAGGGTTTCACCATGTTGACCAGGATGGCCTCGATCTCTTGACCTCGTGATTCACCCACCTCGGCCTCCCAAAGTGCTGGGATTACAGGCGTGAGCCACCGCGCCCGGCCCGAGACATGCTGTTTTAAGGATGTCAAACCAGTGTTTTGATTCATTTTGGTTTTGCTGGAATGTCAGGATCTCTCTGGGTTAAGGAAAGAAGGGAATGTCACACACAGAAAGAGCTGCCGTGTGTCAGGGAGAGGGTCTTCTCAGGGAGAGGGTCTTCAGCTATGTTAGCGTTTCTGTCAAGGCCAGTGTGGTCCATGTTTGTTGTCACAGAGAGTCAAAGGGAAAGAAGCAATGCCAGCCTGTCACAGAAACCTGCTGAGTAACAGCCATCCTTGAAATTTGCCCCTCGTGTTTGGTTAAGATTTTTCAACACCAGTGCCAACAGACAGGCTCTTTGCCACCATGAGCTGGAGAGAAATGGAATCCTGGGACTAGAACTCAGTGCCTGGAACAAGCCCATCTCACTGAGACTTCACAGAAGGTCTTTCCATGACCCTTGCTTGTACCCAGGAGCCACAGACCATTTGGAACTTCTCTGAAGACAAACTCAGGCTTAACGACCCATTTTCCTGTGCCCTTGGAAAATGGTCTCAGGCACACAAGAGTCAATTAAAATCAGAGTCCACCAACTTGAATGAAATAGCCCTGGGCCACAGAGACAAGTCCCAAGGCTGGCGCCCACACCAGGCAAAGCAAGCAGTGGCCTCCAGAGAAAAGCAATTATTTAGGGTTGCAGCAAAGATGTGAACTACTAGCAGGGGCCTCTAAGTTCCCTCACCTTCCCAGCAGCCTCTGCAAACATCCAAACATCCTGGATACTGAATGCCTCGGTGGGAGATCATTAAACCATGTTCCCCATGCTGGCCTCAGCTTTGAAGAACAGTACACAGGCACGCTAACACCCAAGGTCCCGCCAGGACATGGGAGGGCCTGCTCAACCCTGCCCCGCCCCGAGATAGGAACTGATATTTAGTGAAACTCCAAGTGCACCAGCTCCACACGCACCATCTCATTGAACTCTCAGGACAATCTCTCAAGTGGGGACTGCACTGTTCCCATTTTATGGATGGTCACACTGAGGCTCAGATAGGTTAAACGATATTTCCAGGGTCATAGGGCTTGCAAATGGCTAACCCTGGGCTCTTCACCAGCCTGCCATATTGCTTACTTCAGTGGACAAGGGCATGAGCTCTGGAGCCAGGGTGCCTGCACTCAAATTGTGAATCTGTCTTACGCTGGCTGTGTGACCCTGAGCAAGCTGCTTTCCTTCTCTGTGCCCCAGTGACCTCATCTGTAAAATGGGAATCATCTTACACACCTCATAAGTATCACACTGATTGAATAACCCACATACTGCTTGGTACAAAGCCCAGCACTTTCTAAGGACACAATAAATATGAGTTGGCTATAGTTTAGATGTGTGTCCTCTGCAAACCTCCTCTGGAAATGTGATCCCCGATGTTGGAGGTGGAGCTTGGTGGGAGGTGTTTTGGTCATGAGGGTGGATTTCCTCATGAATGACTTGGTGCCCTCCTTACGGTACTGTGTCAGTTCTCACTGTTAGTTCACATGCCAGCTGCTGTTTAAAGAGCCCCATGCCTCCTCCCCTTTCTCTTGCTCACTCTCTTGCCATGCTACGCACCTGCTCCCCGTTCACCTTCCACTATGATTATAAGCCTCCTGAAGCCCTCCCCAGAAGCAGATGCTGGTATCATGCTTCCTGTACAGCCTGCAGAGCACTGAGCCAAATAAACCTCTTCCCTTTGTAAATTACCCAGCCTCAGGTATTGCTTCATAGCAATGCAAAACAGACTGATGCAGCTCATGTGATAACAGGGGTTCTGTTACTAGAACCCACTTACGCCAAATGCAGCTCTGACCCAGAAGAGCAAGGCCTGGAAGTGGCCAGTGCCATCAACACAGAGCCATCCTGGAGCCCGTGCGTCTCTCTCATCTCATCAGACCAACGAAGTGACAACCACGGTGTGTTCCCAACTCTGTGAGGGAGAGGAGGTGCATGTGGTGCGTCCCTGCATGTGCACAGGACACCGGGTGCAGTCATGTAATTAAACAGAGCTGCAAAGGGGCGCTTTGTTTGATGGGGCAAGCCGTCCCAGGGAAACACTTTTAAGAAAATGGCAGGAGGCCTCGTATTTTAAAAAGTCATCCTCCCTCTACTTCTATGTATTCATATATCCAAAAGAACTGAAAGCACGGACTGGAACAGATATTGGCCCGCCCATGTTCATAGCAGCATGACTCACAATAGCCAAGAGGTAGAAGCAACCAAAGCGGCCAGCAGTGGATCAACAGACAAACAAAATGTGAAATATACACACACTGAAATATTACAAAAGGAAGGAAACACAGACACACACTCCATATTCATGCTGCACAAATGAATGACTCTACCTCTTTGCAGTTATGGGGCTGGGGAGCAAGTCACAGGCTACGCCGTGGATGAACCTTGAGGACAAATGCTAAGTGAAATAAGCCAGACACAGAAGAACAAACAGTGTGAGATGTTAAACGCAGAGTAGTCAAATTCACAGACAGAAAATAAAATGGCGGTTGCCAGGGGCTGGGAAGAGGAGGAAGTGGGGAGCTGGCACTTAATAGGTATGGAAGCGCTTAATAGGCATGGTTTCAGTTTTGCAAGATAGAGTTCTGGACATGGATGGTGGTGACGGTAGCAAGACAGTCTGAACGTACTTAATGTCACCTAACTGTACACTTAAAAATGGTTACGCTGGTAAATTTTATGTTACATGTATTTTACCACATTAAAAAAAAAAAGTAAAAATAGACCAGATGCAGTGGTTCAGCCCTGTCATCTCAGCACTTTGAGAGGCTGAAGTGGGCAGATTACTTGAGCTCAGGAGTTCGAGAGCAGCCTGGCCAACAAGGTGAGACCCCATCTCTACAAAAATTATACAAAATTAATACAAAAATTATCCAGGTGCAGTGATGCATGCACTTGTAGTCCCAGCTATTCAGGAGGCTGAGGTGGGAGGATCATCTGAGCCTGGGAGGCGGAGGTTGCAGTGAGCTGAGATCGCATCACAGCCCTCCAGCCTGGGCGACAGCAATAACAGCAGCCAAGTTAAGATGGTAAATTTTACGTTACATGTATGTTCTAAAAATATACAACACACTTGCTAAGTAAAGAAGCCAGTCACAAGGACTAAGATTCCATTTATGTGAGATGTTCAGATAGGCCAACCCATGGATTCAGAAAGTCGATCATGGTGGCCATGGGTTCAGGGAGTTGGTGCAACGGGCAATGACTTTTTTGGGATACTGAAAAATGTTCTGAAATTAATAGTGGCTATGTCTACACTACTGTGAACGTACTGACGACTCCTGAATTCTGCACTTTAAAGGAGTGAGTCTTACGGTGTGTGAGTTATATCTTAACATAAACAGCTATACAAAGGAAAGTTGCTGTCGGGAAAAAAATCATGCTGTCCTCTGCTTGCTTCCCCGCAGTGGTCCCTGTGCTCCTGGCTTGAAGCCTTTGCCTACACCATTCTCTCTGCACGAAACCTTTCCCTCCTGGTCCACACCTACCCAATGCATGGTTCATACTTTCTCATCCTTCAAGCATAAGCTTCATTTCCAGGAACCTCCCTTCCTGCCTGGGACCCAGAGCACCTGGAACTCCCCTCGGAAGACTCACAGATGCATGTTCCCTTCTCCCAGCAGCAACACCTAGAATCCATCACACTCCACAAATGAATGGCCCCACCTCTTAGCAATTGCGGGGCTAGAGGGCAAGTTACAGCTTCCCTCACCTTGCTCTTCCTCACCTATAAGATGGAGCTAACACTGCTTCCCTCATGGAAGTTTATGCGTTGTGGCCAGGCACAGTGGCTCATGCCTGTAATCCCAGCACTTTGGGAGGCCGAGCCGGGCAGATCACTTGAGGTTGGGAGTTTGTGATCAGCCTGGTCAACACGGTGAAACCCCATCTCTACTAAAAATACAAAAATTAGCCAGGTGTGGTGGCCCATGTCTGTAATCCCAGCCATCTCAGGAGGCTGAGGCAGGAGATTTGCTTGTACCCAGGAAGCAGAGGCTGCAGTGAGCTGAGATCACGCCACTGCATTCCAGCCTGGGTAACAGAGCAAGACTATCTCAAAAACAAGGAGTTTATGAGTGGAGCCCTTCTGAAGTAGCCGCAGTTGGTGACTTCATAAATGGTAGGAAAGAGCCCCATTTGGTGATGAGCCTGGGAGGAAATAAGCAACGCTTGAGGCAGTCAAGGCTGAATTCTGAGGTCAAGTGGAGCTGAATGTGGGTTTTAAATTCAACTCATCTTTCAAGGGTTATTTATTGAGCAAACATGTGCAGACATGGTCCCAGGCACTGAGGGCACAGCGGTGAACAAAACTGACAGGATGGATTGCACAGGGGTGCAGTGACAGGCAAGGGCAAGGGACGGTCACACTCGACAACACTGTCGAGCCCCCACTTGGCTGGGGCCCTGCTCTAGGCACTGGGGGGATGGCTGTGGCCAAGGGAGGGAAGAGCCCTGCAGGGCTGGCACCCCGTGGGTGGACAGATGATCAATCAGCAAAGTCACTTCAAATTGTGGCAAATTCCACGAAGCAAGCGAAGAAAATGACAGGACAGAAAATAAGCCAGAGCCGTGGACTAGGGCTGGCAAAGAAACAGCCTTTTGGAGGCATGGCACTGAAGCTGAAGTGAGACCCAGGCATGTGAAGAGACAGAACAGAGAATTCCAGGACAAAGAAACAGCCAGGGCAAAGGTCCCGAGGCAGGAACAGCTTACCTTGACCGGGGCGGGGGTTGTTGCTGGGAAGTGAGCAGAGTGCAGATGCCATGCAGCCTGGAAAGATGTGATGAGGAATTTGAGCTTTATCCTAAGAGCAATGGGGACGCATTAAAAAAGGTACTGCCTTCTATGAGCATGGCATATGTCCTAGGGAAATGAAGTGAACTCAGGTCCAGTCATTTATATTTTATGCAGAACCAAAGGCACTAGTATATTTCAGCTGCATGAGCAATGCAGGATTTCAACATTACTTAGGCAGGATGAATAGGGGCAGGGAGAGACTGGAGTCAGGGAGGCTGGGGAGGCGCCTCTATTAGATCTACTGTGAATTGATGGAGACCCAGATGAGGAGGGTGGCGGGTGGACTGGAGGGGAAGGGAGGAAGCAAAGCCTGGACTAAGGAATTAAAGAACCGGGAAGAACTGAAGATGGAAGCCAGGGGCAGGTTTGGTCACCAGCAAAGGAAAAAGCCCCAGATGTCCCTGGCCTCCTGGGGTAGAGTGTGCAGGACTGGACTCATCTGGAAAGAGAGATTCTCATGTTTCCTTTCACTATCAGAACACGTGCACAGACCAAAATGCACGGATACATGGGACATTCAGTGCTGAAAGAAAGATTCTGTGAATCTCTCAATTATTTATAAGTATTTAAATTAGTTAATTATTCATTAGCAACAGGGAAGCCTATATGGAAATGTGTACTCACACACTGTGATATGTTATTTAAAATCCCAGGCGATCCTTTCCTTTTCCCTCTGGGGCCAAATAAAACAACGCTAGATGCCTTCTGTAGGTCACATTTTCTCATCTTCTCAGTAACCAAAAATTAGGTCTTAGCAGCTATTTCTGCTCCTCCTCCTCTCCAGCCCAACTCCCCATTCTCACTTGCAGCTGAAAGCTTTGCTCGCCATTTAAAAAATCCTTGCCAGAACCACGTGCACCCCCAGCTACTATCCTGCTTCTCTGCTCCCATTGATAGGTGAACGCCTTTACACAGTGGACTCTATTTGCTACCTCCTGGTCCTCTCCCCACATTGCATCTTGAACTCACTCCCATCGGGCATTCTCCCCCATTCACAAGGAAACAGCCTTGGTTGAGGTCGCCAGTACCTCCGTGTTGCCAATCCAATGGTTCCTACTCAATAATAAGAGGGGGAGCCGATGGTTCAATTAATGGAGTTGTCCTGGACCAGATGCATTGGCTTATGCCTATAATCCAGCATTTTGGGAGGCTAAGGTGGGAGGATCACTTAAGCCCAGGAGTTTGAGACAAGCCTGGGAAACATAACAAGACCCCATCTCTATTTAAAAGAGAGAGAGAGAGAGAAAGGGAGTTCTCCTGTGTGTCGGGCACATGAACAGTGGCAATTATGCCCATTTGACAAATGAGGAAACTAAGGTGACACAGAGATAAGAAGGCATTTGCCTGAGATTGGACATCGAATGACTTATAGGCACCAAGGGAGGCAGGGAAGGGAGTGATACCCAATGCACGAGATGTGGACAACCTGTCCCCAAGGATGTTTCCAGCAACCCCGCTGCGGGACAGGCAGGCCATAACCCCACACAGAGTCCCCAGCAGCTTCCAAATCACATCACAGGCCCAACCCATGCTATAGCAGAAAAAGCAGGCGGCAGAGCCCGTGGCTTAAGTCCCGTGACCACCCACGTCGCTGCTTCTTGGTATGGGGACCCTGGGCAAGTCACCTGGCATCTGAGTCTCGGTTCTGGAATTTGCAAAATGAGATGTGAATTCTGGCCCTGCCTTCCTCACGAAGGGGCTGTGACAGTCCAGGGAGATGACGTGAGTGGTGAGTGTTTGGCACACTAGGAAGTGGCGGAATATGACTATTTCCGCGCTGGCCCCATCTGCCGCTAAGCTCAGCACCCACGGTGGCAGATATGTAGCATGACGTTTCCATGAATTCTTGCCATTAGGAATTCCCAACACCCACGCTTTTTCCTTCTGAAAGTTCTGCTGCATGAAAGAGGCAGAGAACAAGCCACCGCCTCTCCTCCTTCTCTGGATAATTCTCCAAGAGTCTCTCCCCGACACCAATCCTCCCTGCCCATCAAGCCTCTGTGGAATTCCAGCTCCTGAAACATGCAAACAATTCATAGTAGAGACGACCAGTGATTTGGAAAAGCCAGATCATTTGCCATTTCTCCTTTTTAAAAGGTCTTTGGGGACATGATTAACAAAAGCCAAGTCAGGAGAAAAAGATAGAAATGAGAGCCCCAAGGTTTTTGGGGGGGCGGGGGGAGGTTTAATGTTTTCAATTTGCTGACCTTGACTTGAAACTAGAGGCCAGACCTGGGCAGCCAGCAAGCTGTGGCGAATATCGCTGCCGATGAGAGTCCGTTTTTGTCCATTAATACCCCGCTTGTGCCCTAAGAGCAGGGCATGGTGTATGGCAAGTACATTAATTCTCCCCCACAAGGCGGGACACCACAATGGTTAGTAAGTGGCTAGAACCATCCCACCCAAGCCGGCCGCGTGCTCCTGTGTGCAGACCGCACCACTGAACACTGGCCTCAGTGCCTCTCACAACCTCCACAAGAGCCAATACGAACAGAGCATCTCCAAGGTGCCAGGTGTGGTCAGAGGTACCTACCACAGGTTAGTGTATTTCATAAATCTTCGCCAGTTTCTCTTTCAGGTTGGAATATCACTCCCATTTGATAGCTGGGGAAACTGAAGCTCGGAGAGCAGCAGTCATGGGGGCCAGGATCACGGGATTACCATCAGTCAAGGCTGGGACTTAAGCCTAGGTCATGTGTGTCCAAAAGCCACACTGCTCTCAAATACTCCACCAAGGGAATTCAGACTCCAGTGCTCCATGGTACAGGCAGGTAAAGTGAAAGCAGGCCAGGCGGGACTGCGGTGAACTGACGACACACACCCATCTAAGGGGAAACGCAGCAACGCTGAGGTACCCACAGTGATTTGCAGGAATCTCACCCGCATTCAGCCAGGTGAAAGAAGCCATCTCACAAAAGCAAAACTACAGGGACCAGAAACAGATCAAGTGGCCGCTAGCAGCTGAGGGTCAGGGACAGCTTGACCACGAAGAGGTAGCAGGAGGAAATTTGGGGGATGGTGGAAACACTCAGCACCCTGGTGGCGGTTGTACAAAGGGATTTTTATCAAAGCTCCTATGACCATACGCTAAAAAGCCTGAATGTAACCATATGCAAAGGAGATCTTAAACAAAATGGGACAAAACAGCAAATCTAGGGGCTGCGTCCAAGCTGCGGGCTGCTGTTTTGTAATCTCTGCCCCACCGTCCACATCATGAACACCGGTCACATGCAGCAATGAACCTGTGGGGCTGGGGGTATGACCGAGAGGGGAAGAGGTAAGGGGAAGGCGCTGGCTCCCTTCTTAGTTCCATCACCTGCCGGTGGGGTGACCCTGACAAATAGCTTTCTCTCTCTAAGCCTCAGTCCTCTCTGTTTCAAAGAGGGGTGAGGACACCTTTCTTTGCATTGCAGTTGTCAAAATTAGAGATTCTAGAGAGAATGCTCCCAGCACATGGCAGATGCTCAATACATTCTCATGCCCTTGGAAATTCTCGTGTCCCTGGCCTCCCAGGAGTCATGTGGGCCCAGCAATCATCCCCTTTTATGACCAGATTTCCCAGGGGACCCTCCTAGGTCACCTTAGCCCACCTAGAAGCTGGGAAAAAAGCCAACCAGGCCTGGGACTTGCTCTTTCTCCTGATAGCTCCCCTGGGAGTCCCTAGCGTAGCCACCCACAGAGACCAGGTGGGATATGTAACTGCCCACCTCGCGCCCCCAGCCACATTGTTACAGGTAAGTTCATCAGACCAGCTGGCTATGCAACTTAACAGGAAGGCAGAACAGCAAGGTAGCTAAGAGCGGGGGCTCCGGAGGCAAACAGACCTAGTGGGTTCAAGTCTCTTTTTGTTTTGTTTTTTGGAGACAGAGTCTTGCTCTGTCACCCAGGCTGGACTGCAGTGGCGCAATCTCGGCTCACTGCAACCTCCACCTCCCAGGTTCAAGCAATTCTCCTGGCTCAGCCTCCCGAGTAGCTGGGATTACAGGTGCACACTACCACGCCCAGCTCACTTTTCCACTTTCAGTAGAGATAGAGTTTCACCATGATGGCCAAGCTGGTCTCCAACTCCTGGCCTCAAGCAATCCTCCCACCTCGACCTTCCAAAGTGCTGGAATTAGGGGTGTGAGCCACAGCACCTGGCTGTGTTCAAGTCTCGACTCTAACACTTGTTAGCTAAAAGACATTGAACAAGTGGCTTATGCTCCCTAAGCTTTGATTTCCCATCTATAAAAGAAGGATGCAAGGAGCACCCGGTTCTCAGACTGTGGAGAGAATTAAGTGCAAAGATGCTGCCATGTTCCGCACACCATAGAGCCCAGTCCACTTACCTGGATCTTTCACATCAAATGCTGCTGAGTATTGCTCTCCCTGGAATCCCTCTGTGGATGAGTATTTATAAGGCTTAAATAAAATACAGTTCCCAGTGAGGTACATGACATTTAATAGATGCTTGATAAATTGCAGCTGGTTTTATGATGATCTTGTTGCTACTAGTGAAAGATCACGCTCCGGAGGCATCGGAGCAGGCACAGACCATGTCCAAATGGGATAACTGCTGGGCATGGTGGTTCACGTGTGTAATCCCAGCACTTTGGGAGGCCAACGTGGCAGATCATGAGGTCAGGAGTTCGAGACCAGCCTGGCCAACATGGTGCAACCCCATCCCTACTAAAAATACAAAAATTAGCCAGATGTGGTGTTGGGCGCCTGTAGTCTCCACTACTCAGAGGCTGAGGCGGGGTAATTTCTTGAACCCGGGAGGTGGAGGTTGCAGTGAGCTGAGATCACACCACTGCACTACAGCCTGGGCAACAGAGAGAGAATCCAACCAAAAACAAACAAATAAACAAACAAAAAACCAAATGGGACACCTGGATTCTTGAATCTAAAATGCCAGAAACACAATTACTAGAGAAACATAAAGTACCAGGGTCCTGTCACAGTCCCGGACATGAATTAAAAGAGACCTGGGCCTCCAAATATCCAGCAGACACTAAGCACCTGATCCCCACAAGAGGGAAAGGACAATATTCTGGAAACAGACCAAACCCCTTACAGAAGGTCACCGAGTGAGTGAGAATTGAAATCCACAAAAGGAGAGAGCCTCTGTTCCCTGACTGAGGCGCAGAGTACAGCCAGCTCCTCCCAGATTGTCACAAGCAGGCCACCCCCGCCCTCATGAAGGGAATTCATAATCGTACTAGGTGGGATAATTAGGCAGTCACAGAAAGGAAGCCCGGGAGGGAGAAACCCGATTATCAACTGTGCCGACTGCCAGGAAGGAAATCTTTCTCCCCGATCTTGGTCGTTAACTAGCTGTGTGTGCTGTTCAACTCAACACTCAGCGGGAGTTCATCTGGGCAAGAGCATCGCTGGATGTTCTTTTCTAACTCAAAAGCCATTATGCAAACTAGAGAGAGGTCTCTAGGGTCACGCATGGCATTAGGACGACAGATGGATTTGGGTTCTACTACTCAGATTTTGTTGGCTGAGCATTTTTCCCCTGGACTAGGGGAGGGAAGGGTCTAACACTCTTCCTCCCTCATTGCTGAAGCTATTTCTACCTCTGCAATCGACGCACCCGTGGCTGCACACCTCCCATCCCCAGTACACACACACCTGCTGGGAGGGAACAGGCGGGAAAAAGAAGAAGTCTCTGCTCAGCCCACAGGGACTCTGTCCAGTGCCTCCCTTACTTGTCACAAATCCATCGGGGATGAGGGAATATTTGCTTTTAAGCCACTATCCACTCTGAACTTCTAAAACTATTCCTTTTTCTTATTTGCCAGTCTCCTGGGTAACCCTCGGATAAGCCGAACTCTCTCTGGACATCTTTTCAATTCAGTCTAGTGCTTCAATTCATTCAAGCCTGTCCAAAAATCTCCTCCTCCAAGAAGTCCTTCTTGACTCTTTCACTATGGATCTCATCTTTCCTTCAAAAACCTTTTTTTTTTTTTTAAGATTTTCTAAAAACCATTGTACAGGTGTCAAGAGCTCTGTATATAGCAATGAACAAGACACATCCTTCTCCATGAGGTACTTTCTGAAAACTGGGTCCCACGTGACTCAGCCTCTGGTTCCATCCCATCTTATGGTGTCTCCATCTGGCAAAGGTGGTGTGGGTGAGCAGGAGAGTCAGAAAGATCCAAGGTTCGAGTATTAGCTCTGCTCCCTCCTTCCTGCGTGACTTTAAGCAAGCTGCTGAGCCTCTCTGATTCTCTCTTCCTTGTTTGGAAAAATGGGGATAATAGCAACTACCACTTAGGGTTGTTGTAACCAATGGGTTAATACAGGACAAGGGCAGGGACATGATAAGTGCTCAGAAAGTATTCTCCTGTTATCTTTATAACAGGCATTTGATATACTGTGAATGTTTTTATTAGTAGATTTCAATTCAATATTAAACAATTCTCCCTGACTGTCTTGTCAATTCCTTATCAACAGTAAAGGTCCCTCTGTCCCCTCCGATGCCTGTCAGCAGAAAACAGAGCCATTTGGAGTCTGATATTTGCTGATGGTGAATGAGCTTGCTCCAGTTTAAAGATGAATCGCTGCAAGTGTTTTCCTCCCAACAGCAGCCAGTCTTTGTCACCATGCGCTGGTTTAGTACGCGGCTTGTTATTTATAGACATCATGTCACAGAGCCCTCGAAGTGGTCCTAGGAGTTTGCTCCTGGACTTGAAGTCCTAGGCCCCAGGAACACTTCCTCCCTTCCACTCCCACCACCTTTCCTGCCTATGCCTCTCAGCCTTCTGGAATTTTTATGTGTCTCTTCCCCCCCTCTTTATCTGGATAAGCCCACAGGCTCAGGAGTCAGGCAGACCTGGTTGGAAGCCAGCTCTAAGCATCTTTCAAAGGGGGCTACCCAAATGCTTTCTCTAAAAAGGTAACTAGGGATGACATGACTTAACATATCAGTGAAGCCTAGTACATAGCAAATGCAATAAAGATTAACTGTCATTATCTCCATCATTGCCCTAATTGGAGGTATAGTAGTATGTACATAATTAAGGCCAAGGACTGTGTCTCGTTTCTTTAGAACACAAGACATTATAGACTTTTCTCTATAACCCAAGTCTGCATGTTGACACGGTCCCCAGGGGGATGTTGTTGGTCAGACCCAGGTGGGCCTGAGGTTGAGATGAGTAGGCTTGGTCCCTGGGCATTCCCATGGTCTGGGGAAATCAAGCCAGAGACAGGAGCAGGCACGCAGGTAGCGGCAGAGGTGGGCAACCATGTGCGCCCCGGAGAGGCAGTAGCAGGCTCTAATGACCTCCAATCCTGAGACAGAGCACCTGATTCTGAGGAGTGTCCCTTTGTCCCATTCAACCAAACAATCTCTCCAAGCACTTCAAAATACCCTTCAGGTATGAGAAGGCGGGAATTAAATAAATCCCTTAAATAGAAAAGTATTCAGTGGTTAAAAGAGATAAGTATAATCCTCGTGTACTGGCACACAAAGATCTCAAAGGCTTTATTTAAAAGTAAAAAGTAGGCCCAGCATGGCGGCTCACTCCTGTAATCCCAGCACTTTGGGAGGCCAAGGCGGGTGGATCACCTGAGGTCAGGAGTTGGAGACCAGCCTGATCAATATGGCGAAACCCCCGTCTCTACTAAAAATACAAAAATTAGCTGGGTATGGTAGCAGGCACCAGTAGTCCCGGCCACTCGGAGGCTGAGGCAGGAGAATTGCTTGAACCTAGGTGATGGAGGTTGCAGTGAGCTGAGATTGTGCCACTGCACTCCAGCCTGGGTGACAGAGCAAGACTCTGTCTGAAAAAAAAAAAAAGAAAAAGAAAAAGAAAATATTTACTTTATAACCTCAGGGGCAGATGGTTGAGGTAAGCACACTCAATAAAGTATTAAAGACATGTGTTAGTATATACATTAAAAATATTTTTTAAATTGGCCTCAGTGATTGAGCTACTCCAACTTCTTCAAACTCCTTTCTCCTCCACAGAACTACTTTCATCTCTTTAGTCATCTTGGCCACGCCTCCCTGGGCCCCTATCCATGTCTTTGCATGTTTTTGTTTTAAACAAGTGACCAAAGCTGGGTTGGGAATTCCACTGAAGGCCTGCCTGGTGTAGGGGGAAGCTTTAGCCATCACAATCCTTGGAACACGTCCCCAGAATCTTGCTGACTCTGTTCAGAGATAGTCACTAATGACCAGCATCCCCAACTTCAATTTGGGGGGATTTTGTCTGATCCATCCTCTTTATCCTGCCTCTGGATTGCCTTGCATGAGCTTTGTGGTGGCTTTTTTCTGGGCACTTGGGGATATTATTTAAATTAAGTGACATTTATTGAGTCCCTGCCATGTGCAAGGACTGTGCCAGACCCTTCAGCTGTATTAACTCATTTGGTCCTTCCAGCAACGACTCTGTAGAGGGTGACATTATCTTTGTTTCATAGGTGAAGAAACTGAGGCTCAGTGAGCTGTGACCTGTCACTGGTCACACAGCCAGGGAGGGACAGAGCTAGGGTTTGAACCCATGTTCTTCCCACTCCACGTGGAAACCGCTGTTTTTGTTCATAAAACAGTAAAAAAATTCATCTCATTCTGTTTTTAGAATATCATTTTCCTCAGTTGTTCAAAGCTCTTTGAATTCTATTTCTGTCTTCCAGGATATTAACCCTGCCTTTTCAATATCATCTACATGTTTAATAAAGTAGATTCTTCAATCCTTCAACCAGGTTGTCAGCAAGGACATTAAGCGGGAGAGCTCCCAGGAGTTTTTGGAGAGTCAATTCCTATTTGGTTGAGATTCTCAAACCACTGGTTCACTAATCTGTCAATCACTTTGTAGTATTTACTGACCACTTCCTACGCCTCTGCTAGGAGATGTCGGGAGTAGCCCTTGGCTGCAAGAATCTCACAGTCTAATTGCACAATGCAGTGTGGTTAGGACCACATTTGCCCACAGGGCCAATAAAAACGACAGGGAAAAATGTTCACTGTAACACTGTCTATAACAGTAAATTCTCTAAAAATCAAATTACTAAACTATGGTATGCCTATTTCGTGGAAGGTTAGACAGCCATTATGATATTTTTGTAAGCATTTGAAACATGGAGAAAAAAGAATGTTAAGGCTGCAGTATTATCTATAGGATATGTTCACAGCCCCCTCCTGTAATATTGAGCCATGGTCAAAAGTAAAACCCCAGGGTTGAAATATTACAGTAGATTATGAAAATAAAATATAAACAGTTATAAAATATCTTTACAAACTTTAAGTATATAAAATCCAACACAATGTAAAAGCTGTGTGATTGATAAAACTTTGGTGAGATGGTGTTTTGGTGGGCTGGGCTGAGACTTAGATCAATTCCATGAAATGTGGACCCACAATGTCCTTTCTGCCAATTTCACCAAAGCAAGCAGAAGCATTCCTCAATGTTCCAAAGAATTTGTTTGCATTCAAAATTAGTGTCAGCTCTCTCTAAAATTATCTTGACCAATCAAGCCACATTTTGTGTAGCAAGTTTCTCTATAAGGCACAGTCCTTGGCCTTAATATTGTAGCAACAAGAACATCAGCAATGAGAATGATAACGAGGTCTTCTTTGATCTCACTTTTAAAAGTGCAATTCCCCAAATGCTTACCTCTTGTCCCTGCCTTGTTTCCCCAAAGCACTTACCACCTCTGTCACATCACCATTTGTCATTGTCTCTTGAGATGCCATTTGCTGTGAGATACATCATTATTTTATGTACCACTAACAGTGAAAAAAAATGCCATTTAAATGATATGAAGCCTTAACCATAGGGCTGAATCCAAATGAATCAGTTCCATCAGCCTCGCAATGTTTTAAAAGTTTTTTCATCTTTCCAAGGGATTTGACCATTTCCCTTGTCTTTACTTGTGCTGATGGGCTAATGGTAGGCGAGCCTTCTGCACTACTTATTACCTCAATGATCAAATGCAACACAGATGCATCCTCCTTGAATACCTTCCTTGCTTATGTCATACTAAGTACGCGGATGCTGGTTTACAAGAAAACAATGGAATTATGATTGTCACTCCAATGATGAAACATTGTCTTCACTAACATCAGACAAATGTCCTGCTGTTTGTTTCCCTGCCTTTCTGTGTACACAGTACCAACACCCAGTCAGATGGGTATAGTGTTAAGAGATCTTAAGTGGTATTAAAATCCCATGTATAATAGTTCCCACAGTGCGCTCAGCTCAACAAAAGCGACAGCCATCTGAATGACCTTAGTGATGCTTCCGCAGGAACATACAATGACAAGCACATCTTGACTATTGTCCCCACCAAGAGCAGGCATGAGACAGCAGCAGTTCCACTGACTGCAAAATTATCCAGGTTTCAAAGACATTGAAAAGGGGGATGGGGCTGCATTTCAGAACTGATGAAATCTGGCAATTATGTTACTCATTTTCATCTCCTGCCCCAACTTAGAACGGATGCTCTTTGAGGCAAGGGATTTTCATGTCTTCTGTTCTCTGCCATATTTTCAAACTCTAGAACAGGAACAGGGACAGAGCAGTCAACATCTGCTGAATGAAAAGCTCAGTATTGCTCTCGATCTGGCCCAATATCAGAACCGTGTCTATTCAGACTGTATTCTGCGGAGAGTCCTACATTCAAGCTTTGCTCCTTGCTGTGCAAATCTTATTTATAATAATTTGGCACACAGATACCTCATGCATCAGATGTCACATGTAAGATTACGCCAACATGAAACTTTTACATACAAATAAAACTGAAGTTTATTTTATCAGGTATACCTTTTGACCTCAAATACAATCATTGACCCACATTTGTTGAATGCGGTTGTTATATTGAGGGTTGTTATATTCAGGCTGCACTCTCAGCCCAGAATCATGTGAGTACTTTCCAAAAATTTGAGTCCTTTTGTATTAAACTCACCACAAGTAGTTCTAATGTGTGTTAAGGTGTCTGAGACTGATATTTTTCGTATTTTTGCATTCTCAGGATGCAGACAGGCACAAGCGAGTGAGGGAGTCAAAGCACGTTTGTAAAAATACAAGGACTGGCACTACTCCTGTTCTGTGCAGACCCAGGCCAGCGCTGGCCACACCTGTTGCCCTTGCTGTTCTCCTTCGCCTCGTACCCTCAAAAGAGAACCTTGAAATCCCCCCTCCAAACAGCCACTGCCCCATGCCAATTGCAGGAGGAGGAAGCAGAGGGCGAAGGCCAATGCTGAGCAGACCTGGCTAGAATTTCTAGAACCATCTACTGCTTTTCAAAATATCAAGTCTGTTCTACTGGAATAGAGTCACAGCCTTTTCCATTCCCCACTCGACATTTCCCCTAAACCCAATTTGCATTTTATAATTGCAAAAATGAGGCGTGCTTGGGAGTCTATAATTATTTCAAAATTAAAAACTAAAAAGTGACACATGCTCATTGAATTAAAATTATAAAAATTAAACAAGCAGACAAATATGAAGTGAAAGTTTCCCATCTCTCAGAGGTAAACCCTGTTCCATGTGTTACATGCCCTTCCAGACTGCTTTCTACACGAACCCAGTCTGTATAAGTTCTGTTGTGAAAGTGGAACCATTCTATACACACTATTCTGGAATAAACTCTCAGCATTTATTGAGGGCATCACATCCATATTCATATCCCTGTCTATAGTACAGACATATCTACACTATAATCGTATCTATACTATAGCTATCTATATCTACAGTCATAGCTGCAGCTACCTCATTTTTTTCCTTTATAAATCCTTCATTGGGAAGCTTTGTAAAATTTGTATATGGTTCTATTGTATGCCTGTACCCCAGGTTTATTCAAGCAAATCTTCTTCATGGGTCATTTCCACAGGAGGTGATAAATCACATATACACACATATATAAAATTTGCCGTTTGTATTTCTGTAGCGTACATTTCTAGAAGTAGAATTTCTGGATTAAGTGACATGCATTTTTCAATAGATGATACTGATCAATCACCCTCCAGAAAAACTGTACTGTGAGATCTCCATTTTATTTTTATTATTATTATTATTATTATTATTGGGATGGAGTCTTGCTATGTTGCCCAGGATGGAGTGCAGTGGTACAGTCCTGGTTCATTTCAACGTCCACCTCCCGGGCTCATGCAATTCTCCTGACTCAGCCTCCCAAGTAACTGGGATTACTGGCCTGTACCATCACATCCAGCTAATTTTTGTATTTTTAGTAGAGACGGGATTTCACCATGTTGGCCAGGCTGGTCTCAAACTCCTGATCTCAAGTGATCTCCCCGCCTCTGCCTGCTAAAGTGCTGGGATTCCAGGTGTGAGCCACCCCAGCCAGGCTAGATTCCAATTCTTCTCACGTGCATTGAAATACTAATTGAGTGCCTTCTGTGTGCCAGCTTCTCTTCCAGGTGCTGGGGAAACAGCTGCGAACAAAAGGACGTCCCTGCCCTGGTGGAGCTTGTAGTCTAGAGAAGGGAGCTGGATGGTGACCAAATACAGAAGCTACGGGTCACGTGATAATAGAAACTATGGGGAAAAAAAAAAGAGTACGGGATGCAGACTAGCTGGGCAAGCGGAGGTCATTCAGGTGAAACAGTCGGGATACCTCCTTGAGAAGTGAAGGTACTGGGGCTGGGGAGATGTAGGTATCTGGGGGAAGAACATTCCAGACAAATGGAGAGCATGTCCACCAAAAAAACCAAGCTCTCTACCAAACTTTCACCAATATGGCCATAGTCGTGACTTCTCTATCTTCAGAAATTGGAGGTAAAATAGATACATACTATTTGAAGTAAAACATCCCACGTTTTGTGACCATTTATAATCCGTTTTGGGGAATTGCCTGTTCTGTGATCTTTGCCATTTTTCTCTAGTGGTGTCTGACTTTCCCTCACAGATTTCTAATGGAGCTTTCTACTTGAAGGATGTTAAGACTTTGTCAGTTAGGGTTCAAATATTTCCCAGAGCTGCAATTTTTCTTCTGACTTGATCCTTGGGTTTTTTTTCCATAGAGAAATTGAAAACTTTTATGTAAAAAAATTTGCCAATCTTGGATTATTTGGGATTTTGTGGCATTTTTAAATGGCCTTTCTCAGCCCAGAATTATATGAATACTTTCCAAAAATTTGAGTCCTTTTGTGTTTTAATAAAAAAGGATTAAACTCACCACAAGTAGTTCTGATGTGTGTTAATATGTTTAAGACTGGAATTTGTTGTTGGGGGTGGTAGAAGTATATGGCACAATGCGGGAAATTTCATTCTTTTTCAGTGGATATGCCAATTATTCTAACCTTCCTTATCAAACAATAACGATTGGTTGAAACTCTGAGGCTGGGTTATCTCAGCTAGAAAATAGCTCCATCCGTCACCAGCTCTGGGACCTCAAAGACGTCCCTTCACCTCTGTTTTCCAGAACTCTCATCTGTAACATGGGATAGTATCAGTATCTGCTTCTTAGGTTTGTGCCTACCTACGATGGACCTATGATAATGTGGAACTTCAGTGAGACTCAAAGTGAGTACAAGGTAAGTCTCACAACTGCGTCTATGCCAGACACACCTCCTGTTCAAGGCAGACCTTGCTTCAGACTCAGAAAGCAAGGCCGTTCTAAGAAACATGAACAACCAAAGCTGTGATAATCTCCTGTATTAGCCAATCATTTATGCTGAAAATGCCACAGAAGGGCAGGGGAAGAGTGGGCATCCCGGGGTTCCTTTTCCTCTCAGTCTGTCCTTAATCATCACAAGCCAAAGACAGGGACTTGGTAACACGTGCACATAGCAAGAAGTGAAATAAAGGCAGTTGTTCGTTTTGTGCAGGTTTTAACTTTTCTACTAAGAATGAGATATCTATCCATATACAGAATACAAAACAGGAATTGTGTGATTTCAGTGATTCCAATATGAGTTAACTGCTTCTATATTTGCGTTCTTAATGGGCATATAATATAATGATGAACAGTAAAATTCATGCTAATTTAAACATTTTTATTTTACTTGGAATGACACTAAATAACAAAAAACACTATGAGAGAGAGAGAGACTATGAAAGAAAAAAAGGAATGTTTTCCTACCTTTAATGATACCTCTTTTTGCTTTTTGATCAAGAGTTTTACACTTTCATTTTGCACTGGTTTCACTAATTATGCAGCCAGGCCCGTCCTGGCACATAGCACGCACTCCATCATGTCTGAATAAAGCAATGAATGCCCCTATAGCAAACACTGATAAAGCCCTCGTGGGTGGGAGAAGTCGCTGGTGCAAGTAAGGTGACCTGTGCTTCTCTCCCAGCTCTCAGAGACGGTCACAACCACTAACCCAGCTCCATTCTCTTATCAGCAGAAGTCCATGTGGCAGGAACTTCTCTAACAAGAGCTTTTTTTTTTTTTTTTTTTTTTTGAGACGGAGTCTGCTCTGGTGCCCAGGCAGGAGTGCAGCGGTGCAATCTCGGCTCACTGCAACCTCTGCCTCCCGGGTTCAAGCGATTCTTCTGCTTCACCCTCCCAAGTAGCTGGAACTACAGGCATGTGCCACCACACCCAGCTAATTTTTGTATTTTTAGTAGAGACAGGGTTTCACCATATTGGCCAGGCTGTTCTGGAACTCCTGGCCTTGTGATCCACCTGCCTTGACCTCCCAAAGTGCTGAGATTACAGGTGTGAGCTACCTCGCCTGGCCCAAGAGCCTTTTCTTTCTTTCTTTCCTTTTTTTTTTTTTTTTTTTTTTTTTTTTTTT
>NW_016107539.1:555718-593053 GCF_001604975.1 Cebus imitator | reverse complement strand
GGTATCTTGGTTTTTGTAAGTGGACTTTTTTTTTGAGATGGATTCTTGCTCTGTTATCAGGCTAAAGTGGAGTGGTGCGATCTCGGCTCACTGCAACCTCCAACCTCCTGGGTTCAAGCGATTCTCCTGCCTTAGCCTCCCGAGTAGCTGGGACTATAGGCGCATGCCACCACACCCAGCTAATTTTCTGTATTTTAGTAGAGATGAGGTTTCACCATGTTGGTCAGGATGGTCTCGATCTCCTAACTTCGTGATCTGCCTGCCTCGGCCTCCCAAAGTGCTGGGATTACAGATGTGCGCCACCACACCCGGCCCCAAGCGCCTTTTCTACCCATTGCCATTCTCCTTGCAAAACCCCACAGGCCAACAGGAGCTACTTACAGAGCTGGGGGCTTAGACATGAAGAACGCCTTCCTGGTGAGATGTTACCCAAGGTTTGCCCCCATCTCTGAATCCCCTGTGCCCTGTGGCTGTTCACTGCAGCCTTCAATTCCCAGACCCGCCACTCCACAGACTGCTTCCTATCTGCTCCTCTGAGTCAAGGACTGCTCTTGTGCATTTTCTAAAAGTAAGGACTAAAAGCCACATGATGGCCCAGATGCGGTGGCTCACACCTGTAATCCCAGCACTTTGGGAAGTCAAGGTGGATGGTTGGTTAAAAGACCAGCTTGGGCAACACGATGAAAGCCCAACTGCATTATATATATATAATGTACAAAAAAAAATTTGCCAGGCATGGTGGTACATACCTGTAGTCCTAGCTACTTAGAAAGCCAAGCAGGAAGGATCACCTGAGCCCAGGGAGGCAGAGGCTGCAGTGAGCAGTGATCACCACTCCAGCCAGAGTGACAGAGCAAGACCCTGTCTCAAAAAACAAAAAAAGTGAAAGCCACACAATGATCTGCCCAATTCATTGAGAAACCTGGAAGATGCCATGGACTTCATATACCTGTGGCTTATCTTTGCTGGAAAAAACTAAAGAAAAGAAAATAGACTCCTTCCGACACCTCACTTAGTGATCTGTTTCCCCTTCTAAACACAGAGACGCAGTATTTCCTCCCACCTCCCTCTATTCTTTCACCCAGCATCATGAAACAATGTGCTTTTGTGTTCTCTGTCCTTTGCAGGTTGTAGCTTTGGCCGTTCTAATCTACCCTCCCAGAGGAGTGCTATTTAGTTAGGAGCGTTTCTAACAAAAGCCAGGTTTCTATCCACTTCCCCTGGCCTTCTGGTTTGCCCTTGAACTCAGCATAAAGTTCTGGGGTTAGCCAGTGTGGCATCATGGTCCCCTCCCACTGATCTTGCATTGCCATAGTGATGATCACGTGTGCATAGGCACGCACAGAGAGATCCAGTCAGTCGCAGCGACCCTGGGCTGAGCCTGCCAAGTGCCTGGCTGCCTACATGCACCATCTCATTGTTTTCTCAGAACAAGCCCCTATGAGGGGAAAGGTTATAACCCCCATTTCACAGCAGAACGAGCCAAAGCGCAGAGTCGCTGGGAAACTGCTCATGAGTGATGGGTGGGAAACGAACCCAGGGCCCTGACTCTCAAGTCCATGCCCCTCCACTCCCCACGCTGTTCCATCCACACCTGGGCACATGCATGCCTGAGCGGCCCGAGTGGCCAAGCGTGGGGTCTCCCTTAACAGCAGCTCCTCCTGGCCGTGAAATCGCCCTGCATTCTTCCCAGTATCCTTTTGTTCTCCTGTACCTAGTGACATTCACGGGGTGCAGATTTAAGAATTCCTCTTCCTCTTGTTAGATTTTCCCTTCCATCCCATAGATCTGTGTTTGAATCCAACCATCTCCAGCACTTTCCCAGACCAGGAAGTGCCTCAAAGCACATAGGGAACCCCATCACACCCCAATACAGATCCCTGGAGCCCCAGATTCACTGAGTGGGGACTGCTAGAGGTGAGCCCAGGAATCTGCATTTCCCAGACTCTGCCCTGCAGGTGCAGATACACTGGCGTTTGCGAATCACTGAGTCCTTTACCGTTATTGGTGCTGCACCGGAATCACCTGCAGTTCTTATCGAAATGCAGGTTCTGGTTCAGCAGGGCTGCGGCTGGGCCTGGGCCTGAGATTCTGTTGATGCAGCAGATCCTGGGGCCAAACACTGAGTCGTGAGGGTTCAGGTCAGTGGTTCTCAGCCCTGACTAAACATTAGCATCACCGGGGGAGCTCTTAGAGCTAAGCTGCCTGGCCCTGCCCCCAGAAATCATACAATTATTTTAGAATCAAACCAGTGTGGCCCAACTCATTGTGCTGAATCTGACTTGTCCTGGCTTGGGAAAGCCTAATGTTACATTTTTAGGAATTTTGTGAACCGGTTGATAAACAGAACCACTACTAACCATCAGATTATATAAACAGAATTAAATAAATTATATTTAGAAGAAAGACAGTACATAATTACAACCCAGCATTTCCTAATCATTTTACTGCATTTCACTCCTTCTATGTTCTTAGGGTTATTTGTATCTATTTGATTGTTTGCGTACCTGTGTGGTGGAAGGGCTACTTCGTATTTCTTCCCAATTCTGCACCCAGTCAGTGACATAAGCCTTGCTGGGGGTGTTTCTGCCTCCGAAAACTGCAAACGCTACAGATCAGGGTTCGCCTCCCCAGAAGCTGGCTGCTAGACATTTGCCAGCGCACCTCCTGCCTTAGTTACGGGCAGACATCATAATCACCTGGGATGCCTGATAAAGTGCAGACAGCTGGCGTCTACCTAAGATTCCCGAATCTGACTCTCTGGGCATTGGGGATCTGAGAAGTTTTTAGAATAAGTGACCCAGGTGACTTTTATCTGCAGTGAAGTTACTTTAGAATAATGATCAAATCACCCGTGGCCTCGTGGCGCAACGGCAGCGTGTCTGACTCCGGAATAATGATCAAATCTTCCTAATTAGCAAAACTCAAGCTGGATTAAGCTACTCGCTGGGCACCCATTTCTTTTTGCTCTAAGAAATCATTTCCAAGGCCTTTTGAAAAGCCTTTTTATCTGAAATCCCGTGAGTGGCTATTCCATCAAAATCCTGAGCAGAGCACTTTTTCTCCCCCAGACATGGACAGAAGGTTGTATCAGGAAGCTCAGTGGAGGCTTTGTTACCTAGTTGTCCTTGCATCTGACCTCACACCCAAAAGCATCAGCCTGTCATTTTTCCCTAAAAAAGATGATGTGCTGGCCAGAATTTTCCATGCTCCAATGTCTCATCAGGCTTGTATTCAAGCTCAGACCCTTTTGAAATGGTTAGGAAGAACTGAGTCAAGAAACTAGGCTATTAAATGAAAGTTCTGCCATCCAGGTATGGTGGTGGATGTCTGTAATCGCAGATCCTCAGGAGGCTGAGGCAGAAGGACTGCACGAGCCAGGAGGTCGGGGCTGCAGTGCGTTGTGATGGTGCCCGTGAATAGCCGCTGCGCTCTGCCCTGGGCAACATGGTGAGGTCTCATCTTTAAAAGAAAAAGAAGTTCTGCCAAGTCATATACTGTAAATCTTCACTGAAATTTGCCAGAGTTTGCCATCCCTGGAATCATGAAACTGGGGAAAAGTGGTGGGAATTATCCTATAACTCTTGTGTTCTAACCAACAGTTCTTCAGACCAATATTTTCCTCACTTTAGGTAAGAATTTACATGTATTTCCTCACCTGTTGCTCCTGCTAACTGACAAATGGGTATCACCATGTTACAAAGGAGGACCTGGTTTGCTATAAGAAATTTGCTAGGTGAGTGACATTCCTCAAGTCTAAGCCTCTAACAATGTATGTCGGTTTAAAAAAAAAAAAAAAAAAAAAAACTTGCAACACAAACACTTTATTTAAAGGTGCAGCTCAATTTACGTGTGGTGGCACAAAATAAAGGCACAGATTGTGACACACCATTCCCATCGGCCAAGTGGCTGAACCCACCATCCAAGACCCACTGAGGCGTCAAGCTCAGCGCAACCTCCTGGCCTCCCACTCTGACTCAGCGCAACCTCTGGGTCTCCCACTCTGACTCCAACAGGGGGAGCATGTTGCCCGCACACACAGGGCATTTTATGTTGTGGATGATGGAGCGTCATCCATAAATTCATGTGCACCTGCGTGCACTGTCCCTGAGAACGGGTCCTGCCCAGGACCTAGGTGACCCTGACCAGCTTGATAGGCTGCACACAGCTGGTATCCATGATGGCGGCTAGATGGCGATCGGGCTGAAGCGTATATCAATTTTCTATTGGTATATAACAAATTACCACAAACTCAGCAACTTAGAACCACACACATTTATTATCTAGTTTCCACGGGTCTGGGGTCCAGGAAAAAAGGTTAATTGCATCCTCTGCTCAGGGGCTTCCCAGGCTGAAATCAAAGTATCAGCTGAAATTGCAATTCCCATCTGAGTTTCTACCAAAGCCAAGTACCACTTAGATTATTATTTACTTAAATATTTCATTAATAAACTCACTTTTTATAAAATTCAGTCTTGTCCTAAGCAATAATATCTATTAAATTGCCAAGTTTGATCAAGTTTTCCTTTTTTCTTAATATGTTCAAATAAACATATCACTATTAAAAAAGTTTCAAGTGTCCCATCTAAAATTGTCTCGTGCACTGATTGTACCCACACCAAGCTTTACAATTATTCCCCGTACCACACCTGGACTTCATGACGCCACATCCTACACTAACAGGCCCCAGGTATAACAAATGATTTTTGTTGCCCACCAGCTACAGAGAATCTACAAGGTCCAGGACCTAGGTAAGTGGGAAGCCTGCAGATAGGTGCATGTTTTTTCATAAAGAGGCCTCCCTACATTAGATATGCACATTATCAGCACTGGAAATGAATTTCCACAACGTGTCCTCAAACGTATGCAGACATTTTAAGAAGCTTAAGAAGGCCGGATGTGGTGGCCCACGCCTGTGATGCCAGCACTTTCAGGGGCCGAGGCAGGTGGGTCAGCTGAGGTTGGGAGTTTGAGACCAGCCTGGCCAACATGGAGAAACCTTGTCTCTGCTAAAAATACAAAATTAGCCAGGATTACATGCATGTATAGTGGCACATGCCTGTAATCCGAGCTACTTGGTAGGCTGAGGCAGAAGAATCACTTGAACCTGGGAGATGGAGGTTGCGGTGAGTTGAGATCACACCATTGCACTCCAGCCTGAGCAACAAGAGTGAAACTCCTTCTCAAAAAAAAATTTAAAAAAAGAAAGAAAGAGAAAGGAGGAAGGAGGGAGAAAGAAAGAAAGAAAGAAGAAAGAAAGAAAGAAAGAAAGAAAGAAAGAAAGAAAGAAAGAAAGAGAGAAAGAGAGAGAGAGAAAGAGAAAGAAAGAAGGAAAGAAAGAAAGAGAGAGAGAGAGAAAGAAAGAGAAAGAAAGAAAGAAAAGAAAGAAAGAAAGAAAGGAAGGAAGGAAGGAAGAAAGAAAGGAAGGAAGGAAAGAAAGAAAGACAAACTTAAGAAGTATCTTTCAATATGCCGTGTCATTTAATCTTCACAAATTGTGAGGTAGTCACTATCACCCACCTCGTAGGTAAGGAAATTGAGACTTGGGAAAGTTATAGGACAGACTGAAATGCAAAGTCATGAGTCCTCTGATTTCATTCAACGATGTTTTCCATAGCAGTATCACTTTCTCCAAACAACCTGCTACTTCTCCACCAGTGACCATTTTTCTTTCTCTGTTAGTGATAGAGCTCACATTCCTAGCAGCTATGTGTTGTGGCTGAGCACATGGCCAGTAGAAATAAAGACTGCATTTCCCAGCTTCCTTTGCAGCTAGGAGTAGTCATGTGACTCAATGCTGGCCAATAGGGCTGTGAGTGGAAGAAATGCCTGCAACTTCTGGGAAGAGGCCTTGAAGTGAATAATCTGTCTTTGTCCTTTCTCCTTCCTGATGACTGGAATGCAGCCGAGATGGCAGGAGCTGTAACAGTCCTCTTGGACAATGATGTAACCTTGGGAAATGGAAGATACGCACAGGGAAGTAACAAGCCACCTGGAGACTTCATGGAGCAGAACTGCCCTGCCAGCCCTGTACCACGTCCCTCTGGACTGTGACAAGAGAGTGAGATAAGCTTCTCCCTTATTGAAGCTACTGTTACTTGGGTCTCTGTTATTGACAGCCAAACCTTTCATAACAATATAAAGTCATAATGAGGAAGGAAAATGCCAAAGTTCCAATATCCCCATTTTACAGAACAAGTCCCTTATTTGTTTTCGTGGAAACAGAACATCTGGCCCACAGTGGGCCTATGGGAGAAGAGAGGTGGCTTGACTCAGGATCCCCAGACGGCACCTGGTAAACACCCACTCAGGTAGAGCCTGGACCCAAGTCTTCAGGACCTGCCACCTACAAGCAATCTGGGGCTGCAAAGCAGTTTGTTCTGACAGCTCGTCTTAATGATATGTTTCCTGCAAGCCAGCTCCTCACCAGGAACTCAGAAACACAAAGTCAAAGCAGCCCTACCAGGCTCTGACAAATATCGATCAAAGCCAGCAAGGCCGGCAGAACTCTGACACCTCCTTCCCTGAGCTTGCCTGAGAATTTGGGAAATAGCATATGTTGGTAGTAGAGGGCAATTCAAACTTCATTAAGGGATGGAGAGAAAATGAGCCCAAGCCAAATAATGCCCACCAGAGATGGCAGGAAGGGAAGGAGCCATTTTTGGCAGGAACACATTGGGCAGGCATGGAAGGTGATGTTGGACAGAGGAAGGAAAGAATGGACATTTCTTGGAGCATCTCCAATGTTGACTCAACTCTATTGGGTCTATAGAGCCGGTCCAGCCCCTGGAGCTCTATCGTGGCATTTTCTCACTTCTCAAATTGTTATTTCACACATCAACAACAACAACTAAAAGTGGAATCCTTCCCAATAGCAGCTACCTCCAGCCCCAGCTCCCCACTGGATTCCTCCCAGGCAGTTTTCCATGATGCTGCCAATATGTAATTTCTGTATTATTGATTCTCACTGCTTTTTTCTGTTAGCTCCAACAAGGGAGATGATACTGTTGACCTAGTAGAAGGAGAAGCAATCTATTGGATATCAGTATTCAGAACTGGAGAAATACCGATGCTCTTTGACTCAGCATGGGGCTACCTCCTGATAAATCCTTTGTAAGTTGAAAATACTGTAAGTCTAAAATGCATTTAACACACCTAAACTACCTAACATCATAGCTTAGCCTAGCCTATCTTAAATGTGCGCAGAACACTTACATTAGCCTACAGTTGGGCAAAGTCATCTGACATAAAGCCTATTTTATAACAACGTCTTGACTATCTCATGCAATTTATCAAATACTGTACTGAAAGTGAAAAACAGAATGGTTGTGTGGGTATGGTTTCTTCTGTATGTGCATTGCTTTTGAAACATCATAAAGCCATAAGTCAAACGGTCATTTGTAATGGTAACCATTACATTACTATTCATTGATTGCTCACAATGTGTCAGTCATTGTGTTGGGTAATTGATATCTTTATTGGCTAATGTTTGTGAAGTTATTTGCTATATGCCAGGCACTATGTTAAACACACATTTCACATGTATTAACTCATTTAATCCTCTCAATAACCCTAAAAGGTAGATAATATTCGTATCCCTATGTTACTGATGAGGAAATTGAGGCATAGCACTGGGGGAATTTCTGAATCACAAAGCTAGGAAGTGGATAAAGTCAAGACTGACCCATACAAAGCACTTCCTGCCACCTGAGGGGTGAAAAACATGAACAAGTACAGAATTGTTCATTCAGTGAAAAATTATTTCGGGGCTGAGAGAATAAGACATACAAACATTTGCGCACCCATTACTACAGCCTCTTACCCAGCTTTATCTTTCTCAGAACTTACTGCTATAATATGAATTGTTCATGGTCACGATTCTACCTTCACATAGATCAACTCCATGAAGGCAAACATTTTTTTTTCCTGTTGTCTTGTTTTTAATTGAGACAGAGTCTCACTCTGACACCCAGGCTGGAGTGCAGTGGTGCGATCTCGGCTCACTGCAACCTCTGCCTCCCAGGCTCAAGTGAGTCTTGTGCCTCAGCCTCCCAAGCAGCTGGGATTATAGGCGTGTACCACCATGCCCAGCTAATTTTTGTATTTTTAGCAGAGATGGGGTTTTGCCATGTTGTCCAGGCTGGTCTCAAACTCCTGGCCCCAAGCAATCAGCCCACCTCAGCCTCCCAAAGTGCTGAGATTACAGGTGTGAGCCACTTTGCCTGGCCCTTTTTTTTTTTTTCTTTCTGTTTTCTTCAGTGCTATTTCCCCAGCTCCTACGGCAGTGCTAAAACATAGTAGGTGCTCTATTAATAATGGAGGAAGGAAAAGAAAGAGAGGGTTGGAGGAAGGGGAGAAAAGGTCAAAGAATGTTTAAGAGCATGGAACGCTGGAGAAAAAGAAGCTCTGAGGATAAAAAGCATTATAGGGAAAAGAGAGGATAGGCAAGTAGGTCACACACAGAATAAGCCACTGGGCCCACACTTGAGTAGGGGTACAAGGAAAAACTCTGAAACAGACTTTGATTGGAAACAATGCCCTATAAAACCGACTTGAAAATGATACAAAGAAATTGACAGTGGGCCTTAGCTGGGGTAGACAACAGGGTGTGGTGGGGACAGCATCAAACTGGAAAAGCCATGCTTTTCCTGGCGGGGTGATGCTGCAGGAGGTGGGGTGATGCTGCAGGAGCCGAGGGGGCTGCGTTTGATTCCAACCAATTTGTCACAGCAGAAAAATTTGATTTTTTGCAACCTCAAAATCATATTTTTGTGAAATATTTTAACTTTTTATGCTGGCATCAAATTCCAAGTTATAAAATGCTATAGGAATAAGATGGGGGGGGTCAGGTGATTGAACTGTCCTACCCACACATAATTATAAAATCTGGACAACATATTTTTAAAAACAACTACTTGAAGGCGCTGGAGACCAACCAGAAACAGAGGAAGCTAAGTGTGGGATTTGCATATTAGTGACTTTTTGCCTGAGGGTACTTGCCACTCCGCAAGCAGCTGAATGACAAAAAGCTGCAGTTTACTGGCTGGAGGTGTCAAAGATTGAAGGCTGGAAAGCCGCTGCATTGTTAGGTGGTAAATCCAGGGAGAGGAGGAACTGCAGCTGGAATTCGCCCTAACATCTGTATATAAAATGCACTCAAATTCTTAACTGACCACAAAACTACACGGGTCAGGGAAAACCCAGGAACTATAGTGAAAAAGCAACAGCTAGAAACTGAAAGAACTGAGTCAGAGTCTCTGCTGACATTGAGGGAGGCAGAGTTTGGAGTATGAACCTATTCAAATTAACTGCCTGCTAGAAAAAATAATAACTCTTCCAAGGAGCACAACAGAACCCAGAATCTCTACAACATATCATTCATGATGTCCAGTAGTGAATCGTAAGTCACTAAACACACAAAGAAGCAGAAAAAAAGTGGTTCATCATCAAGGAAAAAAAGCATTTAATAGAAAATGATCCCAGATGTTGTAATAATTTCAGGCAAGAAATTTAAGGCAGCAATTACAAACATGTTCAGTCACCTAATATAAATGTAATTGGAGTCTAGGCGGAAAAAATTTGAAGAATTAATGGCCAAACCCTTCCCAAATTTGGTGAGAGATATCAACTTACAAGTCCAAGAAGCTTAGCAAACCTCAAATAAGATAAATAGAATAAAAACGGCTACATGGGCACATTGCAGTCAAATTCCTGAAAGGGAAATATAAAGAAAAAACCTTAAAGGTAGTCAGAGGAAAGCAACATATTACATACTGGAAGATAATGATAAGAATTATGGCTGATTTCTCATTAGAACGAATGAAGGCCAGAGAAGGGAGTAATGTCTTTAGGATGTTCAAAAAAAAAAAAAAAATCATAATTCTTTATCAAATGAAACTATCCTTCAAAAATGAAAACACGGCTGGGCACAGTGGCTCATGCCTGTAATTCCAACACTTTGGGAGGCCAAAGCAGGAGAATTGCTTGGGCCCAGGAGTTTGAGACCACCCTTGGCAATGTAGGGAGACTCTGTCTCTACAAAATAAATCGATCAATAAAAATTAGCTGGGCATGGTGGTACATGCCTGTAGTCCTGGCTTCTTGGGAGGCTGAAGCAGGAATATCGCTTGAGCCCAAAAGTTAGAGGTTATAGCAAGCTATGATTGCACCACTGCACTCCAGCCTAGGTGATGGGGCAAGACCCTATCTCAAAAAAAAAAAAAAAGCAAAATGAAGACATTTCAAATTAAAAAAAAGGCAGAGAGAATTCATCACCATAATCTTCTTCTACTGTAAGAACAGCTATAGCAAGCTTTTCATTCTGAAGAGAAATGATATCAAATGGTAATTAAATGACAGTCACCAAAAACAGCATGTGTTTCGAACTGCTCCATCATCTCATGAAGTATGTGAAAGAGAAGCCAGATAAAAGAGACACATAGGTAAAATCTTGTCCCTCAAACATTAGAGCTTTAAACAACGCTGATGTCTGCCTCACAGGTGTGAAGGCAGGGCACGCTCTAGAACAGGGGTGAGAATTCGATGAGGGTCTTTTCCTCTCCCTTCACTTTTTGGTCCCTGCAGACAGGTTTTGAGGGACAAACCCTGAGGTTTTGTAATCCAGGCCATGCTGAAGACTCACCTGACATGTCCACAGCCCCTGAGCATTGGGGGTGAGGCTGGCTTGGGAAGTTTCACAGATCCTGCTGCCTCTGTGCTTATAATCAGGTCAAAAGTCTCAGCTGGGCACTGTAGCTCACATCTGTAATCCCAGCACTTTGGGAGGGCGGGGCAGGTGGATCACTTGAGCCCAGGAGTTCAAGATCAGCCTGGGCAACATGGTGAAACTCCATCTCTACAAAAAACACAAAAAGTAGCCAGGCGTGGTGATGCAGTGTAGCTCATGCTTGTAATCCCAGCACTTTAGGGGGCTGAGGTGGGAGGATCACTTACGCCCAGGAGGAGGTTGAGGCTACAGTGAGCCAAGATTGTGCCACTGCACTCCAGCCTGGGCAACAAAACAAGACCCTGTCTTAAAAAATAAAAAAAGTCTCCCAAGCCCAAGCTCAAGGTAACACAACTGGGAACAGGGAAGCCATAAGAGGCAACTTGCTTGCTCCAGAGAAAAGGCCGGAAGAGGTCAGGAGACCTGAGTTCTAGTTTGGAATCTTCCAGTCACTGAGCTGTTCTTCAGCCTCTCTTTCTCAAAAAGGAGAGATTGATTGAGACAAAAAACGGTATTCTCAACCTTTTCTACCTTGCTGTACTATTGTGAAGTTCAAATATGCACCAGCTCACTGGAAATGTTTGAAGCTCTTTAGAAATACAAATAATTTTTACGAAGAAGGGCCCCTCCCATACACGTTATACTGTTTTCAGTGTATAAAAATCCAAAGGACAGATGGGTTAAAAACACTTGGGATTGGTGATGATGTGAAGAAATTGCAACCCTTATGCATTGCTGGCAGGAATGGAAAACGGTGCACCCACTGTGGAAAACAGTACAGAGGTTTCTCAAAAAACTAAGCACAGAGTTACCATTTGACCCAGGCATTCTGATTCTAGGTATACACCCAAAAGAACTGAAAGCAGGGACTCAAGAAGATACCTAGACACTATTGTTGATTCCAGCATTATTCACAATAGTCAAAAGGCAGAAGCAACCCAAATGCCCATCAAGAGATGAATGGATAAACAAAATGTGGTAGATCCATGTAATGGAATATTATTCAGCCTTGAAAAAGGAAGGAAATTATAACACACGCTACAACATGGATGAACCTTAAGGACATTATGCTAAGTAAAATAAGGCAGACACAAAAGGACAAATATTGCATAAGTCCATTTATATGAAGCACTGAAAACAGCCAAATTCATAGGGACAGAAAGCAGAATGCTGATTTCCAGGGGCTGAGAAAGGGGAGGCTGGGGAGTTCATGGGTACAGTGTTTTGGTCTGGGAAAATGAAAAAGCTCTAGAGAGGCATAGTGGTAACAACAATAGAGATATAGTTAGTGATTTGTACATTTAAAGTGGTTAAAATGGTAAATTTTGTGTTGTGTACATGGATGTGAATGTACTTAATGACTTGTACACTTAAAGTGGTCAATTTTGTGTATGTTTCCACCATAATTTTTTTAACTTAAAAAAATCACTTGGAAGCCCCCAAAACACAATGGATTTTAAACTGAAATTTCCCTGGGGTATAGACTCCAGTGTTCCAGATATTGAGGCCAGTCCAACATCACTCACAAGCCTTGGGGCAGTAGGGAGAGCAGTTGTGCCCAGGGTAGAAAGAAGGGAGGCATGGGCAGCCACGTGTGGTCACTTCCTCGTCCAGAGCCTCCCTCTCACTCGGTGTTCCTCCAGGGCACAATTTCATTTTAGTAGTTCCCCATGTACCTTTTCCCTTCTACACCAGACTGGCCATGTATCATATTAAAAGTAATGGCAAGAAAAGCAATTACTTTTGCACCAACCAAATAATATTTATTAATAAAGCCATTTATTGGGCGAACTCATTTAGTCCTTTCAACCCTAAGAGGTGGCTATTGCCATTGCCTTCATGTCACAGATGAGGAAACTGAGGCACAAAAGTGTTAAGTCATCTGCCCAAGGTCACTTACACGTGCAGTGGGGGACAGAGATGAGACACAGAAGCAGGGGGCTGGCTCTATAGCCACCTTCTCAATCTTAACTCTTGCCGCCCTTCTAAGACAAGCTGCACATCTCACTCAGGAATGAAGGGCCTTCCAAAGGTACGTGAGTTCCCACTATTGATGTGTTTGAGTTTTTTGTGAAGTCAGTGCTCATCAGAGAAGCCACGGGCTATGAGGGTGCCGTAATCAATAGCAGCTTTCTCATATTTGAATGCCTTCCACGTCCCAAACGCCATCTCCTCTAACCTTCACACCGATGCTGCCAGATGGAAAGGTATTGCCCTGATTTCACAGATTGAGATGGAGAGGCTCCCGGTCATGAGCTAACTTGCCTGAGTCTATGCCTACGCTGGGATTAAAAGCCAGGCCTGGCTGATTTCAGAGCCTCTACCCCTAAACCCACCGATGGTCCACCTGCGCCAATTTTGTACCTGGCCCTTGGCAATATCTAGAGACATTTTTGGTTGTCTTATGGGGGATGCCTCTGGCATCTGGTGGTTGGAGTTCAGGGATGCCGCTAAACATCCAGCAATGCACAGGACATCCCCATGACAGAGAACCATCGGCTCAGAATGTCACCCGTGCCGAAGCCGAGACAGCCTGCCGAAGCCCAAGGCTGTGATGAAAGGCAACGCAGGAATCTCAGTTTTAGGTTTTTAAAATTTCCCTCAAGGCCTTAAAATATACACTGTGGCACGTCAGCCGTGACTATCTCTGGGTGGTGAGAATGCTGGTGAGTTTTATTTTTTTCTTTTGGCAGAATTGCATTTTCTAAATTATCTTCAATGAATATGCATTAGTCTTGTAATCAAATAAGTTTCAGCTTTTCCAAGAAGTCCATGGGCTCAACCCTTCTGGGCTGGCACTTCCTGATCTGATGTGAAGTTTCAGGAAGGTGAATCTCAGCATAGGGGCCAGAGGCAAGTCTGGCTCGGCCGGTTGCTGGATGCCCACCCTTGGACTTTGCCCCTGGGAGCCTGGTTTCTCATTGGTAACATGGAGATGATACCTCGTGGGCTGCGTTACAGTAGTTCTTCTGGGTGCCTGACCAGGTGCCAGCCACAATGGAGCTATGCGTTTTATCCACATCTGCTCATTTCAACTCCCTGCAAGCCCATGAAACTGACCACTGAACTCAGGAGGGAGAAGCAGCTTGCCCAGGGTCATGCACATGGTAGGTGGCAAAACCGAGACTCAAACCCAAAGATATTTGACTCCCAAAGGCCTGCCATGAAATACAGACACAAGCGATGGTAGTGTTTGCTCTTTCTGCCCATCGAGGGGGCGCTTTGCAAAGACTGCCCTCATAAGACAGTTGAAGAATCTTGCATGCAGGTGGCATCCTTGAGCCCCTGGGGCACAAAGAGCTGTGTCTTCTCCGCTCAACATCTGAACATCAGTCCCCTTCAACATCTGAAATGACTCATGGAAGCTGCCTGGCTTAAGTCCTCCCAGGCAGGGAAGAAAGACCTGGTCAGCTGGAAGAGGAAAAATGTAAACCCGGGGGCCTGAGGAGGCTGGCGGAGCTCCTCCATCTTCTCTCTGACTCATCCTGCACAGAAGAAAACGTCTCTGGTGTTAGCCTTGTCCTCATCCAGCTGTGGGCTGAGCTCAGGTGAACACTTTGAAGTGCCAGGCATGCCACCAAATGCTGCCCGTCAGCTCCGGATGTGACCCCATGGGGGTAGGGTGGCCAGGGTTAGCAGGTGTTTTATATAAGTATGTCTTGTTCAATATTTGGGACAACCTCATAGTAAAAAATTATTTGTTGTTTATTTGAAGTTCAAAACTAACTGGGTGTCCTGTATCTTACATGGCAAGCTTCCAATGGGCCCTCGATGTCTGAGAGTGAGGGAGGAAAGGGCTGAGGGCTGCAGTGTTGGCCTTTGTCAGGACAGCTTTACTAGGACCAGGCAAGGATGCCACCCTTCACATCTGTGCTGGGATCTGACCCTCTCTGATTCAGCCTCCACATATTTTTTTTTTTTTTAATTTTTATTTTTTAAGACGGTGTGTTACCGTATCGCCCAGGCTGGAGCGCAGTGGTGTGATCACAGCTCACTGCAGCCTCCTGGCTCGTGATCCTCCCACCTCAGCCTCCAGAGTAGCTGGGAGTACAGGCATGCGCCACCACACAGCTAATTAGTATTATTATTTGTAGAGATGGGGGGGCTCACTATGTTTCCCAGGCTTGTCTCAAACTCCTGGTCTCAAGCAATCCTCCCACCTTGGCCTCCAAAAGTGCAGGAATTACAGGCATGATCGCGCCTGGCCCTCCATGTTTCTCAAAGGCATATTTTTTCTTTTTCCTGCAATAATATCCCCTCTTGGCTCCCCATTGACCCTGAGCTAAGCCCCTCAGCTGAGTCCTGCGCACTGCTGTCCCCAGGGGCAGTCCCTTCTAGATGTAGAAGGGACTCTGTAAACCTCTGCTGAAGGAACTCATAAGACAGCCGCAGCCACCTGCAGCCTCGTGCGTATCCCTGCCGCCTTTCACATCCTGCGGGGGCCGCGCAGAGCTTCTTTCTCTCTCCACCATCACCTGCCCCCAGCACAGCCCACCCCTGTGCCTTCCCCCAACTCATCCTCATATCTCAGCTTTCCCAGGTCTTCCACCTGCGGGGTTGGCAGTGAAAAGAACGCCTAACCCTTCTGGCCATGCAGAGTGGTATTGCTCTAAGCGCGCCGGTGTTCAGCTCATCCTCCCGACATTGGGCGAGGTGGGTAATTCCTAGTGCCAGGCCCTTTTTATAGCTAGTAATGGTGAGGTGAGAATTCCGACCCAAGTCAGTCTGGCTCCTGGGCCCACGCTTGTGCTAGCTCCTTCTACATCCCCTGCATGTAGAACTTTCTACCCGGGCTGTGATTGCTTGTCTACCTCTCCTTCTCCTCTGCTCCCCGTGGGCTCCACAGGGGGAGGAACCACTCAATCCTCCATGCCTGTCATTAGCATCTGATAATAACAAGAATCCTATCAACCAACATTTATTGAGCGCTTATGAAGTTCCAAGGACTTTCTCAACGTTTGATCTATTTAACACAATTCCCACAACAACCCCACGAGGCATAAGTACTGTTGGTATTCCCATTTTACAGATGAAGAAACCGAGGCACAGAACAGCTGGGTTAGCGGCGCCAGCCACACAGCCAGTGGCACAGCTGGGAGTCCAGTGCCGGCAACCCAGACCCTCGCTACCCTCACGGCCTCCGCACCAAGCGTTCAGGAAGCGCTTGGCGGTGTGCTCAAGGAAAGAAAAGATTTTGTAGTTACTTAACAGGACCTTGAGAACAAACTCGTGAAATAAAGAGAGGGTCACTGCAGAGGAGAAGGAACTGAGGGCCCCCCACCAGCTGGCTATGGAATCAGAAAGCACTACCATCTCTAAATGCCAGCACAAGCCGCATTCGTTAAAGCACTCTGCAAGCCCCAATACTAATATGGCTTGATCACTCTAAACAATAAACCATCATACCAGTCGCTGTTGCCCACTGAGAGCTTGCAGTCTACCTGCAGGGTGCTGAGGCCCTCATGTGCCCTCTTCGATACGATTTCTGAGCAGATACCATTATCATATCATCCCCATCTGATCAGCAAGTTTCAAAATGAGGAAATGACTCCCCCAGGGTCCCGTGGCTTCCTGGTGACAGAGCTGGTATTGGAGCTCCAGCCTGTGTCACTCTAAAGGACAAGGCAGGAACACAGCTTTCTTCTCTGTCCCCAGGAAACAGCCATGTGTCATCAGGAAGCTATGTTTGTGTGCTTTTTTTTTTTTTTTTACGGAAGGATCTCTAATGAAATTTATTTACCTCTCTTCATTCCGTATTTTCCGAGATAAGGATTCAAACCAACTGAAATAAACATTTCTTTGCTGCTTTTCTTTTTTAAAATGATGGTCGTTGTGCACCTACTATGTGTGAGACACTGCCCTGGATGCTGGGGATACACAGGTACCAATGCCAAGGCATAGCTTGTAGGCTAGAGCAGGAGAGCCAAGGAAACAGATAGATACAATACCAGGTGATGAGGTGCCAGTGGTGTACATGCAGGGGGCAAGGGGAGCCCGCTGAAGGTAACCATCCCCTGAACGGAAAGGAAAACACAGAACCCAAGATGAGCCATGGAGTGTTTTAGTTGGGATTCACCAAAGAAATGGAACCAACAGGATATAGAGACATTTATAAGAGGAGATTCATTATGAGAATTGGCTTAGGTGATTACGAAGGCCAAGAAGTCCCATGGTATGCCCTCTGCAAGCTGGAGATCCAGGAAAGCTAACGGTGTAATTCAGTTCAAGTTCATAGCCTGGGGTGCAGCTCCCAGTCTGAGTCTGGAGGCCCAAGGACCAGGAGCACCAGTGTTGGAGAGTGGGAGAAGACGGAGGTCCCACCTCCAATGGAGGGAGAGGATTCATGCTTCTTCCACCTTTTGTTCTGTTAGGACTCTCAGCAGACTGGAGGATGCACGCCTACATTGGGGAGGATGGTCTCCTTTTCTCAGTCTACGGATTTCAATGCTCAGCTCTTCCGGAAACCCCCTCACAGACACACCTAGAAATAACGTTTAACCAGCAATCTGGGCTTCCCCTAGCCCAGTCAAGTTGACACATAAATAACCATGACATGAAGAATGAGCAGAAATCAACCAGGGGAAGGGGAAGGGACAAAGAGACAGCATGTGTGAAGGCAAGGAGCAAAGCTTGCGGAAAGCCTGCCGTGAGTACTAAAGAGCCTCTGTGTCCCTGAAGCATGGGCTGTGCAGTGGGGAGTGGGGAAGCCTGAGAGGTCAGGGTAAGGATTTGACCTTGAAGGCGGTGGGGAGCCACACGAGGCAGGTGTGGAGCCACGGTTCCCACTCCCCATCCATCCATGAGCTCCTCCTTGATTGCTGGTCCTGTGGAGTTAGATGGGGCATGTAACTACTTCTGGCCAATGGGCTGTGAGCAGAAGGGAGCTGTGTCCCTTCCTGGCTGAAGTATTTAAGAGCCAGTGGATGAGCCTGTGGGTCTCCTCCCCTCTACAGGGACCCTGGAGCCACGTGTAGCTATAGGATGGAAGCCCTTGGCGATCTGAGCCACCCACCCGCAGGGAGCTTCCACGGAGGAGTGCTAGATCCACAGCAGCCTTTGTGTGAACGAAAAGGAAATGTCTGTGCTAAGCCATGGAGATTGTGAAGTTTGTTGACATCAGTGTTGACTAGCCTGACTAGATCCGAGCGAGCGTGGAGGACAGGTCAAATTTGGTGACACGCCTGGGGAGATGTTTTGGTTAGACAGGCTTAATAGGTATCAAATATTCAGGTTTGGAGATAGCATCTGCAAAGTGACTCATTCAGGTTTGGAGATAGCATCTGCAAAGTGACTCGTTCAGGTTTGGAGATAGCATCTGCAAAGTGACTCATTCGCACTGGGATTCAATTCCAGCCTCTGCTCCATGAACTGGAACCTCTGTCTTGTACTTTGTGGGTACATGGTGAGCAAGTGGTCAAACCAACAGAAGAAGCGGGGCCCAGACAATCTGTCAGCCAACCTCAGACCCAGCCCCCAGTGCACAAGCATGTGGGAGGCCCTCCAGGGACTTCTGTTCATCCTTGTTCTGCCCTGGTCGACCATCAACCACCCAGTCAGCCCCTTTCTCTTCTGCCTCCATGCACTTATCCCAGGCTCCTTTACAGCCTGGGGTGGGATGTGTCCCTCCACTCTGGCCAGTGAGTTGTATAAGCATGTCTTCTCAAAGGCTACCAGAAAGTAAATCTTTCAGATCAAAAGGCTTAGGCTTACAAAGAGAGCCTCTTGCCTATGCCCTGCCTCCACCGCAGGATGCAGAAGAGGACCAGAGACACACGCCTGGAGCCACGGCAACCATCTTAGGGCTGGAGATGACAAATTCAAGGACAGAAGGCCAACCCAGAGAGGAGTCTGGGAAAGGGCCTAATTCCCTGATGGCACTGTTCTGACGTGCGGTATCTTGTACTTCTGCCCAGACATCTTGCTAAGACAGGAGTGAATATTCTTATCCCTTTAGCTGCTGTTACTCAGGGATTTTGGTAGCCAAACACACCCTAACGAATATGCTTTTCACCTTCAAAAACCAATCAGTCAATCAACAGTGTAAATGGTTATCTCAGCTCAGGAGGATGTGTTTCACCGGCAATTCAGGCAAAAAAGCCAGTTGTCTCTGTAAGCTGCTTGTCATCTCCCCCCAGACATGCCTGGAGTCTCAGAGGTAGAGGAGCCTGGGCTGGATGTTTTCACATCTCCTTAGTTTAGAACGTTGGCCACTGCTCCTGCGGGTCACAGGCATTCAAGGTCTGTGTTAAAAGCTTCAATCCCCGTACCACTATCTGGGGCTGATCTGATGCCAACTGCTCTTGCTTTGCTCATCCCCTTCCCCGCGCTCCGGGTGCAGCCCACAGCCATCTGTGAAGGGCGCTGTGCAGACATCATCCTTATCAATGCTTTACGCATCTGCAGGAGGCAGCAGAACCCATGCCCAGGCTGCTGCGGCCTCCTACAACCTCCCATACACAAATCCCTGCTCCTCCTTCCACTCGGGTCCTAGGCCCTTCTCCTTTCTACATCAACAAGCGGAAGGCTGAGGCTAGCAGAGGACATATCAATGTCTCCTTGATTTCTCATTAGTCTCTAGCCATTCCACAGATACTAATGTTAAATTCCCAGTATAAAAGAGTGAAAGGGGCCAGACGAGGTGGCTCACTTTGGGAGGCCGAGGCAGGCAGATCACCTGAGATCAGGTGTTCGAGACCAGCCTGGCCAACATGGTAAAACCCTTCTCTACTAAAAATACAAAAAATTAGGAGGTGTGGTGGCGGGCGCCTGCAATCCCAGCTACTCAGGAGACTGAGGCAGGAGAATCGCTTGAACCCAGGAGGCAGACATTGCAGTGAGCCGAGGTCGCACCACTGCATTCCAGCCTGGGCGACAAGAGCGAAACCCATCTCAAAAAAATAAAAAAAAGAGCGAAAGGGACTTGACTTTAGGGAGTAGAGGCCCAGCCCAGGGCATTCATTTCATAGATGGGAAGACTGAGGCTCAGAGAGAAGGTGGTGTTGGCCCATGTTCATGCTATGACTTAGAGTCAAAGCCAGGACTCTAAGGTCTCTGTGGGTATAGGATAGTCTCTTAAACATAAACAGAAGCATAGACCTATATGCACACACAAGGATAACAATGAGTAGAAGGCGATTCCTTCTTGTTGTTTTCAATGAGATTATAAACTTCTTGGGGCCAAGTGTGGATACGGTAGAAACTATTCAAATGAGGTTATTTACAGGGGCTTATTGCCTCTCATAAGTAAAAACTCTGGGGACACATCTAACTGGATCCAGTAGGTTAAGAGATCCCTTCTGGATATTGCATCTTCAAGCTCTGCTGCCTTCCACACAGGCTGACCCACCCCGGAACTGCTAACCTTGATCAGGGGATGTGGTTCTCATTCAACCACCTGAACCGCCTGAACCGGAGTGGGTACATCCTCCAAAAGAGCACCTGTGCTGTTATCAGAGAGAAAGCAAAGAGGGATTTACAATGCCAGGTGCCCACCACAGTAAGGAACGTACCTTAGCATCCCTTCATTTCCCCAATAGGACCCTATAGACCCTAAAAACAAAACACTGACTCCCACATATGAATAAATGAATGAATGAATGAATGTGTGTTGAATACAACTCACTGAGTTGCTGATGATTAGCACTGGTGCTGTACCCTTAGGCTGCCATCCCCAAGGACTACGCTGTGTCTCTTCATCTTTCCCCACTCCCACCCCATCCTCTCTGCAAGATATTGGAGCAACCCATGGGTAGGAAAGGCAGAAAGTTACCCATTTGGATTGCTCTAATGAATTAAGACATGCCCCTGTCGAATGCTGGCCCGAAGCTGCTCTCCCACGTGCTGTCTGCTATGTGCGAAGGCTGACTTCAGCAGCACAAAGGGCTACTGCACAGTTGGGAAGGCCACAGGTTGAATCTGAAAGATCTAGGTTCAAATTCCAACTCTGCACCTTATTAGCTGAGGGTCCTCATGCACATTCCTTCCCTCTCTGAGCCTCAGTGTCCTTATCAATAGGGATAAGGATAATACCAAACCCTACCTGGAGGGAATCGCGTGGGGGTCACATGACTGTATGGCAAGCCATTGACTCAGTGCTTGAAACATATCACAGATGACCACTATTAGCTATTCTCAGTCCCACAGGGGTACTCTTAACCCATCAGCATCAAACATACTTATTAGATGAATGCTCATTTTGCAAGGAGCCGACTACTCCTGCCCTGGGGTGACTGGGCCACAGACACACCTCAATAACAAGGGAGATGGGGAGGCGTACTAGGCAGAAAATAAAGCAAATCCATGTGGCTGTCACAGTTTGTAAAGGACTTCTGCAAACATTAACTCATTTAATCCTCACAATGATCCCATGAGAGAGAGCCTGCTGTTGTTTCCTTTATACAGACGAGAAAAACAGGCTCAGAAAGTCTAAGTCATTTGCCTAATTCACCCAGCCAGTAAGTGACTTCAAACTGTTGCTCTTTGTGGAGCTGGAGATGTGAGCTGAGGCTGGGACAGAAGTCATCCACCATCCTTTCCCCGTCATTGCTGAGAGGAACCCATTTTTGAGGTCGTGCAACTGTGAGTGACTTTACCTATCCTCTCTGTCAGAGAGGTGGCCTATGTCCCCAGTCCATCCAATCACCAATAAGAATACCCCATCTCCCAGCCACAAAGACTGGGGCATGAACAGGTACGTGGCCCAGACAGGACCAATCCAAACCTTCCAGGAACCTCATGGAACGGAACCCCCAAGTTTCCTACTCAGTGAGCCCCACTTCTCCCCTGGAGAGAAAAACGCCAGGATTCCGTGGAAGAGAATTCATGGCATCTGTGAAACAGGACACAGATACACATGTAGCCAGATGCTGAGCTGCCTTTTACAGCCTCCTCTTCGCTGTTTTAAGAGCACCACTCTGCCACTTCCTGCTGTGATCTGGGACGAGTGCCTAAGCCACTCTGTGCACCCCCTTCCTCTCTGCAGCGTGAGGCTAGCACTAGTGCCTTCCCCATAGGCTGCTACGAGGGTTAAACCAGACGATGCCTGCAGAGGGTTCAGCACAGGGAGAGCAGGGTATGCAGGAAGCGTCACTAGCTGTCAGCTGCCATGATCTTTTTATCTTACCCAGGCCTGCCTGCATCTCATCACTTGTCACCCAGGTTATAATCAGCACCTAAAAGCTTCTCGAATGTATCTGTCTCTTTACTGTTGGACCAGCTGGGGGAAGGGCTGCAATCATTGAGTCCCCAAAGGTTCCCTTTCCTTGCTCTTCTCCATTCCAACCTGGAGAGATAAAAACGTCAAATGATCCCAGCAGCCGTCCTTTGAGGCATGCCTCGTTGGCTTCCTGTCTCCAAAGCATTCTCAGCAAACGGCACCTCTCAGAGGGCCCTGAGCTAAGGCATCAACCACAGCTTTTGATGGTCATTCACGAAAGTCCTCCTGGAACTGAGACTGTCCCCTGCTGGTCCTAATTCACTGGAGATGTTATTTACTCTTTCACCTTCCTCGGACTACGTGTTCTGGAACCCTGAAAATAAAGCCATTTTGGCATTCCATCAATAAGGATTTCTCAATAGCTATGAACCAAAGCCAATTCTGGAAAACCTAAGTGAAAAGGAAAAAATGTACTGAGAGAACGTGAGCCTAGCAGCACTATTTGCAACAGCCAAAAGATGGAAACAACCCAAATGCCATCAGCAGATGAATGGTTACGGAAAATATGGTCTGTCCATGCAAGGGAATGTGATCCAGCCTTATAAAGGAATGAAGCATTGACACAGGCTACCAGGCAAATGACCCTCAAACACCATTTGTTAACTAAAAGAAGCCAGACACAAAAATTCATGTATTGTATGATTCCATTTACAGGCAATATCCAGAGTAGGTGCATCCATAGAGACGGAAAGCATTGTGGCTGCCAGGGGCTGGGGAGAGACCGGAAGAGGAAGTGATTGTTCCACGGGGAGGGGCTTTCTTTTTGGGGTGATGATAATGTTTTGGAAGGAGATAGAGAAGCTTTTGCACAACATTGCAAATATAGTAAATGCCATTGAATTGTACGCTTTACAATGGTTCGTGTAAATGTCGTGAGTTTTACAACAATTTTTCACAAAAAGATTAAAGTGTTAAGAATTTTTTTTTTTAAGAAAAGGAATATGGGCTGCCCCAAAAGGTGAAAGGAAAGCTAAAAGCCGGGTCTGGGAAAGGGCAGGAACCGGAGCAACCCGTGGGCCTGGGCAGCGTGGGTGGAAAGTCTGCCAGGCTTCACCCTGCCACGAGGCAGCATGCACCATTTTTAATCCTTGAGCCAAAGACCCAGACAAGCCTCAGTCCCAGGCCCAGCTCTCACAGGAGAGGGCAGGAAGCCTGGACCAATGGTCTCTCCAAGCTGCACAAGAGAAGAGAGATGGGGAAATTCACATTTTGTTGTCAAAAGAAGGAGACAGCAGCTGGGAAGACAAAAACATAGGAATTTGTGGGGAAGGAAGCTAGGGATGTGAGCTGAGGCAGGAACAGAGGTCATCCACCCTCCTTCCCCCCATCATTGCTGAGAGGACCTCATTTCTGAAAAAAAAAATCCTTCCATAGCTGTCCTATTGCCTTCATGCAACTGTGAATGATTCAACCCACCCTCTCCATCAGAAAGGTGGCATATGGCCTCCGTCCATCCAATCACCAATCAGAGTTGCCTCATCTCCCAGCCACAGAAACTGGGGCATGGATGGGCACATAGTCCAGATGGGACCAATCCAATCCTCACAGGAACTTCATGGGAAGACTCCTCTTTCTGCAGGACCCCACCCCCACCTACCATCTGCAGTGTGGTGGAGGCAGAGGGTGGTGTCAGATCCATCCGAGACAGTGGACAATGAGTGAGGAAGGGGAGGCTCCCTCCACCACCAAAAAAAGCAAGATGCTCTTTGCAGAAGAAGAAGGAATGTGAGCTAGGTTGGTCAAAACAACAGATGGTCATCACAGACACTGCCATCAAGAGGTTCACGGGACTGTGCTGACATGCTGCCAATATCAGATCATGGGTCTCCTGGTGGCCCCAAATTACCCAGACCACTTAACTCTCAATTCCTAGCTTCTGGAACTGGGGAGTCCAGGTCAGAAGGTGATTCAAGGATCCCCAGTTGCGGGACAGGGTATTTGAATTAGCCCCCTAGGTTAGATGCAGCACTGGGATTATTTAAATTTTATTTGCAACTCACGGCCGTCTTGCTGACACTGTAATTATTTTGTCAGGATGCCTCTTTAGTGCCAGGCTTTGCTTTCCCCCAGCAGCCTCCCTGGGGCTTGGTTCTGAACAGAAGGTTGGATATAGATTAGCCAGAAGCAGCAGGACTGCAACGGAGCAGCAGACGAAGCTGCTGTGTGGTGAATGCAAGATGAGGCTTGAGGGTCTTTCTCGGCTGGATCACCTCCATCACCTGCTCACCTCCAGCAAATCTTGTCGGAAATGACTTGCTACTGCCCAAGTATTGACAGTCAGACCCACCACCTCTCAAGCCAACCCAGTACCTGGTCCTGTCTATTCTTCTTCCTAAACCTTTCTCAAACGCCATCTTTTTCTCACCCATTCCTTTCTCTGCCACCATCCCCCTGTCTCCTCTGAACATCCATCTAACCATTCTCTGCTCCTCCATCGTTGGCCATCCAGAAGCCATCAATATCTCTTCAAGGATCAAATCTGACCCTACTATCCACTCCCTCCACCCATCAATATCCTTAAATTCCTCCCTATCGCCCTCAGAAAAAAACTCCAGCCTCCCAGCCTCCTTGGCATTGTTTAGAGAAACCTACATGATTTAGCCACTACCTAAGTCTTCTAACTTTCTATTACTCTCTCACAATGAACTTCTTTGGGCTCTTTGAGTGACGTATGCTCTCTTACCTCTGTAGAGCCTTTGCATGTGCTATTCCCTCTGCCTGCAACACGGTTCCCTCACTTCCTTTACCTGTGTCACTCTTTTTTTTTTTTTCCTATTTCTTTTTCAGCTACTGCAGATCAATACCTGCTCAACTGTTAGTCCTCCTTCAGTTCCCATCAGAGAAACTACTGCCTGCAGAAATGTTAGGTGCCCTTCCTGCAGGCTTCCATAGCATCCTGCTCTCTCCCAGTCAAGAGTAAATTATAATTCTTGATTTGCTGTAGAACACACACACATATATGGGGTAACCACCTTATGGGAAGGGTCCTTGACCAACGTGTTCACTGTGTTCTCAGCATGGTGCTTGGCACTTCAGAGCCATCCACTAAATGTTTGCTAAATGAAATTACTTTTCCAAATATTTATTACTTCTAGTTGATACTACTAAACCTTTTGTTGATGCATAATGCACATATAGAAAGTGTGGAAGTCCTAAGTGTATGGCTCACTGAATTATCACAAAGCAAGCTCACCTGTGCAACCACAACCCAGGTAAAACGAGAACATCAAAAGATCCCAAAAGACCTGCTACCAATCATTCTTTCCCACCCCCTCTCCAAAGGTAATCACATTATTGACTTCTAAGACAGCTGTTTTGCCTGTTTTAAAACTTTCTATTAATAGCTTCAAATTTATAGATTTATATTTTATATTAACATATAATAGGACTCTTTCACATCTGGCTTTGTTTACTTAACATTGTTTCTGAGATTTATTTATCTTGTTGTAGTAGTTATAAGTTGTTCCTTTTTTGGTTGTATGATATTTCACTGTAGGAATAATATACTATGATTTTTAATCCATTACACTATTGATGGACATTTGGATACATTCTAGTTTGAGGATATTTATGTCTTTGGTGTGCAGATATACACAGTTCTGTTGAATACGTACTGGCAAATGAAACATTGGACCAGAAAATATGTGTATGTTCATCTTGAGCAGATACTTCAGCCAAAGAGTTTTCAAAAGTGGTTGTTTAGACTCCCAACTGCAGTGGGTGGGAGTTCCAGTTGTTTTACACCCTTAGTATTGTTGGTCCTTTTAATTCTGGCCATTCTGGTGGATCTGCAGTAGTATCTCATTGCAAATTACATTTGCATTTCCCTGAAACAATGAGGCTGAGCATTAGTTTATTGAATATCTTCTTTTGTGAAGTTTGTTTTTTTTTCCTATTCCTTTTCTTATTGCTTTGTAAAAATTCCTGACATATTGTGAATATGGCCTTTTTTTCAATAATTTGTGTTGCAAACACCTCACCCATTCTGACTGTCATTTTCTTAATGTGCCTTTGATAAACAAAAGTTCTTAATTTTAATGTAATCCAATGTATAGGTCTTTCATTTATGGTAAATGCTATTTGTGCCTTACTTAAGAAATCTTTTCCTACCTCAAAGTCCTAAAGATATTCTCCTATCTTCCAGTGGCTTATTGTTTTACCTTTCATATTTAAATTTAAAATCCACCTGAGGCCAGGCACGGTGGCTCACACTTGTAATCCCAGCACTTTGCGAGGCCAAAGTGGGCAGATCCTGAAGTCAAGAGATCAAGACCATCCTGGCCAACATGGTGAAACCCTGTCTCTACTAAAAATACAAAAATTAGCTGGGCGTGGTGGCACGTGCCTGTATTCCCAGCTACTTGGGAGGCTGAGGCAGGAAAATCGCTTGAACCCGGGAGGCGGAGGTTGCAATGAGCCAAGATCGCGCCACTGTACTCCAGCCTGGCAAAAGAACAAAACTCCATCTCAAAATAAAATAAAATAAAATAAAATAATCCACCTGGAACTGATTATTCTCAGGTAGGAGTCAAGTTTCACTACTGTTTCTTGTGGATAGCTGATTGACCCAGCTATATCTATTGAAAAAAACCACTCTTTCCCCACTACTCAGAAAGGCCACCTTTGTCATAAATCATGTTACTTTATATTTGTGTGTCTGTTTCTAGAACCTAAATTTAAGAATCAGCTTATCAATCTCCACACACACAAAAGAAACCTGTTAAGATTGTGAGGACTGCACTGTACCTGTAGATTTGGTGAGAACTGATACCTTTCCAATATTGAGCCTTCCAATTCATGAATATACTATCTTTCTCCATTTATTATGTCTTTTAATATTTCTCTCCCTAATATTTTAGAGTTTTCTGCAGAGACTCTTACATATCTTTCGTTGGATTAATTCCTAGGTATTTGATGTTTGATGCTATTGTAAATAGCATTGCTTTTAAAACCTCATTCTATAATTGTTTCCCTTTGTTACATAGAAATGAGGTCAATTTTTGTATGTTAAACTTGTATCTAGGGACTTTGATAAAATTAACTTATTATTCCAATAATTTATCAGCAGATTCCTCCAGCTGTTCTAATTACTCAAATATGTCATCTGTTGATAATTTTATTTCTTCATTTCTAACCTTTATACATTTTTTGTCTTGTTTTATTGCACTAAGACCTTCAGTACAACGTTATGTCCCAATCATGATAGCACTCATCCATCCTTTCAACATTTCACCGAGGTTTTCATAGATACACTCTATCAGATGCAGAAAGTTCCCCTCTACTCCTAGTTTGCTAAGAATTTTTATAAGAATGAATGTTGGGGCCAGGCGCCATGGCTCACGCCTGTAATCCCAGCACTTTGGGAGGCCAAGGCGGGTGGATCACGAGGTCAAGAGATCGAGACCATCCTGGTCAACATGGTGAAACCCCGTCTTTACTAAAAATACAAAAAATTAGCTGGGCACAGTGGTGTGTGCCTGTAATCCCAGCTACTCAGGAGGCTGCGGCAGGAGAATTGCCTGAACCCAGGAGGCGGAGGTTGCGGTGAGCCGAGATTGCGCCATTGCACTCCAGCCTGGGTAACAAGAGCGAAACTCCGTCTCAAAAAAAAAAAAAAAAGATGAATGTTGGAATTTTTCAAAAGCTTTTTCTGTTTACATTAAGATAATCGAATACCTTTATGCATTTATTATATTAATATGGGAAATTGCATTGATGAATTTTAAATGTTAAACTATCTTTGCATTTCTAAAACATATCCAACTGGTCATGACATATCACTTTTTTTCTTAATTGCTTGCACAAATTAACATAGTACTCTTTGTACCAGATTTTGTGTGCTAATATGTTTAGAATATTTGTACCTATACTTAAAAGAGAGATTGGTCTAAAATTTTCCTTTCTTATAATGTTCCTGTCAGATGTTGTTGTTGGGTTATAATAGCTTCCTGAGATGAGTTCGAAAGAAGTCTTTATTATCCTCTGGAAGGATTTGTGTATTTGTATTATTTCTTCCATAGATGTTTAAAAATTTTTTGCCAGAGAAGCCATCTAGACCTGCTTGAAGTTTTCTTTGTTAAATGCTTTTAAATTAGATTCAATTTTCTGAATAGATGAAGAACTCTATATTTTTACTTCTTTCTTATATCTGATTTATGATGGTTTTTTAAAGGCATTTGTTCATTTTATCTAAACTTACTGTCATAAAGTTGTTCATAATATCCCCTTATTATATTTTCAATGTTCATTTGACCTATACTGATGCCCTTTTAAAATTTCTGATCCTGATCATCTTAGGTTTTCTGTTTTTCTGATCACTTGCTAAGGATCAAAAATTAATAAAAATGTTATCAGTCTTTTCAATAAGCTTTGGGCTTTGTGAAACTTTCCTTAGTATATTTGTTTTCAAATTCATTGTTTGCTACTCCAATCCTTATTATTTCCTTCTTTTTATTCTCTTTGTGTTTAATTTGCTGCACTTTTCCAAATTCATGGAAACAGATGCTTAGATCTGATTTCTACTTTTTATTATTTTCTTAACATGGGTATTTGAAGCTATACATTTCCTCCTAAGAACAGCTTTAGATACCTCCAGTAAGACTTTCCCCATTTTTTATTTTAGGTATAATCTACGTAAAATGATAATCACACTTTTGTAGTGTTCAGCTCCGCTCCAAGTTTTGACAAATGTATACAGTTGTGTAACTACCCCCATGATGAAGATACAGAAGAGCTCTGTCACCTACCAAAACCAACCTTACGCCCCTATACACAGGGCAAGAATTTTCTCTTCAGCTGCCTCTAAACTGCTGTCAAACCCATCCACTGAGTTCTCATTTTTGAGCACTTTTTTTGTTACAGAAATTTAATTAATCATATAATCACAATTATATGTGATTGTTATGTATTGTTTCAATTTTTCTTTTCTATTTTTGACTAGTTTAAAGCAGAAGGGTGAATCCAGTCCCTGTATTTCGCCTTGACCAGAGTAAAAATTCCCACAAGTTTTTATATGTAATCTTTTCATTATCATTTGGCTGAAAAAATTTTCCAATTTCCATTGTAATTTCTTCTTTGACTCATCAGTTATTTAAAAGTGTATGGTTTATTTTCCAAACATATGGGAAATTTTCTGGTTATCTTTGGATTAATTTCTAGCTTAAATATACTGCAGCCAGAGAACATATTCTGTATGATTTCGCTTCTTTGAAATTTGTTGAGACTTGCCTTATGGCCCAACATATGGTCTGCTTTGTTAAATGTTCCGTAGCTCTAGAAAATAATGTGTATTCTGAGGTTGTTGGGTACAATGTTATATGTATGTCAGTTAGGCCAACTTATTAATCATGTTGATCAAATACTGTCAGTCCTTACCTTTTTATCTGATCAGATCACATTAGACTCCCTTAATGTGATTGTAGGCTTATCTATTTTCTTTTCAGTTTTGTTGACTTTGAGATTACATTATTTGATACAAATGAATTTTAAATTGCCATATATTCCTTATGAATTATACTTTTTTAATCATTATGAAATATTTCTCTTTATCTCTAGCAGTATTTTTGCCTAAAAGTATACTTTGATATTAGCAAAGCTATTTCAGCTTTCTTTTAATCTACCTTTTAATATCCATTTATTTTCAACCTGTCCTCCTGTTTGTGACGGTCCCTTGTAAGCAGCATATCGTTGGCTTTGTTTTTTGATCCAGTCTAATAATCTTCATCACTTAATTAAAATATGTAATTCATTTGATTTTAAGTGCATTATCATCTTGTTACCTTTCTTTTGCATCATCTAGTATAGGCTCCCTTTTCCCTTCTTCATTATTTTCTTTTTGAAACTATTCAGTATGTTCACTTCTGCAGGCCCACAGAAAAAAAAAAATTCAGTATGTATTATTATATAACTCTCAATTATTACATTCTTTCACTACTCTCTTATGATTTACCTGGAGATTACAACATACATCCCTCATGTATCAGAAAAAATGAATCTAGCCTGGGCAACATGGTGAGACCCCCATCTCTACAAAAAAAATTTTTTTAATTTGCTGGGCATGGTGGCATGACACCTGTGGTCTCAGCTACTTAGGAGGCTGAGATGGGAGAACCACTTCTTGAGCCCAAGAGGCTGAGGCTGCAGTGAGCCATGTGTGTGCCACTGCACTCTAGCCTAGGAAACAGAGCAAGACCCCATCTCAAAAAAATAGTATATACACACACACATATACACACACGCATATGTATATAGACACACATTTATTTCATTCTTACTCCCTAAGTAGCCATTTACACACACACATATTTATATATATACACACACACACATGCACACACACACACGCATGTGTGTGTGTGTGTGTGTGCGCGCACACGTGCATGTGTGTGTGTAGATGGCTACTTAGGGAGTAAGAATGAAATAAATGTGTGTCTATATACATATGTGTGTGTATATATACGTGTGTTTGTGTGTGCATGTGCTCTCACCATTTGTCAGGAAACAAAAGGTCCTTAGAGCACTTTAACTCCATTGACCACCTCCTAACTTAAATGTTATTATTGTCACATTTTAAAATTCTATGTTCAGTTGACCCTTGAACAGTGCCCTGAAGCAGTTCTCCTTCACTGGGAACAGACAGATCATGATTAGAACAAAAGATGTGATCCGGGGGAGCCTAGGAAGCCAGAAACTCAGACCAAGGGGCCTGCCCATTTCGTTCCTGCCACCCAACCAGGAAGGAATGAGGGTCGATCGGGAGCAGACGGGTCCCAGCCTGCCTGACCTCCACCAGAGATACGTTCCTCGGGGTCGGGACCAGCCGTTTCCTAGTGACGCGCGTTTCCAACATAAACACTTCTTTGAGGAATCCAGCATTTTTTTCTAGCACCTCTTGAGACTGAAAGAGACATGTGTGAGAGTCTGAAGAAGAAGGTGAGAAGGGAGAAGGGGGCAGTGAGAATGTTCACATGAGACTCAAGAGAAGTGGGAAGAAGTTGTAAAAGGAGCCAGGTGTATTTAAGCATTCACAAGACGTTTTCGATGGGCTCTGGTTTCTTGTTTGTGTGTGTGTTTTGTTTTGTTTTGTTTTTTGAGACAGAGTCTTACTCTGTCACCAGGCTGGAGTGTAGGGGTGTGATCTCAGCTCTACTGCAGCCTCCACCTCCCCAGTTCAAGAGATTCTCCTGCCTCAGCCCCCCAAGTAGCTGGGACTACAGGTGCCCACCACCACGCCCGGCTAATTTCTATATTTTTAGTAGAGATGGGGTCTTGCTATGTTGTCCAGGCTGGCCTTGAACTCCTAGCCTCAAGTGATCTGCCCACCTCAGCCTCCCAAAGTGCTGGGATTACAGGCCTGAGCCACTGTGCCTGGCCTCTGTGGGCTCTTGAACTTTCCTAATGAGATATCTAATACTCACCAACAGTGGGGCAAATACTCCAACTTCTAAAACCTTCCTGTGTTGCCTGACGTGAAGACCACTGACTGGGTCATTACAAATTTGCTGCAAAAACATAAGGCCTGCACAGGCCATCGCTGTGGGAAGGCAGCCCGGAGGTGACAGGAAGCCAGTGGTCCTGCCTGTCACACTTGCCTGAGATGAATGACTTTCATTTCCCCAAGCCACCAAGACATAATCACCCACAGCACCCCCGCCCGAGTTTAATTCCACATCACGCAGCTTTCACAAATGAGTGATTGGGGGCAGCGCTTATCGGGGAAATCTTTTTGTAGCCACCAAACCTACAGAACCATTTTCTCCTTTAATTTCCGCCTGTTCTTCCTGCAGAAGCAAGTAAGATTGAGTTAGGGAGCCGCTCTGGGAAGCCAGGAAATATGTTTGTATCCAAACCAAGAAGCATCCCATCCGTTAAGGGAGGGACAGGGGCGGAGAAGAGTGAGGAAAAAGTTGTAAACTGGCAGCCCGAGGGCCCACACCGGTCCTCAAAGGTGTTTTGTTTGAACCACGCAGTGTTTTGCTGTTTTGTTTTTTAACGTTAAAAATCTGTAAAAATTCAGAGATTTAACATAAAAATCCAGCTGTCAGGCTTCTCCTGGAAAATCAGATCTGAACATGCTGGGCCAATGTGGCAACAACCAGATGGAATCAAATGACCAGTGCACAGGCTCTCCAATTTGCCTCCACCCCCAAGCCCACTTCGCTCTCCTGTGTTTCCCATGGGGTAACCAGCACATCTTGGGTTGGCCCCAGGTGGTTCTGGTCTTTTTTTTTTTTCCTGAGATGGAGTTTCACTCTTGTTGTCCAGGCTAGAGTGCAATGGCGCGATCTCGGCTCACTGCAACCTCCGTCTCCCAGGTTCAAGCGATTCTCCTACCTCAGCCTCTCGAGGAGCTGGGGTTACAGGCATGCACCACCACGCCTGGCTAATTTTTTGTATTCTTAGTAGAGATAGGATTTCTCCATGTTGGTCAGGCTGGTCTCAAACTCCTGACCTCTGGTGATCTGCCCGCCTTGGCCTCCCAAAGTGCTGGGATTCCAGGCGTGAGCCACCACGTCTAGCCGGTTCTGGTCCTAACACTGAAAGTGTCATGTCCTGGGAGGCCTGTGCGTCCCGGTTGAACGGAGACGGTCAGTTATCTTAGGTACCAACCTGGTCCCAATAAACACAGTGGACAATACCCATACCATATGCATCCCCTGCTAAGCACAGCTCTAAGCACTGTAAGTGGGTTAACTTATTTAATTCTTGTAAAAACTCTACGAGGCAGGTACTATATCCATCCTAGTTTTATAGGTGAGAAACTGAGGCACAGTCGGCTGAAGCATATGCAGCCTGGAGGACGCAGCTATGAGTTGGGACTTCAGTCTCTCTCCCTGGGTGGGGTCTCTCTAATCCAGGGAGTCAGGGCATCTTATTTTAGGTCAGTGCAAGAGGAGGAAATTGACGGATCTGCTTCTAACCCGCTTACCACCATGGCCCTCTTGGTGGCAGACGTGGTTTCTACCCACCCAACATCTGGCTCCTCCTCTTCTTGCTTAGATTACAGGACCTTGATTTTGCACAGCGCCTATTGTGTACAGGGAAGGCGAGCCCCTTCCCCAACCCAAAAGAATGACCCTAGATGGTCCCCAGCATGGTAATTTTACTCCCATAAGGTTGGTTTAAATGGTTTAGGATTTATGGCCCAGTTCTGAACAATGAGATGTTAAGAGGAGCTATGGTGAGGTTTTTGTTCCTTGGAAGGTTTTCACTCCCTGATACAGGTAGCAATAGGGACAAACCTTCTCCTATTTTCTGCCTTGAATGAGGTTGTGTAAGGATGGGATGCGTGGAGCTGTGGCAGCCATTTTGTGACCAAGGCACAAACCTAAGGATGAAAAGTCAACAGATTCAGCAGAGTGGGCCAGAGGGGCAGAAAGAGCCTTGGTCCTCGGTGACATAGTGAAGCCACCAAGCCAACCCTGGAGTAACCCACCTCCTGAGTTTGCTTAGGTCACTGTTAGTTTATTACATTGTAACCTGTAGCTAGACACATCCTGTCTGACATGCCATAGGACCCTCAAGAACACCTTTGCTTTTCCCGTAAAATCTAGAATAGCCTATGTCCTATTTCCATTCTGTCTGAGCCCTCCTCTGACCCTGTAGGGACTTCCAAGGTTTAGGGGATACCTCCCAAGCATGATGCATGCCAGGCCCAGTCTCACCATGTCAGTCACATGGAAGTGAACAAAACAGAGAAACATCGATCGGCGGAGGAGCCAAAACTCACCGTGCAGAGGACAGCAGGGTCAAGAGAAGGGGCCTGTTTCTCCCAATGTATTCAGCAAGTAATGGAGTGAGCACTAGCGACAGTCACGTCCGTCCCGCGACGGTTCCCTCTCATCTCCTCCAAGTGCTCTCCCACATCATAGCCTCTTCAGGTCCTGGCTTTGACATTCGTGTACCATGTGACTTTAACGGGGTCCTTTGTCTTTCTGTGCCTCAGTTTCCCCCTCTGTAAAATGGAGAGAATAGTAATCTCAATCTCATAGTGTTGTGTGGTAATTGGACAAAATGATATGATAACTGTAACATTTTCTGCAGGGTGCCTGGCACATAGGCGCGTTCTATACACGTCTTTGATTATCTTTATTATGGAGGCGGAGAGGTGGAGCAGGGGAGAAGGACTTAGGTACCAGCATTCTCATTTTGTAGGTAGGGAACCTAAAACCTTAATAGGTTAAAATGAATTGTCCTCAAGTCACCCAAAAAATAGGCAAATAACTAAATTTGAATTTAAACATGGATCTACCCCATTCCAAAATCTGTTCTAGAAAGCAGAGTATTACCGGGCACGGTGGCTCATGCCTATAATCCCAGCACTTTGGGAGGCTGAGGTGGGCACATCACGAGGTCAGGAGATCGAGACCATCCTGGCTAACAGTAAAACCGTGTCTCTACTAAAAAAAATTAGCTGGGTGTGGTGGCGCACGCCTGTAGTCCCAGCGACTCAGGAGGCTGAGGCAGGAGAATTGCTTGAACCTGGGAGGCGGAGGTTGCACAGTGAGCCGAGATCATGCCACTGCACTCCAGCCTTGGTGACAGAGTGAGACTCCATCTCGAAAGAAAGAAAGAAGGAAGGAAGGAAGGAAGGAGGGAGGGAGGGAGGGAAAGAAAGAAGGAAGATAGGAAGGAAGGAAGGAGGGAGGGAGGAAGGGAAAGAAAGAAGGAAGAAAGGAAGGAAGGAAGAAAGGAGGGAGGGAGGGAGGGAGGGAAGGAAGGAAAGAAGGAAGGAAGGAAGGAGGGAAAGAAGGAAAGAAAAGGAAGAAAGAAAAAAGAAAGCAAGCAGAGTACTATTTCAAAGTAGGTATTAAAGGCAAGGAAAAAAACAAAAATTTCTATTCATATTTGGGATACTTTCAATAAAGAAAAGCAAAGAGGTTTTCTGGATGGCAGGCTAAACTATTTTTACTGAGACCTTTAATTAAAGACAAGTACCCTTGGTGATAGAATGGCTGATCTCAGCACTCAGGAAAATTACCCCAAATGGCAAATGGAATTAAATACCCATTCAGCTACTGACAGATGCTCTCCGAAGCAATAGAACCACAGGACTTGATTACAATGACAAGAATAGGGTCTGGGCCCCTATTTGGAGAACAAAATCCACTTTCAAACGATTCTCCAATGACTTCAATTAACTGTGGATTAAACCAGGCAGTTAGTTGTATAAGCATAGATCTCTCTGTGGTTCAAATTAAATTTCATCTAGTACAAATGCCACTTTGAGATTTTCAGAGAGAAAACACAGTACTCAGGAAATGCAGTTGGATCTCACCTGGGTGTGTTGTGTAGAGATCAGGTGGGCTCTCCCTATTCCCCAGGGCATGATTAAGAGTTCTTTTGTTTGATGATAATTATTTATAATTATTATTAGCAATATCCTTGTAATACTCCCATGCCTACTTACCTGTCCAATTCCCATCTACCCTAAGAGAATCGGCAAACTCTAGGCTCTGAGCCAAATCCGGCCAATGCTTGTTTTCTTGTAAATACATGTTTGCAGAGCACTGCCATGTTCATTCCAGTTACATACTGCCTTGGGCTGCTTTCATGGGGCAAGGGCAGAGCGAAATCATTGTGTAAGTTGCAACGGAGACTGTGGGTGGCCAGCTAAGGTGAAAATGTTTGCTTTCAGGCCCTTTAAGAAAACACGGTTTGCACCTGTAATCCCAGCATTTGGGAGGCCAAGGCAGGCGGATCACCTGAGGTCAGGAGTTTGAGACCAGCCTGACCAACATGGTGAAACCCCGTCTCTACTACCAATACAAAAATTAGCCAGGCGTGGTGGCATGGACCTGTAATCCCAGCTGCTCAGGAGGCGGAGGCAGGAGAATTGCTTGAAACCCGGGAGGCAGAGGTTGCAGTGAGCTGAGATTGTGCCACTGCACTCCAGCCTAGGCAAAAGAATGAGACTCTGTCAAAAGAAAGAGAAAGAAAGAGAAAGAAAAAGAAAGAGAGAAAGAGAGAGAGAAAGAAAGAAGGAAGGAAAGAAAGAAGAAAGAAAGAAGAAAGAAAGAAAGAGAGAGAGAGAGAGAAAGAAAGAAAGAAAAGAAAGAAAAAGAAAGAAAGAAAGAAAGAAAGAAAAGAAGGAAGGAAGGAAGGAAGGAAAGGAATGAAAAGAAAGAAAGAGAAAGAAAGAAGAGAAAGAAAGTGAGAAAGAAAGAAGGGAGGGAGGGAGGGAGAAAACATGTACAAACCCGTGCAGAGACAGTAGAGAGGAGCACTTTCTGAAGGACATTGCTGGCCACACTCAGACATTGAGACTTTGCGAGGAAGGTGATAGACAGTGCCTGGAAGGTTAGAAGGAGGGGAAGCGTGGCCCCTGCAGCCAATGTCATTGGGGCCTCATCCTGTCCCCGGGTCATCTCCTCTACAAGGATGAGGTCACTTGCTGCAAACACTTGTGGGCACACAAGCCCTGCCCTGTCCATGCTCACATTAGTGATCCGGGGGGTCTGAAGTCCAGAGAGCACAGGTTCAGGAGTTAGCCAGACCTGTACTCAAATTCCAGCTTCTCCCATGTCCTACTGAGCGACCTTAAGCAAGCTGCTAAAGCTTTCTGTGGCTGGAGAGATGGGCGGGCCAGCTTTTCAGGGCCTTGGAGGACAAGTGAGGAGAAATGGACAGCACGGATGTTAAGTTTGATTTGTGCTTGTTTTGAAGCAGGAGCAGTGGGGGACAAACCTCTCAAACACCGAACTGAGGAAGGAAGTGGCTTTTTATTTGGCTGGGAGCTGCAGGGAGGCTACGGCCTCATTCACTGAGCTCCCCGAGCTGCAGTTTCTCTCTGCTTTTATAGGCTTACAACGATAAAGGGGAAACTGAGGCAGAATTATGTCATTGTCCATTTGCTGGACGTCCAACCTTACAATTTTTTGACTTCATTGATTTGCTAATTCATATGCAGCGTGAGTGGGGACCAGCCGGGGAGGGGCTTACAGAGACAAGACAAAGAAACAAGCTGTTTGTTGGCAGAGGCGTTTCCAGGGGGGAGCCTGGTCCGTGGAGTCGTAGGGGCATAAACCAGTGCCGAGCTCCAGCCAGCAGAGATAACATTCGTTTGCAGCTCTTTCGAGGTCAGCAGATAGTAGAGATGCTGGGAACTAAAGAGGGAGCTTCGGGAGGCCAAGCCGGGAGAACTGCTTGAACCCAGGAGTTCAGGACAAGCCTGGGCAATGTAGTGAGACCCTGTCTCTACAAGAAATTAACAATTCATTGGGGCATGGTGATATGTGCCTAAAGTCCCAGCTAATTGCGAGGCTGAAGCAGGAAGATCACAGCTGCAGTGAGCTGTGATCATACCACTGCACTCCGGCTAGCCTGCATGAAAGAGTCAGACCATTTTTTGAAGCAGAAGCAGAAAGAAGAAAGGAGGAGCGGGAGGAGGGGGAGG
>NW_016107539.1:528533-554718 GCF_001604975.1 Cebus imitator | reverse complement strand
GGAGGGGGAGGAGGGGGAGGAAAGAAAAACAATAAGGGGAAAAAAAGCTATTTTAAAAATCTAGTATAACTCCTGATAGTGTCTTCTGTCTAATGCAGTGGGCAGCTCAGAGAACGAAAATCTGTGTCTCATCTTTGCTCTGGGATTTGAATAAAGTCAGTTCCACCTGCTTAAGATCCTAGAAAATGGGGGCCATTTTTATTATGTTTCGATTTCAGCAAATTATCACTTTCCTCAGGAAAGTCCACCAAAATAATGAACAGGAAGTTGTAGAAATTCAGGAGAGAAACCCATTTTGCTCCAATGACAGCAAACCACATTTGAACTTGAGCTAATGTAATTCTCTGCTCCAGTTCAATATTTCCAGAGAAGATTTTGAGAAACAAAATTCGATTTTCAGTAATGGAGATGCATTTCAATACATGCCACAGCTGGGCAGATTCAACTTGTTGCACCAAAGGCGCAATTTCCTGGCCACATTGAAGAGTAAAATCTCAAACTCACAGTTTCGATGAAGCCAAGAAAGAAAATAAACCCTTTAGCACTAGGCAGGATGGAGAGGGTTTTAACCAGGCCCTGGAAGTACTTCATTCCCAGGAACTCACTGTGCTGGGAGAAATAATGGCCCAGCTCTCAGGAATACAGACGGTTTGAGCAGGAACAGGTTTTAGACATTACCCAGGGCAACTAAGTTTCCATAAAACATGAACCATAAGATGTTTTTTGTTTCGTTTTGTTTTTTTATGAGACAGGATCTTGCTCTGCCGCCGAGGCATGAGTGCAGTGGTGCAATCATAGCTCACCGCGGCCTCGACCCCCTCTCCTCATCATCCTGCCTCAGCCTCCGAGTAGCTGAGATTACAGGCACCCGCCACCATGATCAGCTAATTTTTTAATTTTTAGTAGAGACGAATTCTCACCATATTGCCCAGGCTGGTCTCGAACTCCTGGGTTCAAGTGATCCTCCAGCCTCAGCCTCCTAAAGTGCTGGGATTATAGGCACAAGCCACCATGCCCAGCCCACCATGAGATGTTTCTAAGAGTACAAGACCCCAGCAATAAGTAACAAAAAATTTTAAATCCACCTATCAGGAAAGAGATTCTCTTTTCAATTGATCTTTGTCATTACAACCACGAAGGAGCCTCTGTTTGGTGCCACTGGCTCTTTAACACTTCCTTTTGAAACAACAGGCCCTAGGTCAGTGGCAACACTGCCCAGCTAGAATTTTCCTTATAGCTCAGGAGTCGGCAAACACTTTCTCCAGAGGGCCAGAGAGTGACGATTTCAGACTCTGCATGCCACGTGGTCTCTGTCACAATTAAAGGCGAAGGCAGCCGTAGACAAAAAGACGTAAAGCTTATAGACAAAAAGTCATAAAGTATGAGTGTGGTTGTGTTGCAATACACCTTTATTTATGGGTACTGAAATTTGAAATATTCTTCACATATTATGAAATATTATTCTTTCTTTGATATTTTCCCCAACCAATTTAAAAATGGAAACATCTTTCTTAGCTTGGGAACAGCACAAAAATAGGCAGCAAGCTGGGATCTGGCCGTGGCCATAATTTGTAGACTCTGTTGTAGCGTACGGTGGCGGACGGAGAAGAGGGCTTCTCCGTGGTGGTCACCTGCTTGGATGCTGAAATTCCAGCTGCTCAGTTTATCACTTCCGTGACTCCAGAGAGTTGCTTTGGTTCTTTGAGCCTCAGCTTTCCCCTCAGTGAAGTGAGAATAATAACAGCACCTACCTCAGCAGGTTTTTGTGAGCATGAAGTGAGTTAATCCACATAAAGTGAAGAAGTGAGTTAATCCACATAAAATGCTTAGAACATTACATGGTATGCAGTGTTAAATCAATATTAGCTCTTGTTACTGTTACTTTCTCTTTAGAGCAAGGGATACTGATTTTTCAACAATGGTAATAATATAGTTTCCTTTTTACCTAAACTTATTTAGGTAAAAAGTCCATTTAAAGGAAAATATCATTTGGATGCATGTAGTCTTATGCAAATAGGGTAAAAATTATAAATGGGATGCTCGAATGACCAAAGGTTCAGAAATACTTCGCTAGTTCCTTATCTTCACTAAACAAGGTTAGGAAATAAATATTAATGATTGAACAGAGTCTTCATATGAAAAGAGAATTAGTCTGGGTATAATCTCAGCCCTTTGGGAGGCCAAGGCAGGCGGATCGCCTGAGCTCAGGAGTTTGAGACCGCCCTGAGCAACGTGGTGAAATCTCGACTCTACTAAAATCCAAAAAATTAGCCAGGCATAGTGGCAGACACCTGTAATCCCAGCTACTCAGGAGGCTGAGGCAGGGGAATTGCTTGATCCCTGGAGGCAGAGGCTGCAGTGAGCTGAGATGGCACCACTGCACTCCAGCTTGAGCCTACAGAGTGAGACTCTGTCTCAAAAAAATTTTTGTTAATAAATCAATTTTAAAAATAAATAAAAGAGAATTTGAGAGCATTTCCTTGCCTGTGACTTTTAACTGTTAGAGTCATGTGTGTATGTTGTCTTCCTGACCCTGCTACACTTTGAGGTCTTAGAGGAAATGGACACATCGCTTCTCAACCCCTAATCCTCAGATGTGGAACATAGCCACAGACAGTGGCCACTGATATTTGTTTTTTGAATTGAGGTAAGATGGATTACTCTATCTCAACTGAAAACTAAAAATAAAATCCTAAGCCCTGCAACCAACTGAATGGACCCCTCCTCTTAGCCAAGAGAACCTCGGAGAAACTGTAAAAACTGAGTTCTGGGCCGTAATGGGGCAGGAGGTCAGACTCACCCTGTTATAAACCCCTTCTCTTTTGTGGCTCGGACTCAGTAACGGACTAACATTCATGTGAACACAGAGATCATAAGACTGACAGGATAGACTCTTTGTGGCAATAAGATACAAATTATAAACAGGATCTAACGCCATGACAAGCAAGGGCGAAGTTTAGCGCATCCTTAAAGAAACTACTGTCGTCATATGCTAACGACTGCAAGATTTCTCTTTTTCTCTAGCATCTAAATAAGCACTGACTCAAGATCAGCAACACTAAACAATTGCAACTGACGCCACATGCCAACTGCTCCCCCGTTCCCCAAGCCACAACTTCAGCTTTGACTGGACAGAGACTGATTTCAGTAACTTCTTCCCAACCGTAAACAGGCTCTGGCCGGTTTACGGAGGCTGCACGCTAAGTGCCTCCATGGCCCTGCTTCACCTTGTGACCTACAGGACCTTTAAATGCATTTAAACACTATCTCCTTCCCTAAGCGAACATAGGTCACACGTAACACACGTTTGTACCTGCATACATCAGGACCGCCTTCATGAATATTCATGGCTCCTCCTGTAACCTGCTGAGGATGTCTACTTGGCCTACTCGTTCACGACTTCCTGTCTCGTCCTTCCCTCCCTCGGAGTGCCTGCTAACGGGGTCTTCCAGAGGTGATGCTTCCCTGTCCGTGCGAATGGCCACCTTCCAGGCTATGATCCTTTATAAGAAACAGTCTCCTTTCTACATTTACACATTTGTGATTTTTCTTCAGTTGACACAACACGTATGAATCTTCAAGTCACTTCCAGCCTCCCAAAAGATCAGGAGTCTGATTTCTTCATTCATTCATTTCACAAACACTTAAGAACCCCAATCAGGAGCAAGCTCTGCTCAGAGAACCCTGAGAAAAGGAATAAATAACCATTGCTCCTGGTCTTTAATGCTTAGCTCTGAATTATTTGATGATGCATTCCTAACTTTAAAAACTGCCAAACACTCACCTTTAACATGTATCCATTATTAATATGTGTTGTTATTATATAATAACTATGTTATTACATAAACATTTTTTTTTTTGAGACGGTCTTGCTCTGTTACCCAGACTGGAGTGCAGTGGCATGCCCTCAGCTCACTGCAACCTCCACCTCCTGCGTTCAAGCTATTCTCCTGCCTCAGTCTCCTGAGTAGCTGGAATTACAGGGACCTACCACCATGCCTGGCTAATTTTTGTATTTTTAGGAGAGACGGGGTTTCACCATGTTGGCCAGGCTGGTCTTGAACTCCTGACCTTAAAGTGACTTGCCCACCTCAGCCTCCCTAAGTGCTGGGATTACAGGTATGAGCCACTGTGCCTAGCCATATAGTCATAATTATATATATTTTATTATAAGATACAAAATACAATTATAATTATAAACTATAACATCTGTTATTATAATTAACAAAGTACTATTTATAAATTAGGACTAAAAAGGAAGAAATGACCATGGCTCCTGAGCTGCCCCTGGTGTGATGAACCAGGAGGAGCTCAGAAGCAATGATTATTCCTTTATTTTCCCTTGGAATAAAGGAATAAAAGGGGCCCTGCCCATTACAGAAGCTGGGCATGCTGTTCCACAGACATTTGTCTAGTGAATGAATGCAGGCACAGATGAATGAATGGATGAATATTTGCTCAGGTCCTAGCTGCACTCTTTTCAGAACAAAAATACTCATAGAAGTAGGAGCTAGATTGTATTATTCCCAATTCTTACAACAGCACAGCAGAAATGATTTTAGCCCTGTGACTACCGGGACTGAGAGGAGAGAGCACTCCCAGCATGCCACCTGCTGGGAAAGGGGCAGAGCTGCTGTGAGGCCCCAGGTGGCCCGACCCTGAGCCAGCTTCTCATGCCCTTTGCCAATGGCTTCAATCTGGGGACTGAAGGGGATTCCACTGGCTACGTCAACCCAATCTTCTGACTCTCAAATATCACCTCCCATACCTCTGCCATCTGTTTACCCACGAGCTACTGGAATACCTCCAGGGATGGGACTCCCATTTTTACCTTTGGGTAGCTAGAAGATTCTTCTTAATTTGGAGTTGACATTGATCTCCCTGTGACTCTGTCTATGGGGTCCATTCTTGGGAGTTTTAGAAAATAAGGCTACTCGCTTTCTGTGTTACCCACAGAGGGGTCCATACAGCATTGTTCTGGATTTGCATAGTAATTTAAAGGGAACCCTTCACAATGTCTGGAGCCCTTCCTGTCCTGCAAATGAAGGAGGAGGATGTCTTTAAGTTCCTTGCAGCAGGAACCCACTTAGGTGGCACCAACCTTGGCTTCCAAATGGAACAGTACCTCTGTAAGAGGCAAAGTGACAGCATCTGCCTCATAGAAGCTTGCGCCATTGTTGCCATTGAAAACCCTGCTGATGTCAGTGTCATATCCTCCGGTAACACTGGCCACAGGGCCGTGCTGAAGTGTTCTGCTGCCACTGGAGCCACTGCCAGTGCTGGCCGCGTCACCCCTGGAAACTTCACTAGCCAGATCCAGGCAGCCTTCCCAGAACCACAGCTTCTTGTGGTTCCTGATTGCAGGGCCGACCACCAGCCTCACACAGAGGTGTCTTATGTTATAACCTACCTACCATTGCTCTGCGTCACACACACTCTCCTCTGCGCTATGTGGACATTGCCATCCCATGCAACAAGGAGCTCACTCTGGGTTTGATGTGGATGCTGGCCTGGGAAGTTCTGCACATGCAGTGACACCATCGCCCGAAAACACTGGTGGGAGGTGACGCCCGATCGCTACTTCTACAGAGAACCTGAAGAGATTGAAAAAGAAGAGCAGGCTGCTGAAAAGGCAGTGACCGAGGAGGAATTTCAAGGTGAACGAACACTGCCGCAGCTCCTGACTTCACTGCTGCTCACGTGAGGTTGCCGCTGGTCTCACGGCATGCAGGTGTCCTCTGTGCCCAGCCAGCAGTTTTCTGCTCAAGACTGGAGCACTCAGCCTGCCACGGAAGACTGGTCTGCAGCTCCCCCTGCTCGGGCCACTGAATGGGTAGCAGCAGCCACTGAATAGCCTTCAGCTATTCTTCCACGGGCTCTTAAGCCACATGGAAATAAGACTGACTGAAAATAAACATCAGTTTCTAAGAAGTTTTTGAGAAAGAAAAAGAGTCTACTCCTTTAGCTGTGTGGATGAATGTGTGTGCGTGTTTAGATAGTGAATGCCAGCATTCAATATTGATAGAATATTTAAATATAATTAAGATTTATTGAGTGCTTATCATGTGCCAAGTACCTTACAGAAATTATCCCACTTAATCCTCACAGCACAGCCATGAAGTAGGTATCATCAGACCCCCATCTTCAGATGAGGACACCAAGGTTCAGAGAGCTTGCGCGACCTGCCCAGAGCCCCGCGGACAATTCCTATCCGAGCAGAATCTACGCCCAGGTCCGCAGTGACCCCAGCACCCTCCTTTCGGCTGCCATGCCACCCTCTTGCAGGCCTCACCAGCCTGGTCCCTTGCCTCTACAGTCCATTTGTGTTATTCAAGTTATCACTTTTCCTTTAAAAAATGTTAGAAAGCACAGAATTCATCTACAATCCCATCATCCAAAGATAACTATTGTTAATATTTCCATGCATTTTTCACATCTAGATATAGTTTGAAGTGTCTTTTTTTTTTTTTTTTTTTTTTTACAAAAATGAGCTCACACTCTACATTCTATTTTGTAACCCATATTTTCTACTGAATCATATATCTGGAACATCTTTCCGTAACAACACATAAAATCTGCCGTCATCATTTTACAACTGTGTAGAATGTCATTCTATGGATATACCAAAATGTATTCAAATGTTCACCTCTCATTGCACATTTAATTTTCTCCAAATACAAATCCCCCAACGCATAGACTGGCTCATAGATGTCTGTGTACACATCCACTATTTCGTAGGTTATTGCCTATAAGGAAAATTGTTTGAGTCCAAGTTATACCCGCTCAAAGATGTGGCTACAGAATCCTGACAGCCCTCAGCAGTGTAGAAGATGGCTTCTGTCTGCACCCCCAGCCCACAGAACTGTCACCTTTTTAAATCTTGGCCAATCTAAAAATTATAATAAAATGGCCAGGAAAAATTATAATAAAGTGACATCTTATTTTCAGGTATTTATCTTTTATTACCAGTGAGGCTGAATTTCTTCCAGTATCAGTTTCACTTCATCATTTGCACGCTTACATCAATGACTATGGTGTCCTTAAGAGCACAAAATACCCCAGGTGGGGTTCAGACCAGCGTACATTTCAGAGGCACCTGCCCAGCGGGTCTCAGCCAAGTGGTTAACAGTCGCCACAGGGTGCTGCCCAGCCACCAGGGCCCGAAATGTGCTCCGGCTCCAGACGTGGAACAAGCCTGTCTGCAGCCCTCTGGTTTCTGTCAACGCTGTCTCTGCTAAACTCCGCTGCTGTCAAGCCTGTGCTAAGTGCAAAGCTGGCTCCCGTGCTGGGCACCTCACCCACGCCCACGGGAAGGCTGCCTTGATTTGAACCTCTGCTCGGGGCCTGTAGGGAGGGGTGTCTGTGTGTAAACACACTTGTGGCTTTTCATTCTCCTTCCTCCTATTTGAAAGCTATGAGTTAAGTATGATTCAGCTCAGTGATCAATTCATTCACGATGCTGCATAACCTGCTGCCGTTTTATAAACTCGAAATTTTTCTCATTGATGGGTCTCAGTGTTGGGGGTATAACCAGCCAGCCCCCTCCCGTGACGCTGAGTGCCTGGAGGAAGGGATACAGCGTGGCAACCTCAGCCGTGTCTCAAGGACCAGCATCCTTCCCCTTTTCCCAGGGGGTCAGCACCTCTGTTTTTCTCACCTAAGTCTGTCCACGACCTGCTTCCTATGCCCCACCTCCAGCCTATGGAACAAGCAGAGTTCCAAACCTGGGTTCAAGTTCCCACTGCCAGAGGCCAGATAAGTTACTTATCTTCTTAGAGGCTCAGTTTGTTCATCAGTAAAATGGGGACAGTAATACTACCCAGCGCATAAAGTAGCTGTGAAGATAAAACAAGACGACATCTATTAACATAATCTTGGAAAGGACGACATGTCGAGCTGATTCCGTTTTTATTTTACAAATACTGATTGAATGTCTACTCGCATTCATTGTAATCACTTTCCAAATATAAGTGAGGCATAGGAAAACTTACAGATAAATTCTAATTATTTGATCTGACTGCCCACAAATAATTAGAATTTCTGATTATTTCTAAATAATTAGTAATTCTGATTATTTGATCTGACTGCCTTCCTGTGCCCTCAGGTATGGGCCCTGATACAAGGTACATGCTCACTAATATTTGCTGACTTGAATTGAGCTAAGGTGGTTAAAGCCAATGTTTCTGAACACTGAGTTCCTTTCTTTCTTTCTTTCTTTTTTTGAGATGGAGTTTCACTCTTGTTGCCCAGGCCCGGGTGCAATGGTGTGATCTCGGCTCACTGCAACCTCCACCTCCCAGGTTCAAGTGATTCTTCTGCCTCAGCCTCCCAAGTAGCTGGGATTGCAGACATGTGCCACCATGCCCAGCTAATTTTGTATTTTTAGTAGCGATGGGGTTTCTCCATGTTGGTCAGGCTGGTCTCGAACTCCCAACCTCAGGTAATCCACACTCCTGGGCCTCCCAAAGTGCTGGGATTACAGGCGTGAGCCACTGCATGTGGCGACTGAGTTCCTTTCAGCTCACAGTAGCTCAGTGGTGGCTGACTCAGTGGCTGCAGCATGTCTTTTACCCACTCATTCAAGAAGCACTGATGAGCCCCGATATCAAGTCTTGCGCTGGGGAAGGCCCAAGAAAAGCAACAAAGGGCCCTGTTGTCGAGCTGTTTATCATACAGAGGAGGACAAACCCCAACACATACTACTACTGTCCAAAGCCAGTGGCCAGAACGTGTAGGATGATATACTCTGACCTGCGGCCTCTGCAGCAGTCAGCCCCAGACGGTCAGGACTTGGCAATGACTGCCAGCTTCCCAAATCAATCCCCGGGTCCCTTTTACAGTCCTCTCATAGCACATGCTTCCAGAGAGCTATCACTGCTAAGGGCGAGATTGTGAAGCAAATCCAGCATTTCTCAAATCCACTGAGATATGCTGCCTGTCCTGGGAAGAACAAAGAAAGAGAAGAAGGAAAATGAAGGGAGAGAAGAAGAGGTTGGGCACAGTGGCTCACGCCTGTAATCCCAGCACTTTGGGAAGCCGAGTCGGGCAGATCAGGAGTTCGAGACCAGCCTAACCAACTTGGTGAAACCCCATCTCTAGTAAAAATGCAAAAATTAGCCAGGCATGGTGGCACGTCCCTGTAATCCCAGCTGCTCAGGAGGCTGAGGCAGGAGAATTGCTTGAACCTGGGAGGCAGAGGTTGAGCCAAGATTGCACCACTGCACTCCAGCCTGGGTGCAGAGTGAGACTCCATCTCAAAAAAAAAAAAAAAAAAAAGAGAGACAGGATGGAAGGAAGGAAGGAAGGAAAGAAGGAAGAGAGGAAGGGAGAGATGGAGGGAGGGAGGGAAGAAGAAACCACCTAAGTCCTAAACACAAAATGACACAGTATCTCCCACAAAAGTTATGAACAAGCCACATTTTCCTTACACTAAAATTAACTCATTCTAGTCTGTCAAGCTTTGGTGTGTTTGAATCACCTAGGAGGCTTGTTAAACACTAGGATCCTGGGACCCACTCCTAGAGGTCCTGAAACCATGGGTCTGGGGTGGGGCCTAGGAATCTGCAATTTTACTCTAAATTCTCAACGTCCTTGAACCCCAAAGCATAGTCTTCAAACAGCACCTTGGCTATCACCTACAATAGCTCCGCTCCTGTCCATGCAGACTTCCAGGCCCGCCCTGCAACCTATTAAATCGAAATCTGTACTTAAACAAGATCTCTGGGTATTTTATGTGCACATTAAAGTTTGAGAAGCCCTGCCTTTGGTGATTCTCATTTAAGAAGTCCAAATACCACTTGGAGCATAATAAATAATACAGTGAACTAGGCAGTGTTTGGAGTGCTTAACGTGTAATAATTCATTTGTGAGTCAAAAGAATCCTATGAGGTAGAGACTGTTATTATCCCATTTTACAGATGAGAAAAACAAGGCACAGAAAGCTAAAGTAACTTGCCAAAGTCTCAAAGCTGGCACGTGTGGAAGATGAGATTGAAACCCAAGCCGACCAGCACCTGCCACTCCCACGTGCCTGCATCGAATTCACCTGGAAATGGACAAGCCCTGCATCACCCTGACTGCCCTCCTGGGCAGTCAAACAAGGTGTTCAGCAGCTCTGCAAAAACAGCAAGAGCTGCACTGCTCTGGGATGTCCCGTGGCCAAATAACACATGCAAATTACATTGATTCTCTGGGAAGAAAAAGGCTGCGTGGGTCTGGGCAAAGTTATTACATTTTTAAACTCAACCAGTTTAGAAAAAAAAATTGTACATATGGAAAGACATGCCAGGGTCTCAAATGAGCCCCTACAATTAAATCAATTCACTGCCTCAAATCTGCACTGAATATTATTAGGTTGGTGCAAAAATAATTGCAGGAAGAAAAGAGAGAGAAAATAAACCTAAGAAAATTGCAAAGAAGAGGCCGAGTGCGGTGGCTCACCCTGTAATCCCAGCACTTTGGGAGGCCGAGGCAAGCAGATCACCTGAGGTCAGGAGTTCAAGACCAGCCTGGCCAACATGGAGAAATCTCATCTCTACTAAAAATACAAAATTAGCCGGTCATGGTGGCTCATGTGTGTAATCCCAGCTACTCGGGAAGCTGAGGCAGGAGAATCACTTGAACACGGGAGGCGGAGGTTGTGGTGAGCCGAGATCACACCACTGCACTCCAGCCTGGGCAACAAGAGCAAAACTCTGCCTCAAAAAAAAAGAAGAGAAAATTGTGAGGAAGAGAAAATATATTTACGATTCGTCAAATGGAAGTGGATTGTTAAAAAGATCTTTACCTTCTCTTCCTGTTGAATAGGCTGACTAGGAGGAGAAAAGGCAAAGGTTGGTCCTTCTGTCTCAGGGGTGGCAGAGGCGGAAGAGGTGGAAGAGAAGGCAGGCGAGGCAGGCACACCAGGTAGGTGTAACTTGTGTTGAAAAAACTCCTCATATAAGTGGGCCTGCACGGTGACTTATTTCATACGATGCCAGGGTAAAAATTATGGCAAAGCAGGTAAAGAGCCATTTGTAGTGGCTTCCATCCAGAAGAGCTTGTTTAGGGGCTTTTGTGCAGTCTGCCTTCTGGGCTAAAACTATTTTATAAAAGCAAGCTGTGTTCTCTGAACTTAAAATGCCAAAACATTAAGAAAACCTGTACAACAGGACTGATTGCTTCAGGGTGCCTCGCCTCTGCCCGTAAGCGCCCTTCTCTCTAGGACATTGTTGTATTTAGTGGCTCTGTTCTCCCACCATTGCTGCAACTGAGTTACGGGGTAGTCATGTTCCCAAGTGAGATAAGGCAAGGATGGAAAAGGCAGAGACAGCAGTGGACACGTCGGGCCTTTCTGCTGGATTTTTAAGGATACAAGGCCTTCAGAACCTTGGAAGATTTTGGGTTTGATTTTGTTTTTCCAGTTCTGTGAAATGAGAAAGACGAGGGCAATAGATGGAGATGGCACACATGCAACCAGGAACAGAATGAACTGAGTCCTCCCTAGGCCAGAAAAAGGATCTTCCTTTGATCAAAAAGGATTATGTGTTTGTACATTTCAGCAGGGAGCCAGCTCCACTTGCAAGGGACAGAGAGTGACAAATTGGGCCTCTGAGCAGCCCTGGGCCTACCCATCAAGGCTGAAATCCATTTGTCTTGGGTTTTGGCAAAGGCACTCTGGCAAAAGCAGTGGCCAGGCAGCCAGAAACACAATCCAGAAACCACGCTTTGAAACAGGCCTCAGAAAGGCCAGCCGAGCTCTAGCATAATGTTTAATAAAAGATAAAGAGCTCATTGCAGTACTATTTATAATAGCAACAAAAACTTGGATGATCAGCAGGAGATTGGCTAAACACATTTGTATATCTCCGTACAGCGAAAATTAGATTCTCAAAGAATATCCAACAACTTAGAGAAATACTTATTCAGTTGACCCTTGAACAATGCTGGAGTTAGCGGCATTGACCCTCATGCAGTCAAAAATTTTCATAGAACCTGGACTTGCCCCAAACTTAACTAATAGCCTACTACTGACCAAAGCCGTACTCATAATAGTCGAGTAATACATATTTTATATGTTGTGTGTGTTATATGCTGTGTTCTTACAATAAAGTAAGCTAGAGAAAAGAAACTGTTATTAAGAAAATCATGAGGAGGAGAAAATATATTTACTCTTCACCAGTTGGAAGTGGATCACTATAAAGACCTGTATCCTCTCTTCATGTTGAACAGTGTAGAAAGTAAAAAGTTCCTCTTTAAAGTTTCCCTTCTTGTTAAATAATACTAATAATAAATGTTAGAAATAATTGTTTTAAAGACAAACTTTCTTCAAAGCCTTCTTGCTTTTTGCTAAAAACTCCTTGTTTAGCCCTATCCTATGTAGTTGCTAGACATGCTCACAGGCACGTAGTACATTCTCTGTCCTTGTAGTTTAACCAAGACATTTGTGCTGGACGTGCTCACAGGCATGTCTCAGCTCGCAGCCTATGCCCCTTCCTTATTTGGACTTCCTCTTTTCCTTTGTTCTCCCTTGCCTTTACCTGTTTAGAAAAGTTGTAAGTTGTTAGCCAATTGGATTCAATTATAGATTGTGAGGTCTGGCTCCAACCAACAGGCATCAGACACAGCAGTAAGGACTCAATGTGTAAGGAATAAATATGCCTGCCTTTCCTTTGTTCACTGTACTCTCGTGACAAGACAGCTAATGGGAGCACTCTTTCTGCAGAAAGTAAAATTGCCTTGCTGAGAAAACTTCTTGTCTGAACGCTAATTTTTCCTTGTGGTACCTGGGAACAAGCATTCTGTCTCTAACAAACAGGCTGACAAGGAGGAGAAGAGGGAGAGTTTGGTCTTGCCGTCTTGGGGGTGGCAGAGGCAGAAGATGGAGAGCAGGTGGAAGGGAAGGCCGGCAAGGCAGGCACACTGGGTGTCAATTGTATTGAAAAAACTCCTTGTATAAGTGGACCTGCACAGTTCAAACCCATGTTGTTCAAAGGTCAACTGTCATATAATGTTAAGTGAAAAAAAAAAAGCAAAATTCATAGCACAAAACTAACTTTTCTGTACGGATACAGATATACTTTTAAGAAAAAATCCTGGAAGAGTAATCACCAAATGTTAAAAATGTGAGGTTTTATTTTCTTTCTCATGTCTATCTGCATTTTCTAATTTTCCATCATATACATGCATTCTTCTTATAGGCAGAATAAAAGGAATTTATAATTCTTATCATTATAAACCAAAAATACATTGCTGATGTTGTTTCCTTAATAGTAAATGTAATAACAGTCCATATATCAAGAGCTTAGTATGTGCTTTTTAGATAGATCATTTTATTTTACAGTAACAATAGCCACAAGAAACAGGTACTATTACTATCTGTATTTGCTTATGGGAAAAGAAACATTTAGCGTCCAGAAGTTAAATATCTTGCCTGCAGCTCAGTTACCACTTAAGGGACAGAGCTGGGTTCCAAAGAGGATGTCTGTGGTGTTAATGTCCATGCTATTAACACTGAAGTAGCCGCAGAAAAACCCAGGTAGGGTTGCCAGATAAACTACAGAACACTCAGGCAAATTTGAATTTCAGGTACACGACAGATAATTATTTTTACTATTTCACAGAATGTTATTCATTGTATCTGCATTTCTAATTTAACTGGGCATCTTGTTGGTTGGTTGGTTGGTTGGTTTTGTAATTCGAGAAATGGCTCATTTTTCAAATTGCTATGAGCAAGGCTTGAAAGCAATGGAGCAGTCCAGCAGTTTTAGGAAGAGCCAGGTTCAGCCCCCAAAGCTCTTTCAATAAGACCTGGGAACAGTCAGCCACCACACAGGCATAGAGAAAATCGCCATATGTATTGGGTTCCCTTTTGTTACACCCACCTATGAAAAAGAGGGAGGCTTTCACTGACTAATACAAATTGGATGCCTGGAGCAGACAGCCCCATAAAAGTGAGGGATGTTTGTGATTTGAAGACCCCACCAAGCAATATTGCTGAGCACTTGAAGCCACACTTCAGGCATGCCCGCACTGGGTGGTATCAGATTTCTGAGTCTCCTCTAGGAAGTGACTTGTCTGGCTTTGCCGTCAGTAGTCAGAGTAAGAAGTGGCTCACAGCCCCCATCCTCAAATCCTAGCCCTGGGGCTCACTGTGACAACCACACGGTCTTTCACATCCAAACTTAGACCATTTGGCTGGTCTATTAGGGTCGTCCAGGGAGTTTAAAAAATACTGATACCTAGGCCCATTCCCAAAGATTCTGATTTATTTGGTGGGTTGGTGGTGGGAAGTGTTGGTATTTTATAGCAACTCCCGAAGTAATTCAAATGCCCAAGCGAGGGTTAAACATCACTGCACTGAACAAACCACAATAAACCAGGTGCTGGGACACCCATGACAGGGGAGGATGTCACATTCATCTGTCAAACTGAAATACAAAAGTAAACCTCACTGGATTGCTAGAAGGATTAAGTGAGATCAGCTCAGCACATGTCCCGCACAGAACATACTTGGCAAGTGTTATTTCTTTCCTAGAATCAAACACATGCACTGACATTTATTGAGCCCCTTTTTTCCCACCCAGACTTATGTTATCTCATTTAGTCCTCAAAAAGGTTCTATAAGGTAGAGATCATCATTGTCCCCATTTGGAAGACAAGAAAACTGAGTCAAATAAGGTGACATTACTCTCAAGGTCATCAGCTAATAATGGCAGAGCCAGGACGCGAACCCAGGCCCTTTGACTCAGAACCCCATGCTCTCCATCCCTTCTCCGTATTGTCTTCCTGCTGACAGCCCTCTAGGGCAGACGAAGCCACCTGCACCCCACCTCCCAGCCTTTGCCCTGGTCATTCCTTCGCCTTGAATGGCAGTCTCTTCTCTGCCTCTGCAAATCATAACCTGCCGAGGAAACAACCCCGTCCTTTCTGGGCTCTTGCAGACCTCACCGTGAGTGCTCAGTCACCCATTCATGTATTCTTTCTCTGACTAAGCAAACATCGACTGAGCACCTACTGTGTGCCAGACACCGTGCTAGACACTGGACATAAACACTGAGGAGTCTTGGTGGCACTTGCCATTCCAGGGTGGAGGCCAAAAATAAACAAAACAAACCAGTGTATAGCTGCACATTGCAGAGACTGCTCTAAAGGAAACCTGATCCTGAGCACAGAAAACCACTGGGTGGTTTTAAGCAGACGGTTGGTGTGACCAAATTTGTTTTTCTGGTTGCTGTATGGAGGATGGATGGGCTCAGGGGTGAGGCTAGAGGCAGGGAGGCCAGAGCAGAGGCTAAGGGAGGAATCCAGGTGAGACAGGAAAAGGACTGCTCAGTGTGGAGGTGCCCTGAGGAAGATGATGGACATCTTCCAGAGACGTTTGCCACCGACTGGATGGGGTCAGAGCTGGGGGGCATTGCCACTTGCTTTGGCCCTAATGACAGACACTCTGCAGCATTTTGTACTGTGACTTGTTTCATGACTGTATACATTGCCTCTGGAGTAATGTTCCAAATATTTAACCATCAGTGTCCTGAGGGAGAGGCAAGTATTCATGAAATTGGAACAAACTATGACTCCAGCATCCCCTGCTGGGCTAGGCATTAACCCTTTAGTTGCTGGACATCAGTGAGGGCCAAGGGATCCCAGGTGAATAGCCTGAGCGCAGGTAGGGCACTCTGGGGGTTTGGGATGAAACTGTTTCTTAGCAGATATTAAAACCAAACAGAGCACACCTGCTGAGGCTGTCTCCCCACTAGATTTTAAGCTTCTCAGAAGAAAGGCTAGACTTAAGAAAATCCATTAGCTAAAAATTTGTCCAACCGGTATCCCATCCCTTCAAAGGCCTGGACCTCCAAGAGACGATACCCACGCTGACATTTCAATTTTGCATTTCTGTGAAGAGACACAGAGTCCTCCAGCATCAACCCCTGAGCCTATGAGAGCTACGTGTTCTGTGAGCCCAGGACTCGGGAAGAGAACAAGCTCTCTACAGTGGATTGCTGCCGGCGGCCCCGGAGAGACTGTTCTGTGCTAGGGAGTGTTGCCTCAAGGATGTGCAGACCTTGGCAGACAGTCCTGGGGAGCCTGGCCAGGAGGACAGTGGGCAGCAGACGGAGCCAGGCCACTCCTCCCCAGGCTCTGTCCTGAACTTTGTCATGTTGAAGTTTTGACATTTTTAAAGGTGGAAAGACATTTTTAAACAGCATGATTAAGAGCAAAGAAGCAAAGAAATCTCTGTAAGAGGGCACAGTCTGTTCTGGGGTGCTCTCCCTCGGCACATTCCGGTTCCCGGTTCTCCGCCTGCAAAGCGGGTAGATTGGCTTTTGTGCTCTTTGCACTTCAGAAGGATGCGGTGAAGACGGACAAGGGCCTATTAATAGCCACCATATTAATGGTTCCCTCCCTTTTCCTCGCCTTCCCTCCCCTCCTTCCAGAGATGTTCTACTGGAACAGTGTGGACTCCAAACTCTGCTGGCAGCCTCGTTATGATCTTCCTTCATCCTGAGGTCCCGGAGGGGGGCTCTTATTGTCATCTTGCGGAGGATCAGAGAGGAGTCGGACCAGCTGTGACCACACTGCTGCTGAGAAGCAGATCTGGAAACGGAGCCCAGACCTCTCTGACTCCCCTGTCAAAGTGTGGGGCTGGCTCTAGACCATCCCTAGCACCCCCTCCCATGGGGAAGTCCGGTTTAAGAAGGGAGACACCCTAGAATTTTAAACCATGGTCAGTCTAAACTGCTTAGAAATGAGGCATGGAAGGAAAGCAGGCATGAAGGCTGGACATGCACCAGCCTGGTTTTGAAACTCCTTTTTCCACTCACCAGCTATGTGACCTCAGGCAGAGTGTTTAACTGCTCTGGTCTCAATGCCTATTGAAGGAACAACGGCGCCCTGGCTTTGAAGGCCACAGAAAGACTCACAGGCTGAAGGCTTCAGAAAAACAGAAGAGCCCAGTGGCTGCCGTGAAGAAACTGGAACAGCGTTGTTCAGCCCCGGGGGTGCAGCCTAGCTTGGTAGCCTCGTAGCCATGGGGCTTTGGACAAGGGACATAACCACTCTGTGCCTGTTTCCTCATAAATGAGGACAATCACAGCCCTTGCTGCAAAGGGCAGGCATGAGAATCAAATGTGATCATTCCCACCAAAATCCTGCCAATGGGCTGGTTCTAGGTGTCTGTCCTCAAGGATAAAATAAGGTCTAGACTGCCTGCAAAGGCCTCCAAGCGTTTTGGCCGGTGGAGCAAGCTCATGTTGCCACAGCCATCAGGACACCAGACAGTGGCGCCCTTGGTCCCTGACCTTGAGCAGTGGTTAAGAGCATGGACTTGGCCGGGCGCGGTGGCTCACACCTATAATCCCAGCACTTTGGGAGGCAGAGGTGGGTGGATCGCCTGAGGTCAGGAGTTCGAGACTAGCCTGACCAACATAGTGAAACCCCGTGTCTACTAAAAATATAAAAAATTAGCCAGGAGTGGTAGCAGGCACCGGTAATCCCAGCTATTCAGGAGGCTGAGACAGGAGAATCACTTGAACCCAGGAGACGGAGGTTGTGATGAGCTGAGATTGCTCCATTGCACTCCAGCCTGGGCAATAAGAGCGAAACTCCATCTCAAAAAAAAAAAAAAAAAAAAAAAAAAAAAAAAAAAAAAAAAAAAAAAAAAAAAAAGAGCACGGACTTGCAGCCAGATGTTCAGTTCCAACTCCAGCTCTGCTGCCTTCTGGCCCACGACCTTGGGCAAGTAATTAGCTTCTCTGTGCCTTAATACGAGTACCTACCTCTCAGGGCTGCTGTCAGAGGTAAACAAATGAGTATATGTAAATGCATTGGAACCGTGCCTAGCATATAAAAAATTCCACCCAGGTCTCTCCTGGTATTATTATTTTTCTTCTCACTTCACATGTTGGTAATCTCCAAAAGAACCAGCTCTCTCTGTCGTGAGAAGATGCTCTCTGAACTGCCTGACATTGCCACTGATGACACAGGACACCGGCTGGATCTGAAATTTCCATCTCCTCTCACCCCTCAGAGCCACCGCAAGCTTGGAGGTAATTTAACTGGAACTGTGACCTGCTGGGTACCAGAGAGGGTACTCCTTCCTGCAGTAGGAATCCTGGCTCCATGTCGCTGGTTCTAAGAGGTTTCTTCTAAAGGCTACATTTCTTCTCGTAACTATCCCACTGTGGGCTCTCCAGGCCTGCCTGTTATATATAAATACACTTAACTTTTATGGGGTATGCTTTGCTTTCGGCATAAACCTTCCCTTCTCTCCCACAGGACAGGGGAAGGGCTGGGACGTGGAGCATGTGCGCATGTGGCAATACTGGGACAGACTCTGAGACCCAGATGATTGGAACCTACACCACAAGGTATCACCCTAGAGACATAAAATGCCACTGAAGCCTTTCAATCTCCCCCACTGCACGTGTGCAATTTGGACGTGATCCTCCCAGCATGGATCGGCACATCCCATCGCCCTCTCTTCCTCCTTCGTCACCACTGTGCTTATCATACCACTGGGGAGGCCTCCTGGCTCTGGGTCCTGCTTCTGTTCTGGCACCTCCTTCACTCTGTGAGGTGCACAAGCTGCCCAGGGGGTTATGGTACCGCAGAACCCCACTGGTCATGGCCCTGCCTCAAAGGCTCCTGAGGTTCATGGAGCTGCCTTTATTCCCCCCCACCACGGAGACTGAGTCTCACTCTGTCACCAGGCTGGAGTGCAGCGGTGTGATCTTGGCTAACTGCAACCTCTGCCTCCCAGGTTCAAGCGATCCTCCTGCCTCAGCCTCCTGAGTAGCTGGGACTACAGGTGTGCGCCACCACGCCCAGCTAATTTTTTGTATTTTTAGTAGAGGCGGGGTTTCACCATGTTGGCCAAGATGGTCTCAATCTCTTGACCTCGTGATCTACCCACCTCAGCCTCCAAAGTGCTGGGATTACAGGCATAAGCCACCACATCCAGCCTAGAGCTGCTCTTAAAATAACCACTCCCCAAGAGCCCACCCGGAACAGCCCTCCTGGTCATCTGACCCTGTCTTTCAATCTTAATGGGTAACTTCATCTCAGTCATCAATAGTTAGATGCCTGTGTCTTGTTTCTGGTTTGCAGTTGAAGTAGGAGCTTCATTCATTCACTGATTCATTCACTCAACAAATACTCATTGAGGGCCCACTATGCATCAGGCTGTGTCCTTGATGCTCGGGGGACAGTGGTCAGCTAGCAAAGTCCCTGGCCAGAGCCAGTTGCAAGGCTGTAGGGAGTGCACAGCTGCACAGCAGCCTGGCCTAAAGGGGGCTTGAGCTTGCTTTAAGGCTCTGCTGTGGCTGTCTGGAAACGCTTAACTATTTTTGGATAAGAGCCCTGATTTTCATCCTGTGCTGGGTCCCACAAATTGTATAGCTGCTCTGTCCCTGCCCTCAGGGAGCTCACATTCTAGTGGGAGACAATGGACACTCTGTGAATCTTAAATGCCAGGCCCCGGAGAAGAAGTGCTGTGAAAAAAGTGAACCTAGGCGGTGTGTGTGGCCAGCAGTGAGGGTGGCCTGGCCAGGGCTGTCAAGGAATGCTTCCCTGAGTGGGTGCCTAGAGGGAGCCAGGCGGCCAGGCAGCGGTGGGAGGTGGGTGGGGAGAAGCTTCCAGGCAGGAGAAGAGCAAGGGCTGAGTCCCTAGGGCTGGAGGGTGTTTGCCAAACTGAAGGGACAGGGAGGGGTGGGCTGTGAGGCTGCAGCTTGGAGAGTGAGTGAGAAGGTGAGGTGGAGCCCCAGGTGGGTGGAGCCCCAGATGATGGGTGGAGCCCCAGGTGGGCGGAGCCCCAGATGGGTGGAGCCCCAGATGATGGGTGGAGCCCCAGGTGGGTGGAGCCCCAGGTGATGTGGAGCCCCAGGTGGGTGGAGCCCCAGGCACCAACCTAAGCAAAACACAGGCCACTCAGTCCAGCTCAAGGGGATGACCCAGAACCCCTACCCACCAGCTCAGCCTGGCCTTGCCCAGATTCACTGCAAGGCCTGAGGCTCGTCCTGAAACCCAGAACCTCCCTAATGGGATCTCCGCAATGAGAGAGGCTGGCTGGATGATGGTCACCATTCCTTCCAGTTTCAGCCAAGCTGGGACAGCCCTGGGGGGTTTCTCTTGTCCCCATGCCATGGATACAGTGCTGGGGGGGGTCCCAGTTCCCCAGCACAGTCCTCAGGTTTCAGGGACCTTGGCTACTCTTTTTGAGAATCTACTACAACTTTTTGCAGAACCTAAAAGGGCAAATGTGAGTTCCAGCCACATCGTTCCCCCCACTTTTCTCACTCAAGAACCTTGTTCCTGATACTGCCTTATCCTTACACTACTGAGCTGTTACTGACTTCACCCTCACAATTGGATTAGGACTTTTTCTTAAATGATCTTCTTTTAAAAGGAAACATTGTATCACTGCTACGTGATACTTGCCATAAATTGAAAGGAACCATGAAATAAATACTTTGCAATATCCATGTTATTAAATTCTAGCTCGATACCATCCTAGCCTGTGCTCTGTCTTTGTTTAAAATGGAAATTTGCAAGTGCTAGAAATGCCTTAAAGGGGCTAAGGACTCTAGAAGCAAACAGAGACTTTCTCCTAAATAAGCAGAAAGTCTGAGAGAGAATGAAAAAGGGATCATTTCGCCCTGTGACTCAATTTTGTTTAACATCAAGTATGAGTACATCTTAAAATTATCTTCCAAACAAAACCTAAACCCAAACAAAATGAAACAAAGCCCCAGCCTGTCTGACTTAAGTAAAGACAAGAGGCTGTAAACAAGCGAACAGGGAGCTCACCAAGACTCCCAGAGGCCCAGAGACTCAGGGGCAGTGCTCAAAGCATCCTGCAGAACTGGCCCAAGGAAGGTTCCTGGAGGTCCGTGTTGGACACAAGTGCCACCACCCCCATCAGGACTGCTCACCGGCCCCTGACAGCAGAACTGCTGCTGTTGCCACCACCCCTGGAAATAGAATGCAGCTGCCGTAGCCCCTCACTGCAAGTGGGCTCCCAACTTTTTTTTTTTTTTTTTTGAGACAAGTGTCTTGCTCTGTTGCCCAGGCTGGAGAGCAGTGGTATAATCATGGCTCACTGCAGCCTGGATCTCCTGGGCGCAATCGGTCCTTCCACCTCCGCCTCCCAAGTAGCTGGGACTATAGGCATGAGCCATCACTCCAGGCTAATGTTTGTGTTTTTGGTAGAGACAGGGTTTAGCCATGTTGCCCAGCCTCCAACTTCTTTATATTACTAGCTTCTAATTCAAAATCTGGGTGGTTTATCTGATTGGAAGGACTGGGGTCATGTGATGGTCCTCTAGCTGCAAAGCTGCCTGGGAAAATGAGTGACATTTTCAGCTGCTATCATGAGAGGTGGATTTTGTCTCAAAACATGGGAGATTCCCCAGGCATGGGAAGGGAAGTTGAATACCCAAATGTCAGAAAAAGAAGGAGATGACCATTACATGTACCACCTGTGCCAAAGACAGCATGCACTGCGAGCCCAGCTGCCACCCTTTGGAAGGCAGGAAAATGTCCCTGTGAGGTTGGCCCTTGGCTAAAGTCTAGGAACTCAGATTTCCTGAGGGTCCTACCCACCATTAACTGATAAGAGTGGCTTCTGTGTCTAAAATACCTATACAAATGATAGCGTTTGTGCTGAACACCTGCGCTCCTTCTGGGAGTCGAATTTTCCTACCTGCCAGGCCAAGATTGCCACATGACCAGCCTCCGTACAAATCCCAGGCCCTGAGCCTCCAGTGAGCTTCCCTGGTGGACACCGTCTCACGTGTGCTGTCACAGCTCATTGCTGGGGGAATTCCGTGTCCTGTGTGACTAATTGCAGGGGGAGAGGCTCCTGGAAGCTTGTGACTGGTCTATGCCTTTACCTACGAGCCTCTTCCTTTGCTGATTTCACTTGGTGTCTTTTCACCATAAGTCAGAGCCAGGAGGATGACCCTGTGCTGAGGCCTGGTGAGGCTTCCTACTGAACCATCAGTCCTGAGGGTGACCTTGGGGCCCCTCCAGCATACCACCAGTGACAGCCTTTAAAAAACACCCACTCAGCCTCACTCAGCATCTCTCAGAGAAGATCGAAGTCCAGATACTCTTGGGATTTCTAACTTCTAAATAGTGGCAATGACTGTTCAAGGTGTGTTTGTGAACTGGGTAAGGCAAGTCTACATAGCCCTGTTGACAGAGGGGGAGACTGAGGCTCAAAGAGCAGAGTGGCCTGCCCAAGACCCTGGGTCCAGTGAGGTGAGAGTGGAGGTGAGAGCCAGAGCGCCTGGGCCCCTTCCCCAAAGCTCTCTCCAACCTTATGAAGCCTTCATAGGGTACATCTCACCAGTCAAGGGCTCCATATTGTACAAGATCATTCCAGACAACCAGAGAGCTTGCTTGTGCGCTCTCTCTCTCTCTCTTTTCCTTCTTCTCTCTCTATCTTTCTTTCTTTTCTGTTTTTCTTTCTTTCATTTATCTTTGAGGCAGGATCTACCGCTGTCACCCAGACTGGAGTGCAGTGGTACAATTATGGCTCACTGCAACCTTGACCTCCCAGGCTTAAGTGATCCTCCAACCTCAGGCTCCCAAGCACATGTCACCATGCCTGGTCAATTTTTGTATTTTTTTTTTTTTTTTTTGAGATGGAGTCTCACTCCAGTGCCCAGGCTGGAATGCCATGGCATGATCTCAGCTCACTGCAATCTCCACCTCCCGGGTTCAAGCGATTCTCCTGCCTCAGCCTCTCAAGTAGCTGGGATTACATGTCTCTGCCACTATGCCCAGCTAAGTTTTGTACTTTTAGTAGAGATGGGGGTTCACCATGTTGGCCAGGATGGTCTTCATCTCCTGACCTCAAATGATCTGCCTACCTCAGCCTCCCAAAGTGCTGGGATTACGGCGTGTGCCACCACGCTCATTCTAATTTTTGTATTTTTTGTAGAGACGGGGTTTTGCCATTTTGACCTGACTGGTCTCTAACTCCTAGACTCAAGTGATCCTCCCACCTCAGCCTCCCAAAGTGCTTGATTACAAGTGTGACCCACCACACGTGGCCAACCTGAGCCTTCTTGTGAATGTATATGTTGTTATTTCAATTATGTCTGCCTCAAATGCAGCATGCGGCCAGAATTTTTTTCCACCACCACTGTCTGATAGTTAAACATGCATCACCCACCCGCTGACATCAGCGTTTCTCCACCTGCCGTTCTCAGACCACCTGCATCTGAACCAGAATCACCTGGTGTGCTTGTTTAACATGCAGATTTCTGGGCCTCTCCCAGACATGTCCAATTGGAACTCCCAGGGGGGCACTCAAGAACACGCACTTAACAAGCTCCCCAGGGAACGTTTATGTTTAGCACAGTGTCCACCAGAGTCCTCAGTAAATCAAAACAGGACCAGAGAAAGTGCAGGCTGGGGGGACTTTAGAGTTAAGCATCCATATTTCAGCCTGCATTGCAGGGTCCCCCGCGGCATATTTAGGTCTCATTCTAAATATTTATTTAGAGCCAAAACTGTCAGCCATGTCTAACATAACTGGATACTGTGCTTGCAAGTTCAACTCAAAACAGAGGACAAGTTTTGCCCTTTTATTGTTGCTTTTAGTGTCCAGAACCTAGCACATCTTCCTCAGCCATTACAGTGGATTGGCTGGTGGCCCCAAAAGACACGTCCATGTCCCACTCCCTGGGACCTGGCAAAATTACCTGTGTGGTAAAGAGCAGATGTTACCTTACATGGGAAAATGTGGGAGTGACTTAAGCATTCTGAGTGGAGGTGCTTATCCTGGATTCTCTGGGTGGGTCCTATATCCAATAACAAGTGTCCTCACTAGAGTGAGCCAGGCCGGGTGCAGTAACTCACCTCTATAATCCCAGGACTTTGGAAGGTCAAGGTGGGAGGATTGCTTGAGGCCAGGAATTCAATACCAGCCTGGGTGAGACTCCCATCTCTACAAAAAAAAAAAAATTAGCCAGGGGCAGGGTGCGGTGTCTCAGGCACATAATCCCAGCACTTTAGGAGGCTGAGGCATGTGGATCACCTGAGGTCAGGAGTTTGAGACCAGCCTGGCGAACATGGTGAAACATTGTCTTTACTAAAAATATAAAAATTAGCCAGGTGTTGTAGCGGGTGCCTGTAATCCAAGCTACTTGGGAGGCTGAGGCAGGAGAATCGCTTGAACCCAGGAGGCAAATGTTACAGTGATCTGAGATCATACCATTGCACTCCAGCCTGGGCAACAAGAGCAAAACTCATCTCAAAAAAATAAAATAAAATAAAATCAGCCAGGCATGGTGGCTTATGCCTGTAATCTCGGCATTTGGGGTAGCTGAGGCAGAAGGATCACTTGAGCCCAGGAGTTCAAGACCAGCCTAGGCAAGACTCCCATATCTACAAAAAATAAAAAGGTAACTGGGTATGGCGGTGCACACCTGTAGTCCCAGCTACTCGGGAGGCTGAAGCAGGAGGATCACTTGAGCCCAGGGCTTTGAGGCTATAGTGAGCTACGATTTCATCACTGTACTCCAGCCTGGGTGACAGAGTGAGATTCCGTGAAAAGAAAAGAAGAGGAAAGGAAAGGAAAGGGGAAAGGGGAAGGGGAAGGGAAGGAGAGAGAGAGAGAGGGAAGGAAGGGAGGGAGGGAGGGAGGGAGAGAAGGAAAGGCAGAGGGAGACTAACAGAGAGGAGGTGAGGTTGGTGTGACAGCAGCCACCAGAGTTGGAAGAGGCAGAGAATGGACCTTCTCCTGGAGCCTCCAGGGGGACCAGGGCCCTGCTGATGCCCTGATTTCATGCCCTGGCCTCCAGAGCTGCCAGAAAAGAAATTCCTATTTTTTCAGGCCACCCTATTTGTGGCCATCTGCTACAGCAGCAGCAGTAGTTTCCAGGAAACTAATATAACCCTGAAAAGTACTCCACACTTTGAGAAGAAAAAGTAAGGCATTCCGTTTGCCCCACCCAGGGCCTTTGCACAGGCTGATGGTTCAGCCCAGGTGCCAGCTTGCCGCATGGCCAGCTCCTCACAATTTCTGTCCCACCTCCTCACAGACGCTTTCCTTGACACCCCCACCCAAACTGATTGCTGTCCAGCTCCTCACCTGTGTTAGTTTCCCTCGCACTTACCGGGAGTGAAATGATCTGCTCATTGGTTTGCTTGTTGGTAGTTACCGCAGGAGCAGAAACCTCCTCTTGTTCACTGCTGTGTTTCCAGTGCCAGGCACTGAGTGGGAGCAAAAGAAACAACATTGAGTAAAAGTAATTACCATCATATTACATGAAAACATCGAGAAATTCAAATTCTGTCTGATAAAGCTTAATATCCCAAAGAATTTTTCAGTCACAAAGGATCTTTGGGCTACACCCCCAGCCCCTGGGGTGGGCTGTTACTCCTTCTGCCATAAATTCACTCAAATGGGAAACTGAGCACCTGACCTTTGTCCTCTTCTTGCTAGTTGTGGCTGTGTGACCTTGGGCTTACATCCTTCTCTGAGTCTCAGTAGACTCATTAGTAAAGTGAGGACTCTGATTTACTGTTAGCGATGGGTTTCTATTTAGGGAGCAGCTTCCACCTGCCCCACCCCGTGCTAAATCTTTTACAGGTAGATTTCCGTGGGGTCCTCATGACAATCCTATGAAATAGGAACTATTATTGACCCCACTTGGCAGATGAGGAAACGGAGGAACAAGAAAGTGTCATCACTTGCCCAGAGTTGCATAGCTAGCAAGATAGAACACATGCCAGGATGCCAAGCCATTCAGGATGCCCCCTGCTCTCAAGCCCACAGCTCAATTTGAACAGTAGGCCAAGGGTGACTTAAATTGTTAATAAACATATATGTGCATAACTGCACACTTGCTGGTCTTTAATCACGGTGGATGTCTGGGGAAATTGTTTTCTTCTTTCTCTCGTTTTAAAAAATATGGAACCGAGGCCGGGCGCGGTGGCTCACGCCTGTAATCCCAGCACTTTGGGAGTCCGAGGCAGGTGGATCACGAGGTCAAGAGATCGAGACCATCCTGGTCAACATGGTGAAACCCTGTCTCTACTAAAAATACAAAAAATTAGCTGGGCATGGTGGCACGTGCCTGTAATCCCAGCTACTGAGGAGGTTGAGGCGGGAGAATTGCCTGAACCCAGGAGGCGGAGGTTGCGGTAAGCCAAGATAGTGCCATTGCACTCCAGCCTGGGTAACAAGAGTGAA
>NW_016107539.1:513004-528508 GCF_001604975.1 Cebus imitator | reverse complement strand
CCTAAAAAATATGGAACCGGCCAGGCTCGGTGGCTCACACCTGTAATCCCAGCACTTTGGGAGGCCAAAGCAGGTGGATCACTTCAGGTCAGGAGTTTGAGACCAGCCTGGCCAACATGGTAAAAATCTATCTCTACTAAAAATACAAAAATTAGCTGGACGTAGTGTTGGGCACCTGTAGTCCCAGCTACTTGGGAGGCTGAGGCAGGAGAATTGCTTGAACCCAGGAGGCAGAGGTTGCAGTGAGCTGGGTTGTGCCACTGCATGCCAACCTGAGCGACAGAGTGAAACTCCCATCTCAAAAATATATGTACATAACAGAAGCCAGCACGCTGAAAGTCTGATCAGTCAGCATCTAAATCAAAGAATAATTGCAAATTATGTTTCCCACTGCACTCTGTAAACATCCATGGGGGAGAATGTTCTGGTTGTAATGACCCTCACATTTGTTAATGTAGGACTCCTGCTTCTCTCCCGACGCAGGCAGATATACCGCTGGACCAGTCGGAGGGATGCCACGAGTCCTTGAATTATTCACTATTAAAAGGCACTGAGCTGCCGGCGTCCGCTCTGAATTATTTAGCACTGTCAGGTAGCTCTGTGTGTGTAATATCCATACATTGTGTTTGCATTCGCTCAGTTAGAAGTGACTTCATTCTAGGCAGTGTTGGGAACATCTCTGTCTCTGGCATCAGTTACTCAGTCCATCCTGAAGTCAGGAAGAGCTAACGGTGTTTGCTAGGGGCGTAGTGGTTCAGAATGAAGACCAGGAAGAAACAGAGGGATTAATGTCCCCCCAAAATGTGAGATGACAGGGTATCTCTCACAGGGAAAAAGGCAGAGCAACAATGAGGTTTTAGCTGCACCTTGATCGAGAACCCACTGGGGCCTATGACAAGTCTTTCTTTGAGAACATAGGATAGCTATCCTGCTTTTCCTACAGTAGCTGGTAGATAAGATGCATCTATACAACAACTGAGGGAAAACAAAACAGTGTTCATCTAAACTTCACCTCTCACACCAGGCGACCTCTGACTTACTCCTCAGCGTCTTGGATTCTACATCCGTAAAATGGGCGTGAAGAGACTTTCCTCATGGCACGGTGCTGAAGAGCACATGAGTTTCAAGCACGATCTGTACATGCTCATCCATCAACACCTAACACCGCATAGGCACCAATAAGTATGCAGGGGATCTGGAAAATGAATGAATATGAAGAAAGGCGGTTGGTATCTGATCGGATAAAAGGAGGCAGAAGTACCCACCTCTCTAGGCTGAACCCTAGAGAGCAGTGATACTGAGGGAGCTGAGAACCAACTTTCCTTCCTCCTTTATCCTTTTTTATTTTAAATTTTAATTTTCATGGGCACATAGTAGGTTTGTTTATGGAGTACATGAGATACTTTGATACAAGCCTGCAATGTGTCATCATCACATCATGTAAAAGGAGGTATCTAACCCCCTGCTTCATTCTTGCAGGCCCCAAGTCCTTCTGCTGTGCTAAGGACGGCAACGTGTGTGGGATTCAGAAATTGCATTTAATAAACATTTATTGAGCATGTACTAAGTGCTGGGCACTGTTTAAAGCTGTGGGAATATATCCATGAATTAAAAACCAGGCCAAAATGCCCATCTACTCTAGTATAAAGAAAACAGAATTGCTGTCCTCAAGGAGCTTAGAAAGAGAGACGGGTAAACAAGTCATAGCATAAAGTGTCACCGGTGCTGACAGACGCCTTGGTGCAGGGCGCAGTGAGGGAGGAAGGCAACCAGCATGGGGAGAGTTGTGTGGGGTTTCAAGAGAAGCGCCACAAAGGAGGTTGCATCCAAGCTGAACGAGGGGCTGTCAAATCCTCGCCTGTGCTGTCCACAGAGATGCCTGGGAAAGACGCTGGGCTTTGGCACATGGTCGAATTCTCCATTCATAAAAGGGCACTTTCAAAGATGAGGCCTTGTGCTGCCACAATAGATGAATTTCTCTGTTAACTTTAGGAGATAATAAAAATTTAATTAAACATCTGCTGGGTTACAAAAGGCAGCCATCATGAAAAAGTAATCTCTGTCATTTCCTCTTGAAAATGGCCAGTGGAAAATAGATGGGGAAAGCAGCCTGATAAAATATAAGGCCGTCTTGGCCAGGCTGGAGACCTAGCATGGAAAATTAGGAGACGCTTTTTCTTTCCTCTCTTTGAAGGTGTCTACTTTCTTAGGGGCTTCCTGTAAAAGAACCTGCAGTCAGCCCATTAACAGGATTCAGGCAAATCCCAGCACTTGCGGTGGACGGGAGGAGAAGTTGAAAGGACCTTCAATGTCAAGGGCAGTCTTGGGGCTCATTTGGTTGCAAATGATGGAAACTCCATCTTCAGGCATGGATGGATCCAGGTACTCATGATGTAATCAGGAATTTGTCTCTGACCATCTCTGGTCTCTGTCTTCCTCTGCACCGGCTTCATTCTTAGAGGGTATCCCCCGTGTCCTAGCAAAATGGCCTCTGCAGTCCTAGGTGTACATCCTACCCGCTGAGCACAGACAGCAGAAAGATCATCTCTTGTCTAATAATGCCTGCAGAAGTCCTAGGATTGGCTCTGAGCAGCCTGACTTGAGTCACATGCCAATACCTAAAGCACTCTCTGTGTACGTCAGGCCTGGGTCACACATCCCTTCTCAGCACCAGGGGTCTGGAGCCAGCCCTTCTTGAACCACAGGGTCTGAGAGCGGAGAACTGGTCACTCGTCAAAGTAAAGCTAAGGCTCAGTTACCAACATAGAGTGGAAGGGATGCTAGTCAGAACAGAACCATCACCCGGTAGGGGCTCCTGGGAGAGTCTATGTCAAGGCGAGATGACTTAGCACTGCCACCGTGTGACCCCGGGATCCCAAGGGAAGGCGTGATTCTTGGTAGGCATTGGTGTCTAAACCCTGAGCTCCACCTTAGCCAGGCGGCCTTGACCATGTGTGCTCGCTCTGAGGAGGAGCAAGCTGTGGGTACAGCGTCTGAAGCCGAATCCCCAAGCACTGTGCTGCATCGGGGTCCCACTGCAGCAGCCCCCCTACAACAGCACGTGGCAAAGGTCAGGAACCATTGCCTCTAGCTGCTGTGCTGATCGGTCACCATGAGCTTAGAAAGCACTGGTGGCTGGGTGACCAAAGGGACCTGCTCCCAAGCTCGCGCAGAGCAGCAGGGTTTAGAGGCTTGTCTCGGGGGAGGCATCAGAAACTGTGGCAATGGAAGCCACATGTGGTTGGGACTGATATGTGTGCGCATGTGAAACCCTGGATACAGTCAGAAGTGTTTGATGAGTGGGCAGATCCCGGCAGGATGAACAGTACCAACCACAAGCCGCCTCGTACCAGGCAGGCACTGTGCTGAGCACCTGAGGAATCATGTCTCTTCATCCTAACAGCAGCCCCAGGAAATAAGAACCACAGACATTCTTTTATAGATGAGGAAACTCAAGTCGAAAGAGATTATTTCACTTGCTCAAAGTCACACAGCAGTAAGTGGCAGAACTGGGATTTGAACCCAGGACTCCTGGACCACAAAGGTCCTGCTTTTCTCACTTCAATATGGAACTCCCCCATACACACACACACACATACACACACACACACACACACACACACACACACAGAGCAAGTAAACACTTTGCACACATCCACACTGAGGCACCAGATCATGCAGGTTACAGAGAGAATGAAGAGTCATCCATGGACCAGAAGTAGACATTTTAGTGCTGGGGGCCTGGGTTCAGATCCTGTTGCGATTGTTTGAAACTGCTGGCCTCTTGTAAGTCACTTAAGTCTCTCCTTGCTGTTTTATCCCCTGTAAAAAGGGAATAATAGTATCCTGGCCACCCCCAGAACGCCACAGGACCAGGCACATGGATGTGTTTGAAAACCATAAAGATGTAAGTAATCATAATAATATTCTGCAGAGGAGGCCAATTAATGTATTAAATATTTTTGAGGGGGAAAATGGTTTGTGTTGATACCACAACAGTTTCTCAGCACGAACAATGCCATCTGCCTGCAAATATTGTGATGTGGGAAGGAAGAAACAATCTTCATCCAATTATCTTCCTTATAAAGATGTACTGAAGTACAATTAATTCTCTAACTCTTCCACAATATTCTCTTAATTAGTGGTATAAATAGGCATTTCTTCCCAAAGCTTCTGCTGCTATATACTAAACGCTGTTTCCTCATTCGTAATATGCTAATATACTAGTAATTAAGAGCTTTGAGATTCTGTTTAATGACGGCGTTTGGTTTGTTGAGGATAATTGCATCTCCTACCCACTATTCTGGAGTTACCAGGCAGAATCTAGAGGCATAAATGGGCACAAAAGGGAGAAGGGGAGCTCCTCCTCTCTCTGGGTGGTACCCATTCAGACCTGTCTCCCCGAGACCCTGCGGGGTATGAGCTCGACCCCTTTTCCTACTCCTTCCTGCAAAGGGCGGTGTTCTTCCAGCGTACACATTTCCTCCTGTCCCTGCCTTTGGACTTGACATCTCACTCCCTCCAGACTTCTCACCTGCAAGCTGCAGCCTGAAGATAACACTAGCACAGGCTTCTCAGCCTCAGCCCTGCTGACATCTGGGGTGGGAAAATCCTCTGTCGTGGGGGCCATCCCGTGCACTATGGGATGTTCAGCAGCATCCCTGGCCTCCACCCACTAGTGAGCAGCACCCACCTCCCTGGCATAACAATCAAAAATCTTCTTGGGCACTGCCAAATATCTCCTGGGGCAGGTGGGTGCAAAATCAGCTCCAGTTGAGAACTGCTGACCTAGTGCAAAAAGATTAAGAACAATGGAAAAGTCTACTCATGGAGGGTCAATTAAATAAAACATGACACCTTTCTCCAATGAAATTTCTCCAGCAGTTAAAAAGAGGAAGTCGGCCCTATACAAACCGATGTAGAACAATCTTCAAGCAAAAAAGTCAAGGAGCAGAACAGTATCTATAGGAAGCTGATTTTTATGTTCACCCTATTTGCATTCAGGAGAAGGACACAAGAAGATTGTGACAGTTGTCACCTCCTTGGAGGACATTTCAGTCTGTTTTGACTACTGTAACAAACTCCCATAGACTGGGTGGCTTGTAAACCACAGAAATTTATTCCTCACAGCTCTGGAGACTGGGAATTCCAAGATCAAGGTGCCAGATAGATTTGGTGTCTGGTTGATAGGATTTGGCTGTGTCCCCATCTTGAATCGTAGCTCCCATAATTCCCACATATTGTGGGAGGGACCCAGTGGGAGATAATTGACATAGGGATGGTTTCCCCCATACTGTTCTCATGGTAGTGAGTAAGTCTCAGCAGATCTGATGGTTTTATAAGGGGAAACCCTTGCATTTGGCTCTTGTTCTCTCTTGTCTGCCATCATGTAAGATATGCCTTTCACTGTCTGCCATGATCGTGTGGCCTCCCCAGCCACGTGGAATTGTGAGTCCATTAAACCTCTTTTTCTTTATAAATGACCCAGTCTCGGGTATATCTTTATCAGCAGCATGAAAACGGAGTAATACACCAGAGAAGGCCCATTTTCTGGTTCCTGGATGACCATCATTTTGCTGTATCCTCACATGACAGAAGGGTAAAAGGAGCTCTCTCAGGACTTATTCATGAGGGCACTAATCCCATTCACGAGAACTCTGCTTTCACGACCTAATCACCTTCCAAAGGCCCCACCTCCCAACAGCATCACCTTAGGGGTCAGGATTTCAACATGAATTTGAAAGGAACACAAATATTCCATCCCTAGCAGAAGGTAACCAGAGAGCTGGACATCAAAACAGAAGAAAAAGAGTAAGTTGGCCCAATAAGAACCAACGTAGAATAATCTTCAGAAAAAAGTCAAGGAGCAGAACAGTATCAAGAAGAAAAAGCCTTGACATGGCTCAATTTTTGTATGAGTTTTGTTCCACAGACATGCATTACTTATTTAAAGGTTAAATATAATAATAATTTAAAAAAATACCTAGCACATTGTTTGACTTGGAACAGTCTCGAATTCTACTTTTGTTCACTCCTCAGGGAGCCTCTCAGGCAGGATTTTTTTTAATGTCACATTCTGTCATCTTGAACATAATCAAGAACTCATATCTTGAAAGCATTTTCCAAGCCATGCAGACTGACATGTTCTTTGTGAGGCCAGGCCACTGCTGGGTTTTCAGAGAGAGAAACTGGGGTCTAAGGCTTGGGAGTGTCAGGTCCCTGAATCTGACATGACCTTAAGTCCTCTGTGACATTTCACAGGCAGGGTTGATGGGAAAGCTGAAATATAAAATCCAGAGATATGAAGAATCACCTGGAGGGAGTAGTTTGATTCATTGCTTTATGAAAGGAATTTAAATGGGGCTGCTTCAAATAGCGAGCCCCTTTGGCAGAAGAAAAATACACCTTGCCTGAAAAGAAGTGTGATTTATTTCACCCTTTTTAGGACCGTCTCTCTCTGATGATAGACATTTAAGTCCTGCCTCATACATGGGTCAGCTTATGGGTAATGAACACGGCATGAGAGACTTTAAAAGCCATTTAATCTTTCTGGTATCAGTCTCCTTATCTGTCAACCACTCAAGTCATTGAGCCAGACCAACATTTTCCAGTGTGTTTGGTACAGCTCCGCAGAAAATTATTAGTTGTTATGCAAGAGATAAGGCCTCATGAGAAACTAAGCTGGAAAAAAACTGGCTTAAAGGAAATTAGGCACATTGCTTTATTGCAGAACTTCTCAGAGCCTTTATTGAGAGTGACAGTATTTTTTTTTTCCTTTTTTTTGAGATGGAATCTCACTCTGTCACCAGATTGGAGTACAGTGGCACCATCTCAGCTCACTACAACTTCCACCTCTGGGGTTCAAGCGATTCTCTTGTTTCAGCATCCATGTAGCTGGGATTATAGGCACGTGCCACCACGCCCAGCTAATTTTTGTATTTTTAGTAAAGACGGAGTTTCACCATGTTGGTCAGGATGGTCTTGATCTCTTGACCTCGTGAGCCACCCGCCTTGGCCTCCCGAAGTGCTGGGATTACAGGCATGAGTCACTATCTGGCAACAAGAGTTTTTCTTGAAAAATTAATGTGTGCGTTTTTTTCCCTTCCTACATTTTCCAGGGTCCTTTTCCTAGAAGGTGTGGAGACCCTTCTCTGCTTCCTCAAATTAAAGTCTCTTCCTGCAAAGAAGCAGCTTCAATTCAAAGTCTCTTTCTGCCTTTAATAAGTCAGGTGAAATAGCATGGCAATGTGACATGTATTCCAGCAGCAGAAAAAGGGTGATGAGCTTTGAAGGCAAGGAGAGAGATAAAAGAATCTGCAAAACTAGAGACAGAAGGTATTCTGGGGCTTCAGTGCCCTACAAAGTGGTACTCCCCACACACCCCCGTGCCTCGCCACAGGCCCCCACCAATCAAGTAGATAACAAGACCCAGAGAAGTAGCTGGCAAAGAATTCCATTTGCCAGAAACAGCAAAGCTTCCAAACAAAAAGAGGGATCGCTCAGAGGATGCCCGATAACTAGAAGAGCCCTCACCCCATTGCATTCTGAGATGCCCCTCCCAAGACTGCAATACCAGGGGAGGAAGCACCAGTGATGACCAAGGCTGAATCTCCCAATAGCCTGGGGGGAGAGCAGCTCAGAGAGGCACGAGTGGGTTTAAAACATATTTTTTTTAAAATCAGTGACAACAACGCAATGCAGGATTTGAAGCCTGCCGGTTGAGATTCATGTCTACAACAAGGACTAAAGACTGAACCTCTAAGCGGGAACGCATGCCTTCCCGAACTTCTTCTCTTTCTGTCTGTGGATCATAGATGTCTCGGTGAGTCAATGAGGATGATAAAGAAGCAACATAAATTGCCGAGACTAATAGAACACCCAATGCATTCTACCAGATGTCCTATAGTTCTACCAACTAATAGAACACCCTGGCCCTTCAGGGCTCACAGGAGGACTCAATGGAAGAGACAGAGGATATTAGGGAGTGAAAGTAAGCTGCTTAGATGGTGCCCAGAAACTGAAGGGTAATTTAGCATTTCTAAGAGCCTCAACAAAGTGTGTGCCTTTTAACCTAGTCATTCTTCTTCTGGGAAACTGTGATAAGGATTTAATATAGAATGCTAGGGGGATCTTCGGGTAATAAAAATTAAGTTATTCATAATTGGGGATGCAAGGGAAGGAAATAAATTGAAGTCCAAGAATTAGAGAATGAAGAAGGAAATTACAGCACCTCCACCTGATGAACTGTGATGCATCCATTAACAGTGAGGTTTATGGTAAGATGTTAGTGATATGAAAATATTTAATGTAAGGAAGCAAAGCGGGATACAGGTTGGTACATTTCACACATCTCAACTGGGACTAAAATGTGCAGAAAAAAAAGTCTGAAAAGAAATGTACTAAAATGTTAACTGGAGCAGGCAAGCGGGGAAGAATGGAAAAACCAGAGGACACGGTTTTACAGCACCCAAAGGCAGCGCGTAAGGCAGGCGGGAATTCCCTCTCTACCATGATGTCAGGATGTAAGAGGCCACCTGGAAAGGGGAGATGGGCTGGTCAGAGGAGAGCAGGGCAGAATGCGAAGATGGCACAGCATAGGTCCTCTCCCAGATTCGGAAATAGGGCCCTGTATTCATTTTTTACGCCTGCCATAACAAAAATGCCACAAGCGCAGCAGCTCAAAACAACACAAATGTATTGTCTTACTGTTACTGTAGGTCCAAAGTCCGGGTGGGCTTGACTGGGCCCACTGCTTAGGGTCCCACAAAGCCAAAGTCAAGGCATCAGCAGGGCTGTGTTCCTTCCCGGAGGCTCTGGGGGAAATCCACTTCCAAGCTCATTCATGCTCTGGTTCAATATCGTTCTGTGTGGTTGTTGGACTGAGGTTTCCATTCCTTGCTGGCTATCATCCAGGGCCGGTCTTTGCTCCAAACAGCTGCCTACATTCCTTCTCGTATTTTCCATGAGGCCCTCTCCACTTCCGATCCCTCTGACTTCACCCTCTGTCCCATCTCTCTGCCTCTGGCTAGAGAAATTTCTCTGCTTTTAAGGGCTCCGGTAATTAAATTGGGCCCACTCAGACAATCTAGGAGAATCTCCCTGTTTTAAGGTCCATAATTTAACATCTGCAAAGTCCCTTTTCCCATGTGACATACAATATTGGTGGGTTCCAGAGCATAAGGTATGGGCGTCTTTGTGGGCCGCTCTGCCAGCTGCAGATCCCACCTCTCCTGCTGCCTCACTTCGAGCACCTGACCTCACTTTCAAGCACCCGACACCACACACCAGAACAGGGCCGCCACCCTGCCTCCAGTCTGAACGCACCCCAGTGTCTGTCTCCAAGTGTGCGCCCAGAGCTAGGACACATCTGGAACTCCAGCAACCTCAACTGGGGGCTGCGCAGCCCCGTTCGGTTGTCTTCTCCTCGAGAGTCTCAAGAGACTGTTACGTAGCCAACACCAACCAGGCTGCACCCACTCCAATCAAACATTTGTCAGGTGGCTGTAAAAAACGTGAGAGAGGGCTCACACCTGTCATCCCAGGACTTTGGGAGGCTGAGGCAGGCAGATCACTTGAGGCTGAGAGTTCGAGACCAGCCTGGCCAACATGGTGAGACCCTGTCCCTACTAAAAATACAAAAGAATTAGCTGGACGCGACAGTGCCTGCCTATAAGTCCAGCTAATTGAGAGGCTGAGGCACGAGAATCACTTGAACCCAGGAGGCAGAGGTTGCAGTGAGCTGAGATCACACCACTGCACTCCAGCCTGGATGACACAGTAAGACTCTATCTCAAAAAAAAAAGTGAGAGAGAAGGAAGAACGACAGTTCCTGTGCCGCCCTCATCACTCTGCCAGACTCTCCCGGCCTCAGCTGAACGCTCCTTGGAGCTGCCTCGGGAGCCATCCCTGAGAGAGGCTTGTTCCTGAGCCCCCTCCTCAGACCAACTGAATCAGAGCCTCTGGACATCAAGGCCCTGGAATCTGCATTTTCAATGTGTCCTTGCTCTCCCCCAGGTAATTCCTGTGCACACTGTTTAGAGGGGAGCTCTCTAACTCAAAAGCCTGAAGCTACTAACTTAGAAAGTTGCATGCCTGGAGTGAGAATCAGAGGGCGGGTGGACTCTTCTCTGAACTCTGAAATTAATGCAGCATCAAGGGGAAGCCCTTTGGGAAACAGTGGAGAAAAAGAGAGACTGGGCTGCAAAGCCAGACAACGAGGTTCTGCTGAGGAGAGTTCACGGCGCGGGGCACGTGGGAAGACGGACCAGCCTGCCTGAGTGGCTGATCTTGGCAGCAGGGTTGGGTTGGAGGATGAGCCTCAAGCAGAGCTAAGCTGAAAAGCTGGTGCAGCACTGCTGCAGTGCCCGTGTCTCGGGGCCAGGCGGGCCTGCGTTCACCAAGTTCCCCAGCTGTCTTATGCTGGGAAATAGCTCATTCTCTCTTAGACTGCTTCCTTATCTGTGAAATGGGGACAATGATAGTCCTTTCCGGTTAGGGCTTTTGGGAGAATGAGAGAGGTGTTTCACTTAAAGCTGTTTTGTGCTGGCCGTGGTGGCTCATGCCTGTAATCCCAGCACTTTGGGAGGCCGAGGTGGGCGGATCACTTGAGGTCAGGAGTTCGAGACCAGCCTGGCCAATGTGGTAAAAACCCATCTTTAAAAAAAATAAGAAATAAAGAAAAAACTGTTTTGCTTGCATCAGCAAAGAATGCTCTTGGCTGCAAGTAATAGAAAACCTATGACAGAAGTCCCAGAGGTTGGTTCTTTTGAGCAAGGATTCCTCGGCAGCTCCATAGGATCAGGACAGAGATCTCAGGCTCTGTAGGCAGGGCCTCCCAAATGTGCACCCAGATCACCTGGAGACCGAGGTGTAGATTTTGGTGCAGTAGGTCTGCAGTGGGGTCCACATTTCTAACAACCTGGCCTGCAGACCGCACTGAGTAACAGGAGCCTTTCTTTCATCACTACAAAATGGCTGCTTTGCTCCAGCCATCACGTTTTCAGGCAAGGCACAAAGGGGCATGGTAGAGGGCTATGCTGGCCATGTCTCCTCCTGTTATCTAGGTAAAAAAAAAAACGAAGCTTTCTCATGAGCTACCAGAGCAGACCTCCTCGTGGGTTTTGTTGGTCTAAAATAGGCCTTGCAGCTAGCCACGGCGACACAGGAAGCTGAGAAAATGATAAACGGGATTGTCAGGATGGGCTTGAAATTTAAGCCTTAAATCAATAACAGTTCACCCAGAGCCGAGCGCTCTGCCACCCAGTATAAAGTCAGGTTTGTTGAGCAAGCAGGAAGGATGGATGCTGGGGAGCAAACTGCAGCATTCTAGCCACACTCACTGCTTGTTTATGAATAAAGCACTTCACATAAACTCTCAATACATGATAGCATTTCATCAGCAGCATCTCATTCACATGGATTGAGAGGACAAAATGCCAGTTGCCTTCCACACTCCCAAATGACCTCATGCAGAATGGGGGAGGAGGCACGAGGCCTCCTGGACTGCGCAGAGCATGCAAGATCATGGGAGCCGCCTTGAACAACTCAAGGAAAGCGTCCACACGAGTCAAGAGCTAAGCTCCCTGGGATCGTGGGTCACAGAGGTAAACCCCGAGCACATAGCTGGCTGCCTCCCCTTCTCTGTAGCTCACACTTCCCCAAGGGGCGATTTCCAGCTTCACTCTTATCCACTTCCTTAATCACAGCCTGAGAGTCACAGAAAGAAAATGCAGGCCCTTCCCTGAGGTTGTATCAAAGCAGAGCTGCTGCTTTCTTTTGAGTAGCAAGGAGGGAGACGTGGATTGGACCCCATTCGTGAATTTGGCCAAAGGGAGAAAGTATCTTCCTGGAGAGTCTTAAGTCTGCTTCCATTTCCAGGGTCACAAAGGAGGAAACCCCAGAGAACCTGGAAGCTGTGGAGACAAAGTTTCCACTGCCGGCTTCCTATTGGAATGTACAGGGTTGGAGCTCCCCTCCAGCTGGAAGCCATCTGACCTTCCAGGGCCCAGTGGACGGTGGCCTGGTTAATTCTGACCTCCCTGCCACTTGTCCCCTAGGTTTCGTTTTTTGCTGAGTAGAAGGTGAGCCATGTTACATCATGGTTGTTGTCACAGAGTCCATTTTACAGACAGAGAAAAAAAGCAAAGAACCAGAAAGGTAAGCTCTGAAAACTCTTCTGAAGTTGTCTAACCTTGAAGGGTGTTGTGTTTAGATCTCGTTAACAAGCTATCACTGGTGTTCAAGCTTACAAATGCAAATGGCCCTTCAGGAAGCCGCTATGGGCATAAAGAAAATTCAACAAGATTTGGAGTCCAAAAGCCTGGGTTTAAATCCTGGATTTTTCCACTTAGCAGTGCTTTGATGAAACTGAGCCAATTTCACTGACTTCATCTATATGGATATTGGTGATGAGAACGGACATAGTAATATAATCATCATAAACAACGCTTGAGAGGGTGCTTAGTGGCACTGTTTAATTGCTTTACATGTTTATATTAACTCATTCTGCCACAATACTGAAGTCGCTGTGGATTATCATTATCCCTATTTTTTAAATGGGGAAACAGAGGCACAGAGAGATTAAGTAACTTGCCCAAGGACACACAACTGATAAGAAGTAAAACTATGATCCAACCCAGGGACTTGGCCCTATGGCCCAGGCTTATTTCCACTCTATGCCACTGCTCTTTGCAGCCTAGAAAATGCTAGACCCCATGGGGTACAATTTTGATATTCAGAAATCATTATCCCCATCTTATACAGAAAGAATATGTGACTTGCCCGACGACACAGAGACCACCCACTCCAGAGACCAAAGGAGACTCAGGAAGGCAGCTTCTCTGTGGGTTGCTCCTCCCTCCCCTTCCACAGCCCAAGTCCCCACAAATGGCCCCCTTGATGGAGCCATTATCCTCAGATCTGAGAGTCCCCACCCATGCTGAGCACAGTCCCTGCAGCCCATGACCTCGAATCAAGAGCACAAGCCTCTATTCATCCCACTGGCAGGAAAAACAGTTAAGCATTTTGCTATTTTTATGGCTGCCAAGCCATTGGGTGATGCAAAGAACAATTTCTTTTCCTTTTTCTTTTTTTTTTTTTTTTTCTTTATTAATACATAATTACCCTGCCTCCATCATTCTTCTGCAGAATGTGTGCTTTTCTGTATAACATTGAGTCTATTTAAAAGCTGGGGTGAGATGTATTTTCAATGCCCAGAAAAAAATCTTGTTTTGTCCCTGGAGGGGAGAATGAGCAGAGATGAATATAATGTTTGTGTTACTGACTGTTATTCCCCATGAAAGGCTGTAATGAATAAGAAATAAAAGGCTGGGGGTGGAGGGAAGGGTAGAAAGATGGAGCTGTGTAAGTGCTGGCTCTTGGCCCTCTCTGAAGCCACTGGCTTGGCTAAGAAGCAGCCTCAAATCCCCACATTATTCCGTCAAGGTGGGTACAGGGTATTCTGTGCCAAAACTCCACTGCTCTTGACCAAGGGGTTCATTGCTATTCAGGTCTTCCTTTGAAAATGATGAAAGTGTCCCTAATCCATGGAAACAGAAAAAAGCACACAAAACAAATATTCCCAGTGGTATTAGCACAGCAGATCTGACAGCGGCTGGCCTGTGCGGTTTAATCTCAATTGAAGGAGACTGGGGGGAGGGAGGCATCCATAGGAGATTTACAAAGAGAGAAGCCTGCCTACCCAGCGTATGTTATATATGGAATGATAAGATTAATGATACACAAACCTATGCAGGGACTACACTAGAAGCATCAAAATAATGATGGTGAGGAGTAAGTCAGAAAATGTACACACCAGGCCAGGTACTGTGTCTTACGCCTATAATCCCAGCATTTGGGAGGCCAAGGTGGGAGGCTCATTTGAGGCCAGGAGTTCAAGACCAGCCTGGGAAACATAGTAAGACTCCAACTCTATAAAAATTTAAAAATTAGTTGGGTGTGATGGCACATGCCTGTGGTCCGAGCTACTCAGGAGGCTGAGGTGGGAAGATCGCTTGAGCCCAGGAGGTCAAGGTTGCAGTGAGCTGTGATCGTGCCACCACAGTCCAGCCTGGGTGACAGAGCAAGGACCTGTCTCCAAAAAGAAGAAAAAGAAAATGTACACACCACACTGCACATGCCTGGCTACATGTTAACTATCAGCCACAACAATGCCACCAGCTGGCTAATAGGAAGGGTTATTATCTCACTGTGCAGTAGAGTTAGTACAACCGCACCTGATGTTTATTAGAGAGTTACGTTGTTCTGGGTGCTCTACCGTTCACAATAGCCCCTAGAGACAGGTGCTCCTCTTGTCCCCATTTCGCCAACGAGGAAACTGAGGCACAGAGAAGTACATGACTTGTTTGGGTCACTCACTAGAAAATGGCAGGTTCTAACCCAAAGACTCCAGCTCCAGAGTCCATGGTTTCAGTAACCACCAGAATAGCAGGGCTTTAGACAGCAGCTAAAAGAGCAGACTTTGGGCTCAGACTGACCTGGCTTCAAAAGACAGATCTGTGATTCTTCTTCCTCCTACAGAATCACAGAATTTTCACCCTGGGAGAACCGTGAAGATGGCAGATTGAAACTCCTTGATTTCCTAGGTAGCACAGAAACTTGGGAGCCTGAGAGAAATCCCTGCTTCAGCTCATGCGGCTAGACCACTGATGGCCTGCTCTGGGCTGGGCCATCATCATTTCTGACTTACCTTCTGGGGGATGACCAATGGGGACCACTCCTGAGCACCCCAATGCAACCCATGCCTCAGCTCTGGGGTTCTGCAGCCTGCTTCCCCCAGACCTGGAGGTGGGAGTTGAGAGTGCAGGGGCCTGAGGACTCCTTGAATGTCACAGCTGCCATCGAGGATCCAAGGAACCTGCCATCATCTGGCGTCTCCCAGAAAGCCTCCCAAGAGTGAGCCCCAAGTGATCATCCCCAGATGGACACTTCCCTGCACTTTGATACTTGGTTTGATCAAAACCTACTGAGACACCAAGGAGGGAACCATAAAACAAAGTTGCACATAGCTCCAAGGAGGCCACTCACAAATGTGTTAAAAAATTGATCTTCACATTTTAAAACATCAAATCTTACTCTTTTCCTCTGCAGGTTCCCCATTGGTGAAAGGGAGACAATAATTGTATCCACCTCTAGGGTTGCTATGGACGTGAAATGAAGCAAAGACACGGCGCCCAGAACATCCGGGAAAGGTTAGGTGTGGTTCTAACGAATCTATCACACAGTAACATTGGAATCATTCAGCACGCCGGTGCCTGGAGAGGCTGAAATGACTAACATGTAGGCAGGCACAGTTAAAGCGTGCTCTGCAGGAGGCTGACTTTATGACGATGGCTGATATTACAGAGGGCTGGTGCCATGCCAGGGATTCTTCTAAGGGCCTAATGACTAGATCCTAACCCTCACAGCACACCTATGGTGAAGCTTAACTCTTTCCCCACGTCCTCTTCTTCTTTTTTTTTTTTTTTTTTTTTTGTCTTTATTAAT
>NW_016107539.1:510039-512968 GCF_001604975.1 Cebus imitator | reverse complement strand
GACAGAGTTTCACTCTTGTTGCCGAGGCCGGAATGCAGTGGTACAATCTTGGCTCACTGCAACCTCCGCCTCCCAGGTTCAAGCAATTCTCCTGCCTCAGCCTCCCGAGTAGCTGGGAGTATAGGCACACGCCACCAGGCCCAGCTAATGTTTTGTATTTTTAGTAGAGATGGGGTTTCACTATGTTGGCCAGGCTGGTCTTCAACTCCTGACCTCAGGCAATCCCCCCACCTCAGCCTCCCAAAGTGCTGGGATTACAGGCATGAGCCACCCCACCCAGCCCACTTCTTCCTCTTTGGCTGCTTTGGGAACTGAAGCACAGCTAGGTTAAGTCACTTGCCTGAGGCCAAACAGCTAAGGAGCTGCAGAGACAGGATTTGAACCCAGGCAGCCTGACTCCAGAGTCCCAGTGTGTAACCACTATACCACACTACCTCTTGGGTCCACAAAGGAATTTATGTTTCAGGAAATAGTCACCGGTGACATCAGTTCAGCCACGCCCACACCCCAGCCATGTCCACCATACTCCAGCCACGTCCACCACACCCCGGCCATGTCCACCACACCCCGGCCAGGTCCACCACACCCCGGCCAGGTCTACCACACCCCAGCCACGTCCACCACACCTCGGCCAGGTCCACCACACCCCGGCCACGTCCACCACACCCCGGCCAGGTCCACCACACCCCGGCCAGGTCCACCACACCCCAGCCACGTCCGCCACACCCCGGCCAGGTCCGCCACACCCCGGCCAGGTCCGCCACACTCCGGCCACGTCCGCCACACCCCGGCCACGTCCGCCACACCCCGGCCACGTCCGCCACACCCCAGCCACGTCCACCACACTCCTTACTGGCTCCCTACCAAACTGATTTTTTTTCCCTTTTGCTTTCATTGTTTTATTTGTTTTTCTGATTTTTAGAGGAGAAAAAAATTAATCCTGAATGAAACCAAGTTTCATTGCAAATGAAACTGAATTGTCCACAACTGAAAGTATGTAATTAAAGAATGTTAATCTCCTGGCGATTCTTCTCCCCACCCCACCCCAAACCAAAAATACATGAACATTTGCAAAAGAGAATTCATCTTTACCTAAAACTATAATTAAGCGGCTGCTGGCGGTTACCTTGGTGACATTAAAAAAAAATCCTTCACTACAGCTCCCCACTCTGGATAATACAAACTTGGCAGCCAAATAAGTCAACAGGTTGCCCAGGAAACAGTTTCCTTGACAACCATGAAGATAGAAGGGGACGAAAGAGTTAGGGAAATGTCAGAGTAACAATGTCATATTAAAGGAGAAAGGGCCCCTTTGGCTTGCTGAGGAGCTTCCCAACCTGTACTGAGCAGCAGAGCAGAGAACACAAATGACTCTGAACATGACAAAGGCGGATGGGGGAATGGCAACCCCTAAGTCTCCCTTCAGTGGCTCACCCACAGGGTGGAGTTGCAGTGGTGGGCATGGAGCAGCGTGCATTGAGCACCTACTACGTGCCAGCACCACCCATGTCCCCTGGCTCTGGTCTTGGCTGTTTCTCTCCACTTTGGAACCTTGGCCAGGTGGGCCAGGATGCTGGGAATGACAAGCAAACCAGGAGCGTCTTTTGAATGTTAATGTCTGGGGTTCTACGTGTATGTTCACCTTCCTACCCTCTGTTTCAGCCAGGCTAACTCTGTGCTTTCCAGTCTGGTCTGGGGAGAAGAGGAGAGAGTGTTTGCAGGATGGAGAAAGCTGAAACTTTGTTTTCAAAGGCCACATAGCTCATGGGTGGGATTGGTCGTGTGTCCTGGAATGCCAGGAGAGCAGACATGAGCATCCCTGAGGAATACAAGAAGGGAGAAGGAGGGATGACCCAGAGCGTAAAAGGATTCCTCAAGCAGGGATCTGGACCCTGAACCTTGCCCAAGCTGCAGGTGGGGGGTGGGGAGTGTCATGTCCTTGGAAAGGGATGGCCACAGGGTCTCAGTCCGACCAAGAGTGACCAGGAAGGAAACAGCCAACCTGGGACATTATGTTGATTGGGACAATATATGTCTCCAGAGTGACCCATGTGGACAGATGACCGTCAGCGCCTGGCTGGGCATTTGGGGCTATGCAAGCCTCCAAATCTTTCTGCACCCAAGAACAAGTGAGGGAGGCCTGAAGTCAATTTAAAGAAAATAAAGAAATGTTCTATTTCTTGTCTCCCTAAGTGTGTGGACAGAGAGCCATGCTTGCCAGGTACAATTTTCAGCTGCATTTTCCAAACCACTTGAGAAAGTCCCGCGGCTGAATTCTGCAAAGATGGGAGAGAGGCGAGACAATGCAGAGGCTTCTAGAACCAAAAACTCCAAACCTATTTTCCCTTCCACAAGACTCTGCCACCCCTGGCTGGCCCTGCCATTGCCATTGCCTTGCACCTTGTCCAAACGGGCTTTTAATAAAATTATTCTCTGACCATCAGTGAGAATGCACTGACATACTGCGAATCCTCACAGAGCATATGGTAAACTCAGGACTGCCTCTTGTCATAGGTGAATCTGACACTGACAAAAGGAGAAGTTGATCTGACACAGCACATGTCACAGCACACACAGCAGGAACGAGAAAGCCTTGCATTTGTATAGCACTTTCACAAAAGACAATCGCCTTACTGTTTTCAACAAACCATGTGTGGCAGGTGCTCATCTTACAGATGAGAAAACCAAGGCGCAGGAAAGGTGAAGCCTTGCCCAGGCTCCCCTAGCCAAGTCAGCTGCAGGGCCCAGGACCAAGGCCAGATCTGGTCAGCCCAATTCTGCCCATGCCTGTTTCCCTCTGCGCGACACTTCTTCTTTTTTCTGTCTGATTCTCTCCTGTTTTCCTATGTTTCTCCTTTCCCTGATTTTTTTTTTTTTTTTTTTTTTTTTTTTTTTTTTTTTTTTTTTTTTTTTTTTTTTTTTTTTTTTT
>NW_016107539.1:476008-509859 GCF_001604975.1 Cebus imitator | reverse complement strand
TTTTTGTATTTTTAGTAGAGGTGGGGTTTCACCATGTTGGCCAGACTGGTCTCAAAATCCTGACCTTGTGATCCACCTGCCTTGGCCTCCCAAAGTGCTGGGATTACAGGAGTGAGCCATCACACCCAGCCTCTATGATGTTTTTATTACCGGAAAGGGGGTCCAGATCCAGACACGAAGAGAGGGTTCTTGGACCTCATGCAAGAAAGAATTCAGGGCAAGTCCACAGAGGAGAGTGCAAGCAAGTTTATTAGGAAAGTAAAGGAATAAAGAACGGCCACTCCATAGGCAAAGCAGTGGCAGGGGCTGCTTAGACTTATAGTTATTTCTTAATTATATGCTAAACGAGGGCTGGATCATTCATGAGTTTTCCAGGAAAGGGCTGGGCAATTGCTGGAACTGAGGGTTCCTCCCCTTTTTAGAACCTATAGGGTAACTTCTGGCTGTTGCCATGGCATTTATAAACTGTCATGGTGCTGGTGGGAGTGACTTCTAGCATGCTGATGCATTATAATTAGCATATAATGAGCAGTGAGGACAAACAGAGGTCACTTTTGTCACCATCCTGGTTTTGGTGGGTTTTGGCTGGCTTCTTTACCACATGCTATTTTATCAGCAGGGTGTTTGTGACCTGTATCTTGTGCGGACCTCCTATCTCATCCTGTGACTAAGAACGCTGTAACCTCCGGGGAATGCAGCCCCGTAGATCTCAGCTTCATTTTACCCAGCCCCTATTCAAGGTGGAGTTACTCTAGTTCGAATGTCTCTTACCATTTTCAGTCTACCTTTTTTATTTTTGCCTCCCCAAATACCCCAATGGTTCTCAACTGGGAGGTGACCCCCTTCCATCCTTGCCTAGGGTCCATTCATCAATATCTGAATAAATTTGGGGTTGTCATACAGAGAGGGGGATGCTCACGGGTAGAGACCAAGGATTCTTCTGCTCAACATCCCATAATACTCAGGAAAGCCCCGCCCGACAAAGAATTGCCCGGCCCCCAGTATCAACAGCCAAGGCTGAGAAGCCCTGCACTCTGAGCGGGATAAGAAGAAACTGCACGTGGGAAGCACCCAGCCAGGAGTGTGGCATCATAGGGATTGCCAATGATGCCGTTCACAGCGCTGTCCCAGTTGGAAAGTCCGGCTTATTCACGACATGGAAGGAAGCAAAAGTACACTGAGAACTCGGGGGCTTTGGTTCTGAAGTCTATTCCTTTGGTAAGAATTCATTGACTTCCTTCCATGGGAAAGGCCTTGGGGTCCACAAAGGAGTAAAACGTCCTGTTTTGTGGACAAGGTCATGCAGTGGCCTTTAAGTCTAAATGCACAAGCCAGGACATAATCCCCAAGAGCACTGGGGATGAGGGTCCCAGAAGATCTCATTGCCACTGGCTCTTTCTGTAACCCTGAGATCAACTGAAATGTTGCTAAATTCTTTTTCCCAAATGCCAATGGGCATTTACTAAACGGTGAGAAAAGGCATTCAGGAAACCCAAACACGAGCCACTGCTTACACATTGGAGAACTCAAACCTCAAAAACAATCAGAGATAAATTATTTTGCTCAATCAGTTTTCTCCCTTACACTCACCACCAGTGAAGAACAACAAAAGGCCGGAAGCTAAGGGAGGAGAATGCGATTTGCATATTCGACACCCCCTTGGAAGATGAAACTAACAGAATCACAGATGATCAGGCTTAAAGGTGTAACAAGGTGGAGTGTGGGGAGGTGGCAAGCCGTTCAGCGTCTAAAAGCATGAGCTAAAAATACCCTGCACGTGTCATTTACAAATTCACAGGGCTATTTAGACAATACTGTGATCAGACTGCAATTGATACATGTTTTCACCCCAGTGATTAAACACAGCCTGATTTTTAAGTACCAAACAGCTGCCTCCAGGTTTGTCTTGAAAAACCTATCTTTCATTTCTCTTTTTGATTGGCACACCAGGGGGTCGCAATCACTGCTCCTTTATCCCCAGTGCCTAAAATCAGCTGATACTCGGCTTCGGGAAGGGGCGGCTTCGGGAAGGGGCAGGTGAAAGGAGGCAAAGGGGGAAAAGGGAGGAAGCAAAAGCTCCAATAAGAGAGGCTTCTAATCACAGGCAAGGAAGATACCGGCGCCTTCTACCCGGCAGCTTTCTCCCAAAGCCTTGAAGGGCGGTGGGGGTGGAGATCAAGGAGATAAAATGACAACAGCCTGTGTCTCTGGAAATAATTAAATATTCCCCCTTCGCACTGAGAGGAAGGGCAATAAATAGCTCAATATGATCAGGCAAAGCTTTCTAGGGACCTGGAGAATTTCAATGAATGTGAGCAAAATGATTCTGCTCAACAGCCTCCCTCCCCACTACCTGTAGGGGCAGCGGGCTGAGCTGAAGGTGGCTTCTGCAGAAGCTGAGAGATGGATGTGTCCAGAGCCTCTGCATTTCTTTGAGGAGGAAAGGGGGCGTCTGGGTTTTCTTTGGGGTTGATGGAAAGGTTCTAAAGTTAGATAGTGGTGATGGTTGCACAATTTAGAGAATGTACTAAAAACCACAGAATTTCCCACTTTTGAAAGGTGAATTTTATGTATGTAAATTACATTTCAATAAGGCTGCTATTTTAAAAAGAAATAGATAAAATCAAAAAGTTACTCTGCATATTTTTTTTTCTTTTGAAAAAGAGGGGGAAGGTGGTTTAGACACAAGGACACTGGATTCAAATCCTGCCTCTCCTGACTTGTAGCCGTGGGATTCTGGGGACCTACTCAGCCTCCCTGCATCTCAATTGTTCCATCTGTAGAGTGGGGATGTTAAAAATGTCCTTCCCTCGTAGGGCCGCTGGGAGGACGAGTGTGATGGGTTTGTGGGAGCCTGACACCAGGAAGGTACTCGCTGGATGGATGGTTTGTAGGAGGCTGGAAAAGCTCCACTCACAGGTGCTTAGGTGGAAAAACGGGCTGGAAATGGGGTGAACCAACAAGTTTCAGACAACAGGACTAGGGAACCCTGTGGTGAGAGCTTAGTCTCCTCAGACCCTTGCACGGTCACTTGCCCTAGAGATGTAGCACCCATAACAACAGCGAGCATTTATTGAGCACTTACTGTGTGTAAGGCACCTCGTATGCACCTCATCTCACTGAATCTTTGTTTCAACCCTAGGAAGCAGGTACTATTATAACCCCTTATTACTAACAGACACAGTTTAGTCACTGGCCCAAAATCACAGACAGTAAAAGGCAGGGCCAGTTCAAATCCTGGCAGGCAGGTACCTGAGCTAAGTCAGGGGTACTAGAACTGGCTCCTAGCAGCCTGAGGAAGCAAGTTGTTAAGTATTCAGGCGTTCTAGTGATTAAACATGGGGAATGGGGGGTCTGACATGCCTCATCATACCCTCCTCCCTTTTGGAATTCAGGAAAAGCCAACCTGTAGCTGTGGGACTCTGGGCACATACTCGGCCTCCCTGAATCTCAATTGTTCCATCTGTAAAGTGGGAATGTTAAAAGTGTACCTCCTTCATATGGCTGCTGCTGGATCAAGCATGACGCTGTTTGTAGAAGAATCTACAAGTAGGCTATTAAATCATTGGTAGCAACTTTGTTGCAAATCAGCCATAATGGGAGTATTTACACTAAGGAAATCAGCAATTTTGATAATCCTCGGTTCTTTCCTAGCCCTGCCCCCATCCAGTTTCCCAGCACATCATCGATGACCACGCTGGGAGGGAACTTTTGACTCTTCCTTCCTACTTGTAATGATAAGAAACCCTGACCTGCTGACATCCTCGTGGCTCTTTAGGGCTCACAATATGCTTCTAAATCCACCTAAACCAAACCAACAAAACTGTGAGGGAACGATTATTTGCACCTCACTTATTTGTGGGATCTAAAAATCTAAACAATTGAACTCAAGAAGATAGAGACACAGTACCAGACGCTGGGAAAGATTAGTGGGAAAGTGGGAAGGTGGGAGGTGAGGATGGTTAATGGGTACAAAAAAAAGTAGAAAGAATGAATAAGACCTAGTATTTGATAGCACAACAGGGTGACTATCATCAATAATAATTTGTGTATTTTAAAATAACTCATTTATTGTAAATAATTATTTTAATTATAAACAATTATTTTAAATAGTTGAGTTATTTTTAAATGTACAATTAAATTATTGTATATTTTAAATGTATAATTTAATTGTAAATTTTAAAATCCAATTATACTGTTTTATTTTAAACACAAAGGTTAAAATTCAATTATACTGTTTTATTTGTAACACAAAGGTTAAGTACTTGAGGGGATGGATACCCCATTTTCCATGTCGTGATTATGACACATTGCATGCCTGTATCAAAACATCTCATGTACCCCATAAATACATTTACCTACTATGTACCCACGAAAGTTTTTTTAATTTTTTAAAATTATTTGCATTGATGATGATCAAAACAGCCACCAAGAGGTGATCAACCCAAGGGCCTAGGAGGCCCGCAGACCTTCTGAGTTCTAGCCAGGCCCTTTCATCTTGAAAGGCAGCAGCCCCAGAAGTGGGTAGCAGGTAGGGTCTGTTTAAAGCTATCTGGCATCTCCATGGCAACAGGCAGTAGCTGTCCAGTGGGCTATGGGGAAGGGACCCTCTGCACCATTCCACAGACTGATTCCACAGGTCCCACAGCCCTGCCAAGGAGTCGGCAAAAGCTTTTTGCAGTTTCCACGTGGAGACGATCTGGAGGTGGAAGTGAGTGGGTGTAGAACTCAAGGCAAGTGAAACTTCGAAGTAAAGTCTGACTGAGCCCAGTGCTTTGCATTAGAGAAAAATAATCAATGTTTCATGAATGAACGAATGAATAAATGAATGAGTGAAAAGTCTTGTCTATACTCAAGAGATTTATAAACTCAGTCTCAAGCATTAAGAGAGGGGCTTGTTCACTGGTGAATTTCACTAATGGCTTCCCTGCGTTCACGCTGTTTGCTGCAGCTTTCTGGTTCCACACTCCCTGACTCTGGGTTCGGGAATATGACTCGCTTTGGCCACTGGGGTATGTTAGCTCATCTGATGCCAGCAGCAGAGCTTGAGAAGCCTGTGGGTATTCCCACTTGTCCTCCTGCACGATTGGGATACGACAGCGCTCTCTGGGACCACTGCCACCACCATGGGAACATGTCACACTGTGAGGAATGTGGTGGTAGGTGGAAGAGAGCCAAGTGGTTCCAGCAAAGACCATGCTAGACCACCAGCCCCCAGCGCAACTGCCAGGTGACCACAGACACATGAATGGGACCAACCGAGATCAGCACAACTGCCCAGCCTACATCAACCCATGAGAAATTATAATGACAATCAAAGGTTACTGGGGCTTTTTCATGTTTGAAAAAGATTTCTGTTTTAAAAATAAATGTTATTGTGTTTATTTGAGGTTTACAACATGATGTTATGGGATACATACAAATAGTATGATGGTTTAAAAATTGTTTGAATGGATGTAAAGATGGAAATAATAGGCACTGGGGACGCCAAAAGGGGGAAGGGTGGGATAAAAGTGAGGGTTGAAACTTATCGGGTAGAATGTTCACGATTTGGATGAGGGATTCACTGGAAGCCCAAACCTCACCATTATGCAATATGTCCATGTAACAAACTTGCACAGGTACCCCCTAAATCCATAATAAAAAAAATTCTTAAAAAGCCTATTTGTTTGAAGCCACTAAGTTGTGGGGTTGTTTGTTACACAGCAATAGCTACCTGATACAGGCTGCCTGCTTTGCAATTCTCCAAAAAACTCACAGGGGCCTGCTCTTTTCTTCCCTCCAAGTCTGCTGCCTCTGTGAGAGTTTTGATGAAATGCTTCAGTGGGGCTCCTGCCTCTCTGAAGACTCTGGTAAAAGATCATTGCCCATTGAGGGGAACAGAGAAATCTGTCTTCAGCTAAATGAGCAAAGACATCACTGAATACCACCACTCCCTTGGGAAATATATTTTAATACCCCCGTAGCTGAGAAAGACACAAAGAAATTCTGAAGAAACAATAGGCTTTATTCTCATTCCTGCTTTAGAAGATAAGTTTTGCCTGAATCATTACTAATCTGTCTCCCCGCAAACCACCATTTACCTGCAGCCAGATTCTCTGCCAGGATTAGAGGACATCGACTGGTCTAGAACTGATGACTTAAAAGGTGTTTGGGCCTTACCCTTCTTAGGGATCTCTTTTTCAGGGGATGGCGTAAAGTCCCAAGATACACCAGAATCAGCCCTGCTAAGGACTGGCTAATCCTTATGTGACTTTCAGTCTTTTCCCAGTAGAGGCGAAAGGAAGTGGTCTGTACTCTCTCTACTCCAAGTGGGGTCCAGGGAACAGCAGCATGGGGATGGAATTATCTGGAAGTCTGTTGCAAACGCCAAATCCCAGGCCCCATCCCTAACCTCCTGCATCAGAACCTGTGCTTGAAGAGGATACCAGGTGATGTAACTCTAGATTTTGTGCAGGCAGTGCTGCTCTGCAGCACCCGTCTCTGCTCGTGGAAATTCATCTAAGTTACAGGGGTTTTAAACCAGAACATCACCTTCATTCTCAGTGTTATAAAGGGCACCCTTCCGGCCAGGCACGGTGGCTCACACCTGTAATCCCAGCACTTTGGGAGGCCCAGGCAGGTGGATCACCTGAAGTTGGGAGTTCAAGACCAGCTTGACCAACATGGAGAAAACCCGTCTCTACTAAAAATACAAAATAAGCCAAGTGTGGTGGCGGATACCTATAATCCCAGCTACTCGGGAGGCTGAGGCAGGAGAATCGCTTGAATCCAGGAGGTGGAGGTTGCAGTAAGCCAAGATCGCACCATTGTACTCCAGACTGGGCGACAAGAGCAAAACTCGGACTTGGACGGAAGGAAGGAAGGGAGGAAGGCAAGCAGGGAGGAAGGACACACTCCACTAACAACAGAACACAGACAAATCCCCAACCTCCAATGTTCCTAATATGCACACACACACACAGGCGTGCACACATTTCCCTGAACCAGGCTTGTCAAAGTCCCTCTCTTGTGAGCCCTACTTGAAAGATCTTGTCTTCTGAAGCACAGCGCTCTGTACCTTAAAGGGCCTCTCAAACGTCCCACTGAGACCCAGGGTTTCATTCACGAGAAGACTTAGTCTTGCTAGGAGATTAAAGGTATCAAATGATTCCTTTCTGATGCCGACAGGATAGCTGCTTGCCTAAAATACAAAAGCCTCATTGGAAGTAATCTCCATGGAAATCATTAACCCAGTTTATTAACAAGGAAAAAAATCCTAAGGAGATTTTAAACTTCTAAAATATCTTTGCAAGCTAGTGGCGATGAAAACAAAGCATTTATAAGGCAAAAGAGTCCCTATCGCAGAAGTGCAATTCAAAGCAATAACGCTCTCTGAATTTTGGCAATTCTATTTTAGGCTCTTAATAAGCCCTGGAAATCCTGTTAATTGAAATTACTGACCACACACCAACACCTTCCCTGAAATAATTCACACCTTAATCATCTCACGAAATATTTTTTTCAAGAAAAAAATATGTATATGAGGTTACTTATGTGCTACTAACACATGATTTTCTTGAACTCTCTGAACTATGGGATGAAAAGACAATTGACAGACAGACCAAGGCTGTGTTTCCAAATGATTTTTCGTCCCCTGTTCACGATAACCTTTTCACGAGAGAGCTGGTGAGGCTGAAGGTGACTATAATTACATAGCCACCAGCTCTAGAAGACAAGATTGTTCAGTGACACCGAGAAGGCTCAGGTTCAGAATGCTTTAGGCAGCATGCAAATGTATTCTGATTTTCTTCAACTCCCTTCAGAAGGGGGAAAAAGAATCTTGCTGGAAGTATGTTCTTGAGGTGGAGCTGGTAACAGATTAATTAGAAAAATGAAATGATTGGAAAGGGGAGCCCTAACTGGTCAGTTTTCTCTCTCTTTCCAGGCTGAGATGAAGCAAGCTTTTAAGGACCAGCCCCCTAATTTCAGAATATGGTCAAATAGATCTTCTCCAGCCATTTGGAATCAGTCACTGGAGTGACCAGCTAGTGCCCGGATCACATCCATCCCCCTTTTGGCTGACTCCACCTTCTGATCCTCCACTTTAGAAACTTTCCTCTATCTCTCTTAGTTTGTGGGGACTGGGAGAAGCTGACCTCAGTTCTGAGGCCAAAGGGAACCACCTGACCCAGGCCTGGCCAATCAGCTCATCTCCTCCCTTCCCAGTCCCCAGTGATTGGTTCAGGGGTGGGCATGTGACCTAAGTCAGTCCACTTAGAACTTTTCCTGGAACTATTGGAAAAGAGGTCCTCTCTTTCCACTGGAAGCTGCAGGGGGTAGGGCTGGAGCTGCTGGAGCCTCCCAAGAAGAGCCTGCCTGGGAATGAAGGCAGCAGAGTGGAAGGCAGAGCTGAGGGAAGGAAAAGTGAATTTCTTCATAAGCCCTGGATCCAGCCATACCTGAAACCTCCCGACTTCTAAAATCTGAGAATTAACAAATTCCCCTCTTTTGTTTGTTTAATCAGTTTTGAGTTGAGTTTCTGCTGCTTATAAGCAAAGCTGTCCACCTCGTTCTATTCAAAACCCCTCAGGATTTTCACAGCAACGTCAAAAACAGCATATTCCTGTGCCAAAACAAACAAACAAAAAACACCTCTCAAGAGAACATCTAGTCTATCCGCTTCTATTTGAGTATGCAAGTAGTCTAAACTTTTAAAAATTTTGTCTTCTTCGTCAACATCCCAAGGGACTGAGACTGCAACCTCCATCCAAAACCAATTTGAGAAAACTCTAGGAGATGAAATTCTGAGCTTAAAGATGCAACATACGTCTGTAGGTGGCTTGGGAAATATTCTTCTGACTGACACACAAAAAAAATCCACCAACAAAACCAAAATCCTAATATTAGATTTCATGTGCTACCAAGTAAACTTTTTCTCATATAGAACAAATTGTTTCTATAGAAATGAACGCTTTTCCAGCAACCCAGTCTCTATTAGGGTTGCTATGGGAACAGATTGAGAAAAATGGGGAAATGTAGAAAAAGGTAAATGACTGCTCAGTTTCTTTTTTTTTTTCCTGGAAACCTACAGAAGGCAAAGGTGTTTTAACTTCCGAGTACCTTAATACCTGAGGCCAACTCCAGGAACACTTAAGAAGACAATTTTAACTCTGCTGAATGCTCGTTCCCCGGCAAGCATTCCATCAAGTCATTAAACTTGAGTTTAGAATATGACAAGTTTTAGTAAGAACCACCCTCCAAAGTTTGTTTTTAAGGACCAAGGGTAGGCAGGACTGTGGAATAAGAAGCTACAAAGCCATGAATGTAAGTGTGTAATAATAGGCGCTGACGACGGCGTGCGTGCTACAGACATCGTCTTTTGGAGAGCAACCCTTCCTTTGGAGAAACAAGCCCACATGCTTTACAAAAGCATCCTTGTACGCGGTAAAGTCAGCAGCTTCCTGGCTCTTGTGGCGCAGATGAGGAATACACTGGTAAATGTTTTCCATTCTCTACCAAAGAGTGGAAGGGAGTGCGGAGCCAAGCTAGGCATCAGACAGTCCCTTCACCATGACTGTTTCTGAAATCGTCCATTTACAAGTAGGGTATGTCATCTTTCTGATGAAGGAAGAGAATTCTCTCAACTCTCACCAGCTGTAAAGCCAGTAGGATGGCGTGGAGAGCCATGAGAAGCCAGAAAGCTGCAATCACCAATTTAGAACCTCATGACCTTGGGACAGTCGTTTCATTGCTCTGAGCCAATTAAGTTACTCTCGTCTGTAAAATGGGATTAACAAGGTCTGGGAAACAGAAATCTCAGCTGGTACAGAGTGGAGTTATCAACCCTACTTCATACAAACCTCACATGTCTTCAGGAGCCAGACAGATAACATAAATGAGTGAAACCGGGAGGGTTTGTAAAACAATGGAGAACAGTGAGGTCCGTGGCAAAACCAGAAAGCGGTGTGCTCGTTTACAGTTCAAAACGAGTTTAACACCTTGCCTGCAGGTCAGATACACCTTGCTGCCTGCCAGCTGAAGCCCCCACATCTGCATCCACTGTGTAATATGGGAATTGTGACAGATGTGACACCACTGATGACATAGAGCCTACCCCCATGGAAACTTGACTGCTGGCGGGGGAGGAGAGATGTGGGGCCACTGGGAATGCCTTCAGGTGAGAAGAGAAGGGTTCATCCTGTGAAGGTCCACCTCCTCACCTGCTCACCTCCTCCTCTGCCTCCACCCTGATCCAAGCCATGGTCACCTTTCACCTGGGAGAGCCAGGAGCTTCCTCGCTGGACTGCCTGCGTCTACTCCCACCCCCAAGACCAGTCCTCAACGAACAGCAGAGGGACTCCTGTAGAACAAAAGTCAAATTGCCTCCCCTCCTCTGCCCCTGACCCTCCAAGGGCTCCCCACATTCTTCAGAATAAAAACTGTAGCTCTGGCAGTGACCCCATGTGACCGTATCATGTCCCACTCTCTGCCAGCCACAGCGGCCCCCTTGATGTTCTTCAGACACACTTGGCATCCTCCCGCCTCAGGGCCTTTGCACCTGCTGCCCCCTGTGCTTAGGACATTTTTCCTCTGGGCGTCCACACGGCCGGCTCCCCAGCCCCTGGGCTTTCGCTGTACTGTTACTGCTTTTAGCGAAGACTTCCTCTGGCCATTCTATAAGAAATGAAGACACCCCAACCCCAGAACTCAGCCCCTTCCCTACTTCAATTTTCTTTAACCTCCTATCACCGGCTAGCCTGTTTGTCTGCCTCTTCCTCTGGAGATAAACACCATGAGAGCAGGATTTTTGTCTGCATTGATCACTGACTCCCAATGCCCAGAAGAGCCCCCTTTGCTGAAACACCGAATAAAGCAGGAGAGTGGAAGAGCAGGAGGAAGATGCCAGAGGCCACGCTGGTGTGACCTCCCCAGGGCCGGGGGGAGAAGATGTTTCTGCATCAGGGCAGCTCTTTCAGCAAGTGTGAGCACCCACCACAGGCCAGGTGACAGGTGCTGGAGACAGGATGCTGTGATGGACAGGTGAGGTACCCCCTGCCTCCCAGACAGCTGACAGCCTAGGGGCCACGCAGGCAACACGGGTCAACAGAATTGCAGCCAGTGAAATATGCCATAAAGAAAAAATAACACAAGGTGAGGAGTCGGGCACTGGGAAAGGATGCTTGGTGCTGAGGTGGGTGGTCTGGGGTGGCTTCCCCGAGGAGCAGCCTGATGGAGTGGGGGACCCAGAGGGAAGGGGCACAGAGCGCACGTACCTGCCTGGTCCTGCCACCCTCTCCTGCCAGACCCTCTCAACTGACGGAGCCCCACCTGTGCCTGTTTGTCCTTCCCCTTTTGGAACTGATGGCGCCTCACACCACAGGTGGGCGGCCTGGCCGGAGGACTGTCTCCCAGCTCACTCCGTCTCCCTCTTCCAGTTGGTCAAGGGAGCTCCCCACAGAGAGCGCTAGTATCTCCTTCTTCTGGGTTGTGTGATCTGGCCTTGTTCTCTCTTTCTTTGGTATAAACCCACCTTGTATGTGGAAAGGTAATACGCCTGACCAAAGCATTACATGTCCTGGGCCCCCTTACAGCCACGCTGCAAAGCTCAGTGTTGTCAGGCAGAATGTTCCTTAAAGAGAGGTGCCCCAGCTGGGAAGTGGGCTCCTTTTACCCATCGCTCCTTCCTTCCTTTCTGATGCCTGGAATGCAGACACAATGGCTAAAGCTCTAGCAGCCATTTTGGTCCATGAGGCAAAGTCAAGGGAGGTGGTGTGAAAAAACACCACCTCCAGGACCTTAGAAGTCCAGGACCTTAGAGACCAAGGAGTGGCCAGACCTGTCACAAACGGCCTGCCTACTTCTGAACTTACTTTGTGTGATTAAAAAATATATCCTCCCATTTGATACACAGCAGAGCTGTGTTATGACTCATGAGCCCTGGGTACATTCGCCTTCACGGGCTCCTCCCTCTCTATCAAAGTATAATAATTACAATTTTAATTATAATAATTTAATTACATATCACATATAATTATATATCATATATAATTATGATTAAAAATTATATTTTGTGACTATGTTGGTATAAAGACAAATATAGCCTAGGCTGGATTCATTATGATTCATTCATTATTACTATACTCATTTTTTTCTTGTGATCTTAAAAGAATTTTTTTTTTTTGAGACAGAGTCTCACCCGGTCACCCAGGCTGGAGTGCAGTGGTGCAGTCTCGGCTCACTGCAACCTCCACCTCCCAGGTTCAAGCGATTCTCCTGTCTCAGCCCCACGAGTAGCTGGGACTACAGCCACCCGCCACCATGACCGACTGATTTTTGTATTTTTTTTCAATAGAGACGGGGTTTTACTATGTTGGCCAGGCTAGTCTCAAACTCCGGACCTCAGGTGATTCACCCGTCTCAGCCTCCCGAAGTGCTGGGATTACAGGCAGGAGCCACTGAGCCCAGCCGAAGAAATTAAAACGGAAACTATTTTGTGGGCCCCTGAAAGTATCACGGGCGCGAGGCCCTGTGCCGCCATCGCCTCATGGACAGGTGCACCCGCTCCACACGCTTTACTGCGCTTTACTCCTTTACCACGTGATGCGGTAGAGCCTTTTATTCTTCCCATCTTTTCAGTTCAAGAAACTGAGGCCAGACGCGTTGAGTGATTTGCACATATTTGAATCGTGGTCCGTTGAGCTGCAAAGTCTAAGTTTTTAACCTTTTCTTTTTGAGACGGCCTCTTGCTCTGTCACCCAGGCTGGAGTCCAGTGGCGCCATCTCGGCTCACTGCAACCTCCATCTCCTGGGCTCAAGTGATTCTCCTGCCTCAGCCTCCCGAGTAGCTGGGACTGCCAGTGCCCACCACCATGCCCAGCTAATTTTTGTATTTTTAGTAGAGACAGGGTTTCACCATGTTGGCCAGGGTGGTCTTGAACTCCTGACCTCAAGTGATCTGCCCACCTCAGCCTCCCAAAGTGCTAGGATTACAGGCATGAGCCACTGCACCCGGCCTAAATTCTTAACTTTTGATGCTAGGAAAGGAGCTGGTTCTTGATAAAGCTGTTATTATGAATGCAAACAGCTCTGACAACTTAAGAAAATAGACCTGATAGATGGTAACAAAACGCCTTGGACACGCAGGGCTTCTGGTAGCTCCTTTTTATTTTAATCTGTAAGATAAACCCAGCTATGAGCTCTCTGCAGGAAATGTTTTAAATCCTCATTTTTTAGGCTGGATTTACTCATCCAACTCCACAAAGAAAATAACTCCATTTAGCTTGACAGACTCCACAATGAAACAAATTATTTTTCTGGAAATGATCCTAAAAATAGCATGGAATGGATCTGCTTACAGATACCAAAGGCAGTAAGACTGAATATGTTAACTTTAAGGGTGCAAATGTGTTTTGAAACACAGACTCTTCTGTGGTCTCAAGAAGAAAAAATTGATTTTCCAGATAGCACAATAAATCATGCAGGGAAACAACTTTGGAGCAAAACCAGTGTGAACTTTGAAAGGATGGCTGAGAACTTAATTCATCTTCTATGCCTCCCCTGGTCAGAGCCAAGAAAAAGGCTTTCCCCACCTTGTAACTATGTTTATTTCCTTTCACGTCCTCTTACCACAAATTAACAGGCAAGGAAATGTTGATGAAACAAAGACCAAAGTATTGCTTATGCTCTGCAAAGGCACAGCCGCACACGGGGAGATGAGCAATGGCTGGTTTCTTGAAAATAACTGCATCCTACAGAGCTTTTTGCTCTCGAAGCCATGATCTAAGTAAACAACTTGAGTCTCAAACAATGGTTTTTATTTAATCATTCATCCATTCAGCATTTATGAGGTGCTTCCTGGATGCACTGCACATATCAGATACCAAAGAACTACCTATGACACCCTGCCTCTGGAAAGCAGAGCTTTCTAGATCTAGCATCTAGATGAGGGCGGAGGCCATACGAAGAGGAATTGAGAGCCTGGCATCATCCCTGACTACAGATTAGGAATGCTGAGGTCACAGGTCCAAATCCTGCCATTACTACTTACCAGCTGTATTAGTCTGTTCTCACACTGCTAATAGAGACACATGGGAGACTGAGTAATTTACAAGAGAAAGAGGTTCAATTGACTCACAGTTGAGCATGGCTGGGAGACCTTAGGAAATTTACAATCAGAAGGGGAAGCAAACACCTCCTTCTCCACATGGCAACAGCAAGAAGTACAGAACAAAACGGGGAAAAGCCCCTTATAAAACCATCAGATCTCATGAGAACCCACTCAATATCACAGAATCATGGAGGTAACCACCCCCATGATTCAATTACCTCCCACCAGGTCCCTCCCATGAAATACAGGGATTATGGGAGCTACAAGTCAAGATAAGATTTGGGTGGGGACACAACCAAACCATATCACCAGCAGATGAGATTTGGGTGGGGACACAGCCAAACCATATCACCAACAGAAAAAGTTTGGACAAGCTGATTAATCCAGGTCTCAGCTTCTTCATCTGTAAAATGGAAACAACAAGAATACCTTCCTCTTAGAGTTGATAGGATGATTAAATGAGATCATGCATGAAAAGCATTTAGCACACAGTAAATGTTCCCGCAATATTTGCTGTATTCTGTGAGCCAAATGCTTTGCTGTGCTCTGTAGGCCAAGTGCATGGAGAGAGGAATAATTGAAGAATTGGACAGGGCGTCTTAGTTTTGGGGGCTTGTGGGTGCTGGAATGTTCTATTTCGTCCTCTGGGCACTGGTTACGTGGATGTGTTCACTTTGTGAAAATTCATCAGGCCATACAATTTATGACTCACTTTCTGTATGTCCTTGAACAGAAAGTTTACATAAAACAACCATAGAATGCCTAATATTTGATTGAAAATTGTTAGAATCTCAGCCACATAAACTACTCTTCTTTATCTTCTCCTAAATTTTCTGTAATGCCCATTCCATGCACCAGTGCCTGCTGTGAGTCGGGGTTTCTCTGTAGGGAACAGAGGAAAAGGTCTGAGTCAACACTGTGTGGCACTGAGTCAGCCAGAAAAGTCAAAGGCCAGCGGTGAGCAACAGAGACCAAAAAAAAAAAAAAAAAAAGTCCAGGGGCTTCTCAGAAACTTGAGCTAAATCCTCAAGCAGACAACTTGAACCATAATCCTCAGCTGCCCAGGAGGAGTCGGTATCCCTCAACTTACAGATGGGGCAACTGAGGCTTCAAGGTGATAGAGACTTGCACAGGGTCATCTATGGGGTGAACTGCAGAGCCAGGCAACCTTCCACTGATGTCAAATGGAGTTGGAGACAAACTCCAACTAGACCTGAAGAGGCGAGGACACCACAGCAAGAGATAGAGATGCTGCAGGCAAGAGCTAACTGGGTGCTCCTCTGCTCCCACCCAAGAAGAGTGTGAGCGCAGAGCAGGTCCTCCCTAGAGCCGGGCTGACTTTCGGGGGAAAGGACAGCATGATGTACCAGCGCAGTGCACAGGCTCAGATTCCAGGTTGACCCTGGGTCAAACACCGGTTCTGCAACTTACCTCAAAGATGACCTTGTGCAATCTCCTGTCCCCTTTAAGCCTCAGTCACCCTGTCTGTAAATTGCAGGATGCCGACTCCCACTGTGGCTATAATCCCAGCACTTTGGGAGGCCAAGGTGAGAGGATCACAAGGTCAGGAGCTGGACCTCGTGCAAGTGAGAATTACAGAAAATGCCTGGAACACAGGAGATACCCCCAGGAAGGCAGCTGTTACTATCCAACTGAACTGAATCTGGCAGAAGACAGCTCCTTGGTAGCACAGGGAGGCTGGAGCCTGGTAAAACAACTTTGCTCTTTTTCCACATTTCTACTGGAAATGTCCACAAGTAAAGGCATGACCTTTAAGCTGATGGTTGAAGGAGAGCAATTATTCCCACGTGCACAGCTGTGTGCTCCCTGAGAAGCAGACTGGCAAAGGGATGTACTAAAACCAGGACCCTGGATTGCATGGGCTGGAGCCCACTGGGGTGTATAATGGAGCCACAGATACAATTAAGAGGCGGTTCATTTGCAATAATTATGCACTGGTTGGGTAATTCTTTCAAGACGCTGAACAGCTCTTTCCTGGGGCCGCAGTAATTGACCCTGTCAATGGCGATGCACACTGCTGTCTGGAGACAGCTCCTTGGACGACCTGCCGACTCATTTCAACACACACGCAGCGCACGCGCTCACTTGCTTTGCTCATTGACTGACAGGTCTGAGCACAAGTGCCAGGGTGGAGAGTTTGCTTAGGAGTGATGAGAAAGAGAGGGCTGGGGAAAGATTTAGATGGAAAAAAGTGCTCTCCAAACGGAGAAAGTAGAAGCAAGATGGGTGCTCTCACACTCAGATGGCCCAGGTGCAAACCTGCTTTTACCCTCAGCAGCTGTGTGAGCTCCAACAAGTCCCTCCAGCTCTTGGAGCCTCACTCTGCATCTGCAGAAATGGGATAAATGCCCTCACCTCAAATGCGTTGTTGTAGGGATTTAGAATAGGATAATGAAGAGTGCCTGGCACTGGGAGGTGTTGAATAAACATTGGCTATTATACTTGCAGGGGGATGTAAACTGAGCAGTGAAAACATATCTGGGACAAAATTAGAAAAGTCTGCAGCTAGTCCAGAAGAAGTATAGGCTTTGCCTTCTGCACTGGGAATTTGCTGTGTGACCTTGTGCAAAGTCCTTACCCTCTCTGTGCCTCGCTTTCTTCTTTTGAAAATTGGAATAATAATACTTCCCTGAGAGTACTGCATGAGGATTAAGTAACTCGGTGCCTGGCACATAACAGATCCTCAAGAATCAGTGAATCTATGTCTCCCTGCACCTTCAAATATGGCTCTACCCAAAAGCAAGCTCTCCCAACACCAGTGGGCAGGCAGCTGTTCACTGCAGATTTCACAGGCACTTAAACTAGCAGTTGATCTGCCAGAGAACAACAACCTGCTTCGAATGCTTAATAAACTTCACTGATTGCCTTTCCTGGCTCCACCCCAAACTTCTCCCAGCCTGGCTCTACGCTGAGCAGCTCAACAGGCTTCCAGAGCATCAGGCAGGATGACCCTCCTGCATCTGATGGGGGCGGGGGGAGATTTCCCCCCAGATGAGCCCATCTGGTCATGTGGATGACAGCTAGGGTGATGCGGAAGCGCTCTCAGCAGTCCACACTGGCACTGGATGCCCTTCCTCAGGTTATCCTTCATGATGGAGAAAGGGCTAGCCCACTGGTGGATGCCGCCATCCAGCTTCTTGTCGCAGGAGCTGGGAGGAAGGACGGCAGCCCCCTTCCAGCCATATCACAATGAGCATTAACATCCTTTGAGTCCCGCCTCCTCTCCTGACTCCACCCCCTCCAGTCCACCACCCCCAGAGTCCTCTTTTTTTTTTTTTTTTTTGAGATGGAGTCTCGCTCTGTCACCCAGGCTGGAGTGCAGTGGTGTGATCTCTGCTCACTGTAGCCTCTGCCTCCTGGGTTCAAGCAATTCTCCTGCCTCAGCCTCCAGTGTAGCCAGAATTACAAACATGCACCACCACGCCTGGCTAATTTTTGTAATTTTAGTACAGTCAGGGTTTCCCCATGTTGGCCAGGCCGGTCTTGAGCTTCTGACCTCAAGTGATCTGCCTGTCTCAGCCTCCCAAAGTGCTGGGATTATAGGCATGACCACCTCACCCAGCCTCAGAGTCCTCTTTCCACCACACAAATGTCACCGTCTCATCCATCTGCTCACAAACATCCGGTGGCTTCCCATGCGCCTCCGGGTCAAGGTCACAGTCAAGCATAGCTTACAAGACACTCTGCACTAAACTCTGCCAACCGCTCTGGATTTATCTGACGCCACTCCCTGCTCCTGCCCCTAATTTATTGCTCCCAGACTTGCTACACAACTTGTTCTACAAGCATATTGTTCTCTTCCACACCTTTGGGCATTTCCGCCTGCTGTTCGCTGTCCCCGAAATACCCACCCTCTTTCTCCATCTGGAAAATTCCTACTCATCCTTTACTATCCAACTGACACCAGCTCCCTGAGTGAAACTTACCTACACCTCCCCAAATGCGTAGCTACTCCCTTGGCATTTCATTGTGCTTTGAAAATCTTCATTCATTCTTTCTCTCTATAACAATGACTATTATGTGACATACAGTAATGAGCCTCTGCTGTGCACCAGACACTGGGATAGACCTTTAGGTCAGAGAGCAACCAAAGAGACCAGGGCCTGTGTCGTGAAGCCTGTGGTCCAGCTTCTAGGCTCTAGCAGAAAAGACGAGTGTGTCAAGAAGTCTTTGGGGTATGTGGTGATGATGGAGAAAGACAGCATGTGAGGAAAGCCTGAGAAAAGAGTCTCGACCTAGTCTGGGGAGCAAAAAAGTCCCCCCTGGGGATGTGCCGTTTTAACTAGAATGTACAAAATGAAAAGCAGCAGGTGGCAGAAGAAGAAGGAGGAGAGAAGAGAGAGTTCAGAGCTGAAAGAAAATCACATCGAAGCCCTGAGGCAAGAGAGTGCCTGCCTGGCTCCTGGGAAAAGCAGGGGAAGAGGGAGGAAATGGGGTGGGAGGGAAGGCTGAGGCCACATGGTAAGTGGTAGGAGGCATCTTAGCACAAGAACAGGATCCTATCCCAAAGGCGAAGTGCAGCCAGGAGGGCGTTTTAATGCAGACGAAAGAGACGCTCAATGCTGTCATTTGTAAAGGTCACTCTGGCTGAAGCGAGAAAGCCAGACCGGATTGGGGAAGGTGAGGGTGGGAGAATTTGTGTGGTGGAAAGAGGACTCAGGCTGGGAGAGATGGCTCATGCCTGTAATCCCAGTACTTTGGGAGGCTGAGGCAGGCAGATCACTTGAGGTCAGAAGTTCAAGACCAGCCTGGCCAACATAGCAAAACCCTGTCTGTACTAAAAATACAAAAATTAGTCAGTTGTGGTGGTGCACATCTGTAATTCCGGCTACTCAGGAGGCTGAGGCAAGAGAATTGCTTGAACCTGGGAGGCGGAGGCTACAGTGAGCAGAGATCACACCACTGCACTCCAGCCTGGGTGATAGAGCCAGACTCCAACTCAAATGAAAGAAAAAGTAAAAACAAAAACGAAAGAAGACTCTGGGGGTAATAGACTGGAGGGGGTGGAGTCAGCAGAGGAGGCGGAGTTAGAAGACCATCCAGGAGGCTTGGAGGAGGGTGCTGGCATCCGAGGTGGAAAAAGCGGATGGAGCTGATCCAGAGAAGAGAAACGGTCATAGGTAGGGCTTGCTGAGAGAATCCCACGAGGGAAGAGGGAGAGGTGGAAATTGAGTCGGACACCCAGGTTTCATTCTGGTTGCTGGGTGAATGGTGATGTTCTCGTTCACCGAGACGGGAGATGAGGTGTGAAGCAGGCTGGGTAGAGGCAGGGAGCTAGGCCCTGGGTTCCGTTTTGGACACTTTGCCTCTGCTGTGCCTGTGGATATCCAAGGGGGGGTGCATCCCAGGGACCTCTGGGTGTAAGAATCTTTGTAGATGTTTATCCAGCGTTCCGCACCTGCCTCAGGTGCCCACAGGCCACTGAGGGCGGACCTCAGAGACGTTGGACATTTCCTGCTTTCTTCTCAAGCACACCAGCTGCTGCTATTCACCCCTTGGCACTCTGTGGGCATGCCAGATGCCACTCCTGTGTCCCACACAGTATAAAGGGAGAAAGCCCCTCCTCAGCTTGCTCTTGAACTATGCCATTAGAGGCCCAAGGCGGCAGTCTCAAACTCCAAGTCTACCCCAAAAGCCCCTTTAGTGGCTACCACTAACTTCTCTCTTCCAAAGAGACACTCGGGCCAGCCAGAAAGCAGACAACATTGGTTGTCTACCTGACAGCCATTTCTCCTTCCTCCTTGGTCACTGAACCTCAGTTATGTTCAGGTAGCAATGTGCCCAGCACCGGGGTGAAGCAACAGCAATCTAAGCCAGCCACAGACATCCTTTTCCATTTTGCCAACAAACGGTCCCTGCTGGGCAGATGACCTGCTTTTAGCCGATGAGCTGCAAAGAGAAGTTTGTGAAGGGCTTCTGGGCTCCCTGATAAAAGAGAGAGTCACAGGAGGAGGAAGGTCTTTTGTTTTCCTTTCCACCTTCCTTCATGGTTTATGATCATGGACATAAGAGATGTCTGGAGCTGCAGCAGCCATTCTGTGCTCATGAGGCAACAAGCCTAAATAAAAATCCAAACTACTGAGGAAACTAAAGCTGAAGAATTCAGGATCCTCGGTACATCCCTGAGTTGCAAACCCTGAGGCTATCTATTCTTCCTGTTAAGAAAATAATAACTGACTTTACAGTTTAAGCTACTGTTGGTTGAGTTTCCTCTTACTTGCAGCTGAGAGCCATACATCCAAGTCTGGATATAAATTTATTCATTTAGGCTGAGCACAGTGGCTCATGCCTGTAATCCCAGCACTTTGGGAGGCCAAGGTGGGTGGATCACTTGAGCTCAGGAGTTGTTTGAGATTACCCTGGTTAACATGGTAAAACCCTGTCTCTGCTAAAAATACAAAAATGAGTGGGGCATGGTAGCAGGTGCTTGTAATCCCAGCTACTCAGGAGGCAGAGGTTGCAGTGACCAAGATCACACCACCGCACTCCAGCCTGGGTGACAGAGTGAGACTCCATCTCAAAAAATAAAATAAAAATAAATAAATGTACTCATTTATATCCATACATCTCCATTTTCATCTCCACATCCATATTTACTTACCCGTCATCTCACAAACTAGAATGCCAGATGCATGAGAAGAGACTTTTGTCTGTTGTGTCCCCAGCTGTGTCCTGAGAGCCTGGAACAGTGCCTGGCACACGAGGGCACCCAACAAGTGTTCGGAAATGAGTGACTCTCTGCACCTGGACCTAATCACCAACGTCTTACCACATTCAGAAAACCAACTCCATGAGCGTGTCGACGACCAGTACTACGACAAAACCCGCCATCTCTGGAGTGCTTGCCCCATGCTGTGCTTTATCTGTGTGATCTCATTCAATCCTCCTGTTACCTTCCCTTTTAGAGATGGGGAAACTGAGACTCAGAGAGGACAGGTGACTTGCCCAAACGCAACCAGATAGAAGATCTGGGATTCAGACCCTGGTGTTCACCCCAAATCATGGGCTCTCCATTGCCATGCTCTCCAGCCTGCTGAATAGGTGACAGCAGCCACACCCATAAGCCGCTTGGGGCAGCTGAGCCAGTGTCAAGAGAGACAGAACAGGGCAAGATCCAGAGGTAGGGAAAGATTATAGTCACTAGAAGGAGGTAGTGGCCATTGTTAATGCAAAGACAAGAAGTAGAGCTAGGAGAAGGCTATCACAGGGTGCAGGAGACCTGGAGGGAGCCAGGGAAGAACGTATGGCACAGATTCTGCAGTGAGCTCCATCCTCCTTACCTGGCCTCCTCCCACCCAGGCCAGGCCCCTGCCTAGGAGTTCTTCAGTGGCAGAGCATACTGTGGTTACTGTGACATATGAATCACCCCCTCCTTTACCCACCCTCTGGACAGGTTTCAGTCACAGAGGATAGCCCAGCTTCCTCTACTCATCCATCAGGCTCCAGATAAGTCCATGGAGCCCACAGGAAGAGATACCACCTCTGCCAGCCCACCAATATGTCCCCACTTTCTCCCCTACTCTGTGTTTCTCCGTGGCCTCTGTCACACTCTGAGATGCTACTATGTTTGCTTCTTAATTACTATTTTTGTCTACTCTTCCCACCCTCAAGCCCAGAAGTCTCAGATATAAGGTCAGGGAATTTCATCAGTTTTCTTCTCTGCTGCATTCCAGCCTCTAGAGCAAGGTCTGGTGCTTTGCAGAGGCTCCGTTAGTACTTGCTGAATGAAAGATGAATACATCTGCATGCGCATCTTCCTGGGAAGAGGATTTTCATCAAGTTATCCAAGGAACTTGTGACCTAAAACAGATCATGGGCCGGGCGCGGTGGCTCAAGCCTGTAATCCCAGCACTGTGGGAGGCCGAGGCGGGTGGATCACAAGGCCAAGAGATCGAGACCATCCTGGTCAACATGGTGAAACCCCATCTCTACTAAAAATACAAAAAATTAGCTGGGCATGGTGGCGCATGCCTGTAATCCCAGCGACTCAGGAGGCTGGGGCAGGAGAATTGCCTGAACCTGGGAGGTGGAGGTTGCGGTGAGCCAAGATCACGCCATTGCACTCCAGCCTGGGTAACGAGCGAAACTCCGTCAAAAAAAAAAAACAGATCATGAACCACTGACCTAACTAACCTACCTTCTAGATCCCTTCCCAACTTCTGGGATCCCAGCCACAAGGAAAGTGGACTTTGCTGGAGAGTGAGGGATGTTCAGTAAAGTCCCAGGAGCCAGACTGGCCCGTTCAAGATGGTGGACCCAATTCACCTGATCAGTGGGACCACCGCCAGGGGACAGAGACAGTCACTGTCTGTGTGTGAAGCAGCTCCTTGAAGGAACTTGATACATTGAACAGAGTTTTCATAGCAATCACCTATAAAGATTTGGTCATAAATGATCTCTCAGAGGCCTGAATAAAAGTAGACTCGGCCAGGCGGAGTGGCTCACGCCTGTAATCCCAGCACTTTGGGAGGCCGAGACGGGTGGATCACGAGGTCAGGAGATCGAGACCAGCCTGGCCAACATAGTGAAACCCTGTCTCTACTAAAAATACAAAAATTAGCTGGGCATGGTGGCAGGCACCTGTAATCCCAGCTACTCGGGAGGCCAAGGCAGGAGAATCACTTGAACCGGGAGGCAGAGGTTGCAGTGAGCCGAGATCACACCACTGCACTCCAGCCTGGCGACAGTCTCAAAAAAAAAAAAAAAAGGTAGGTTCGACAGACCTTCCATGAGCCCAGGCTGGAGCCTGTAGTTATGAGAGGAAGATGAGGGGATGAGGGGGAGCAAAACCCTGATCACAGTGGAGTGGAGCGTATGGACGTGACCAGTAAGGGGGTGAAAGCTTCGCAATGTAGGTCTCCATCCCGCGTGTGCGCCTGTGTAACCGGCCCAGCACAAAGCTGGAGTGAAATAGACCGTGTCCATTGCCATGCTCTCCAGCCTGCTAAACAGGTGACAGCACTTTAAAAACGATTTCATGAAGCAATGCACGGCGCGCCGCGCAGAAGGCACATCGCAGCCTGGGTGGCACCCAAGAGACTGGGCATATCAGCCAAAATGTTCAAACCAGCTAGATTTCTATCCTGCAATCGGAAAACACACCAAGGTGTGCAGGAATCTGGTGAACATGGAATCACTACGAATGATGACCTCTGCGTACCAGTTCTCTCAGCTGCGAAGTACTGACCTCTGAATTATTTAGCAAGGGAAGAGGTCACACCAAGTGTGATGGTGCCACTAGGAAATCATTCACTGGAGGAAGTTTCCTGAGGCCACTTGCAAGGTCAAACTCAGTTCCAAAGAAACGGTGGAAAACTCACCCTGCCCCCACTCCCTCCTGACTCTTTGGGTGATACCCTTCAAAACAAACATCCACTCCCGGGCCCCATTGGTTCCTTCTGCGTAACCTCACAGAGCCTCAGAAAATACATGAAGATGCTTCCACATCGCCGTTCCCACTGTTTCAATTTACTCTTCAGTTGAGATGCATCAAAGGACAAAAGCATTCCAATGAAATGTGAATCTGAGCAGCCTGCTTCCTGACTCGGCGCTTGACTTCTCCTCTGCTGGCTTTCCCTCTCCTGGCCTTGCTGCGGTGAGATCCATTCTCGGCTGTCAAAGACCCTTGCTTCCCCACGAAGAAGCCCTGTTTCATCCGACATTACACACGCCCCCCACCCCCCACTCTAGCAGTGGCTTTTATTTTCTAGCAAAGAAAATGCCTTTTTCACAGAGGAAGGGAAAGAAAGGACCCAACATTGGTTGAGGAAGCAGTCACATTGACATACGTTCTCATTTAATAATCGCAGTCACCCCCAGGGGTAGACAAGGGCATTCCACTCTTACAGACGTGAAAACTGAGGTTCCGAGAAGTGAATATTTAACTGGGATAGAAATTCAGGTTTGCATTCTAGCATTTGAATGCATTCTCTTTCTCATCCACCAGGTCACCTTTTAAGACCAACATCTGAGCACTTTGCCCACCAAAAGCCTTTCTGGGATTAACGGAGCACAGATAAGAATCTCTATTGGGAATTTAACACTGAGGAGAGACAGAACACTGCTAGTGGCTGGATAACTGAGTACAACGCCAGAGAAAAATAACAATTATCCTTTTTTTTTTTTTTTTGAGACAGAATCTCACTTTATCACCCAGGCTGGAGTGCAGTGATGTGATCTCGGCTCACTGCAACCTCCACCTCCCGGGTTCAAGCAATTCCCCTGCCTCAGCCTCTTGAGTAGCTGGGATTACAGGCATGCGCCACCACTCCTGGCTAACTTTTGTATTTTTAGTAGAGATAGGGTTCATCATCTTGTCCAGGCTGGTCTTGAACTCCTGACCCCGTGGTCCACCTACCTTGGCCTCCCAAAGTGACAATTAACAGCATTTTAGTATCTAATACTGCTATTTTATCAAAAAGTGTACAGAATTAATGAAATTGTTTTAAATCAGTGAAACTAATCACAATGCATTTTGAAGACATAGATTTATAAACATTACAAAACATCAAGCACTACAATGAATGTACAAAATATACAGTACACTTTTATATGTTTAATACAAATTAGTAGCTGATAAACAGATAAAGTATTACAAAAATCACCAACTCAACATGGAATTAAAATATAGGGATGGTCCAGCATGGTGATTCACACCTGTAATCCCAGCATTTTGGGGAGGCTGAGGTAGGAGGACCACTTAAGATCAGGGGTTCAAGACCAGCCTGGCCACCAGGCGTGGCAGCGCACCCCGTAGCCCCAGCTACTCAGCAGGGTGAAGCAAGAGAATCACTTGAACCCAGAAGGCAGAGGTTGCAGTGAGCCGAGATCGTGCCACTGCACTCCAGCCTGGGTGACAGAATGAGAATCCATCTCAAAAATAAATAAATAAATAAAATATAAGGAATTTTAAATAATTAAGAAATTTTAAATAGTATTTTAAATCAAAATAGTATTTGATTCTTTAACTGCAATCATTAAAAATAAAAGTATCAATGATGTGATAGATGAGTTCCAAGCATTTTGTTGCTCAAATTTTTCCAGCTGTTAAAAAATGTTTGTACCCTCATATTAGCCAGATGAATGAAGAGGAGAGAGTTATTTACCAACCCAAATATTTTCCTCTGGCATCCCCATTTTCAAATAACTTCGAGACCCTTTGGAAGAACTTATTTCTTTATAGAGTCTGCAATATTGTTACCAACAGGAGCCTGGAGTTTTTGTTTTAAGGATAGTGTTACCAGCTCAGCTTCCAGTTTTGTGTGTCACTGTTCACCATTTACGATTACAGAATCGTTTGTCTACTGCTGCTGCAGGGTAATCTGAATCTGTTTCAAAACTGACATGTTCAAATATCATTGATAGGGAATTCTTACTAGGATAATATTTACGACACGAGCTTTCTTTCATCAGATATATATTTTTCCCTTCTCTTTAGGATAATGGAAATGGAAAAGATATTTTCTAAATAAGGGTTCTTTTGTTCAATTAGAATTTTTACTGCAGCATAAAATACTCGGAATGTCTCAAGATATAAATGATTCAGCTTTCAGACTTCTCAAAATACCAAAATAACAGTATTACATTTTTTAAAATACAGTATTTTGGTACTTAAAAATAGCATCATATACTGGAATACCAAAAAAAAATTATTTTTTACTGCAATCATTAGCCCAGTTGCTAGGAAACCTGCGAACAAGCCTAAAGCTAGGGTACAGGTAGGCAAAAGGGCACTTCTTTGAGCAAAGTAAGGAAAACCAGCATTAATTTTAGCAACCATCAGTGTTAACAAAAGGTGACAAGATAATACTTAATAGTATTTAGGAGTTTGTATTTTTTTAGAACATGCTTTTAATTGCATCCTTCACTAAGTATGCAAATAATAATCATTAGAAATAATTAGGACAGGTGCAGTGGCTTACGCCTATAATCCCAGTATTTTAGGAGGCTGAAGCAGGTGGATCACTTGAACCCAGGAGTTTGAGACCAGTCAGGGATACTAGCAAAACCCGTCTCTACCAACAAAAATACAAAAATTAGCCAAGACTGGTGGCATGCACCTGTAATCCCAGCTACTTGGCAGGCTTGAGCCCAGGTGGAGGTTGCAGTGAGCCAAGATCATGCCATTGCACTCCAGCCTGGGTGACAGAACCAGACCCTATCTTAAAATAATTATTATAATAAATAGACATGGTGCTTGTTATTCTTCCAAATACTATAGTTATTTTCAGACAGCACATGTATGTTTTCATTTTCTATGGTTAAATAAGGACTATGGTGTTGGGTCTCAGCCATAAGTAAACGTGCCACAGATTAGGAAACAGGAACCTGAACTGTTGAGTATTTTAAACTTCCGGCCTTGCACATCCTAACCAATAAAACAGGACAAGAAAAAAGGAGCTGGTTCTTGACAAAAAACGGAAAAGAGAAAAGTGTTTTCTATTAAAAATGAACAGAAAATACAAAAGAAAAGAGAAAACACTTTTCCCTTTTTTGTTAAGAATCAGTTCATCTTTTACTTGGAGTTCTGCTCATTGCTGAGTGAGCTCCTATTGGACTGACTGTCCCACAAATAACGACAAACTCAGGGGAGAAGGGCAAAACTACACGAAGGCAGAGGAATGCCAACAAAAACTGGCAAGCTCTACTGAGGAGCTGACACTTGGAAGAAAGGAATGGCAACAGGTTAGTTTCCTGAATTTTTGTGGCTTTTAGCCAGAGGTCAGGCCACAGTCAGTGCTACATGAGCAGCCAAAATTCTGATAGAGAACACATAGTCTTTCTAGCCTAACCAACCAGGGAGAGAGTTCAGAGCAACCACAAAGTGAGGGAAAACCTGGAGGCGACAGGCCCAAGATGGCATGGGAGGGTGGGGTTCTATGTATAAACACTGTCCAAATCTCAGTCTAACCGCTGAACTGCATGGGGCACGTTCCAAGCAGCCTAGATAAAGGTGAAAAAAAAAAAAAGAAAGCTGAACAGAGATATTAGCTGTCCCACTAGAGACAAACTTTGCAGTTTTAGTTCAACCAACTCGATTATCTGCTTAAAAAAATAACCAAATGGAAATTCTAGAACTGAAATACACTATGTGAAATTAAAAATGAGCGGACGAGTTTAACAGCAGAATAGAAATGATGTGGGGAAACATTATTCACCTCAAAGACAGGTCAACGGAAATTATCCAATCTGAAGAAAACAGCAAGAAAATCTGTTTTAGGTATTTTGGGTTTTTAAGACAGGGTCTCACTCTGTCAACCAGGTTGGAGTACAGTGGTGCTGTCACTGCAGCCTCGACCGCCTGGTCTCAGGTGATCCTTCCACCTCAGCCCCCTGTGTAGCTGGAACTACAGGTGTGCACCACCATGCCTAGCTAATTTTTCTATTTTTTTATACAGACAGGGCTTCACCATGTTGCCCAGACTGGTCTTGAACTCCTGGGCTCAAGCCATCTGCCCACCTCAGCCTCCTAAAGTGCTGGGATTATAGGTGTGAGCTACCATACCCAGCCTCTCAGGTGCTATTAAAAATGAACAGAAAATGCAAACATTATCCAGACATAGTAGCACATGCCTGTAGTCCCACCTACTCAGGAGGCTCAGGTGGGAGGATTGCTTGATCCTGGGAGGCAGAGGTTGCAGCGAGCCAAGATCAGGCCACTGCACTCCAGCCTGGGTGACAGAGAAAAACCCGTCTCAGAAAAACAACAACAGCAACAACAAAGAACAGAACCTCCGAAACTTGCAAGACCATATTAACAGGTCTAAGAAGATCATTCAGGTTGCAAAGGGTCAAAAAACCTGGAACCAGGAGAATGAATCCCACAGCAAAGTGGGCACAAGGGCCAGGATATTAGCCATGGGTCTGTGGAATGAAAACCTCAGATTTGAGAAATATTAGGAAAAAGGAAAGAACAGATATTGGTAATTTGTTGACTATAGGCATGCAAAAGAAAGAGAAATCTTAAGACTAACTGCAGAGTTTTGAAACTACGAAATCATGAAGTAAAAATAGGGATTATGACTACCTTAACAAAGTTAAGCAAACTCAAAAGGCAACTGAGAAAACAGGAGAATGTAGCTGCAATTAATTTTCTACTAATAATATATTACATATAGAGACGGAGAGGGGTGTGTCTCTATCTGTACTTACACATAGATACAGGCTAATCTCTATTTTATAAAGAACTCTTAAAAAAGAGAGGGGAGAGGCCAGGCGCAGTGGCTCACACCTGTAATCCCAGCACTTTGGGAGGCCGAGGAGGGTGAATGGCCTGAGGTCAGGAGTTCAAGACCAGGTTGGCCAACATGGTGAAATCCCGTCTCTACTAAAATAGAAAAATAATTAGCCGGGTGTGGTGGCGTGTGCCTGTAATCCCAGCTACTCAGGAAGCTGAGGCAGGGGAATTGCTTGAACCAGGGAGGTGGAGGTTGCATGAGCCAAGGTCATGCCACTGCACTCAAGCTTGGGTGACAGAGTGAGACAATGTCCCAAATGAAGAGGGGAAGAAAAGACCAGAAACATATTAGAAAAATTGATAAAGGATACAAATGATACTTAAACATAGAAAAGAGGCTGAACTTTGTTCATAATAAAAGAAATGAAAGTTAAATTTACCCTGATATGAACTACTAGTTGACCCAGCAGTCCCATTGCTGGGTATACACCCAAAGGAATGTAAATCATTCCACCATAAAGACACATGCACATGAATGTTCACTGAAGCACTGTTCACAAAGCGAAGACATGGAATCAACCTAAATGCCCATCAATGACAGATTGAATAAAGAAAATGTGGTGCATACACGAATGTTCATTGCAGCACTGTTTACAATAGCAAAGACCTGGAACCAACCCAAATGCCCATCGATGATAGACTGAACAGGGAAAATGTGGCACATATACACCATGGAATATTATGCAGCCATCAAAAACGATGAGTTTGTGTCCTTTGTAGGGACGTGGGTGAACCTGGAAACCATCATTCTCAGCAAACTGACAGAAGAGCAGAAAATCAAACACCGCATGTTCTCACTCATAGGCGGGTGTTGAACAATGAGAACACATGGACACAGGGAGGGGAGCACTACACACTGGGGTCAGTTGGGGGGAAATAGGGGAGGGATGGTGGGGGGTGAGGAGTTGGGGAGAGATAGCAAGGGGAGAGATGCCAGATGTAGGTGATGGGGAGGAAGGCAGCAAATCACACTGCCACGGGTGTACCTATGCAACAATCCTGTGTGTTCTTCACATGTACCCAAAACCTAAAATGCAATAAAAAAAAAAGAAAAGAAAATGTGGTGCATATACACTATGGAATACTATGCAGCCATAAAAAACAAGATCATATAGTTTCCAAGAACATGAATGAAGCTGGAAGCCATTAGCTTTAGCAAACTAATATAAGAACAGAAACCAGTGCCGCCTGTTCTCACTTACACGTGGGAGCTAATTGATAAGAACTTACGAACACAAAGAAAGGAAGCAACAGACACTGGAATCTACTTGAGGGTGAGAGTGGGAGGAGGGAGAGAATCCAAAAAAATAACTATTGGGTACCAGGCTTAGTACTGGGGTGATGAAATAATCTGTACAACAAACCCTCATGATGTGACGAGTTTACCTATGTAACGAACCTGTACATGTGCCCCTGAACGCAAAATAATTAAAAAAAAAAAAAAACTAACCTGATATATCATGTCTCCCTTATCAGATGGGCAAATTCAGAAGCTTACCACCAGCCAGGGGTGGTGGCTTACACCTGTAATCCCAGCACTTTGGGAAGCCGAGGCAGGTGGATTATTTGAGGTCAGGAGTTTGAGACCACCCTGACCAACATGTTGAAACCCCATTTCTACTAAAAATACAAAAAATTAGCCAGACATGGTGGCGCATGCCTGTAGTCCCAGCTACTGGGGAGGCTGAGGCAGGAGAATCATTTGAACCTGGGAGGTGGAGGTTGCAGTGAGCCAAGATTGCGCCACTGCTCTCCAGCCTGGCTGACAGAGTGAGACTCCATCTCAAAAAAAAAAAAAAAAAAAACTTACCACCCAACTCTGCTGACCAGTCAGTGGGGAAAAAGACTCTTCACACGTTGCTGGTAGGAGTGCATAATGGGTTAATCCCTAAGGAGGGAAATTCGGCAAGATCTAACAAAATCACAAACATGTTCACTCTTTGACCCACCAATCCAACTTTTAACAATTTATCCTGCATATCAATTGCTAAACAATTACGGAAAAGAGGACATGCACAGATTATTCATTGCAGCAGCATTGATAATAACAAAAGACAGGAAGCAATCTACATGCCCATCCATGAAAGAGTGATTGAATAAAATATGGTACCGCCACACCAGAAACCAATGAAATTATTTGCTATAATGTGTGAATGAGAGTAGGGTGAAAGGGAAAGAGATGGGAGGGAGGCTTCTCCAGCATGTTTTTAATATAGTTTTGCTTTGGAACCATATAAATTATATCAAAAGGAGTAGAAAGAAGCTATTCCTAGAATTGAATGCAAGCAGAAACAAATAATTCTACCAGTACAGAAAATATAAATAATGTACTCCACAGGGAAAATAATTGATTCAAGTAACTAAAGCTTACTTCTAGATCTTTGAGGTGGAGAACTAGAATGTGTGTGTGTGTGTGTGTGTACACATATTATATATATACACACATATATATATGTATAGTTACTAAACTTGATTTAATACGTTTGTTGTTGATAGTGGTAGCAGCACAGTAATTCTGAAAGTATTTTGTATGTTGTATGATAGAACAAATGAGTCAATATACTAATTTTACTAAAACGAGGTTTCCCACTGTGGGAGAATGAAGATATAAATATGGAATGGGGGAGATGGACAAGAATTACCCAATCTGAAGAATGAAGGGAAAAAAGTTATTCTTAGAAAATGAATAGAAACTCAGTGTTACTCAGAAACAAATAGTTGTATCACTACGAAGTCATGGTTTAAACAGACATATATCCTGGCTCTCTATACGGAAGATCTAAAAGTAATGCCACTCCAGTATCACGAAAGCTCACCCAGCACCCAGATCTTGGCTTCTAAATACTATGCCCCCTGAAAAGGAGACATAACTGATTCCATTTCAGTGCAACATCTTGCCCTGAAATGTAAGAAAGCGCTCAAAAACTGATGGTGGCATGTCACAAGGTCAAAGAAGCCAGCTTGAAGGGGCTCCCCCTGGCCAGATCTTGAGGAAGTAGGGAGAGTCTGTAAAACCAGTGATGCTAAAAATAAGACATTTTAAAATGAGGAGGGGGGGGTGGGGCAGCGTGGAGAGGAAATCAAGTGCTTCTTTTTACAATACGAGCTAATAAGTGTGAAATGAACGACGGAACTAGAAAATTGTTACCACCAAGATAACAATTCAGGCAAGGATCATCAGTGGATGCTAAAAGCATTAGGGAAAGACTATTGGGAGCAAAATAATCACAGAGCCTCACTTATTACTTACAAAAGAAAAAAAGTACCTTTACAATTGAGAAATCCCACAGATATCACCTTTAAAAAGTGCTCAAATGTAGCATGGCCAATAATGGATCATTACTGACATTATGTGCTTCTCAATGTGATGTAACGGGGAGAAAAAAATTTCTCTGTGTATCACACCTGCCAAAAAAGTTTATCCTAAATCTAATCATAAGGAAGTTTTCAGATATATCGAAATTATTGAACATTCCAGAAGAGAAATGGACAGTTCTTCAAAAATGTCCATGTTGCCAGGTGCAGTGGCTCACGTCTGTAATCCCAGCACTTTTGGAGGCTGAGGCGGGAAGATCACTTGATCCCAGGAGTTCGAGACTAACCTGTCTCTACAAAAAATCCAAAAATTTGCTGAGTGGCAGGATGTGCCTGTGGTCCCAGCTACTCAGGAGGCTGAGGTGGGAGGCTCACTTGAGCCTAAGAGGTAGAGGCTACAGTGAGCTGTGATCATACCACTGTACTCCAGACTGGACGATAGAGCAAGATCCTGTCTCAGAAAACCAAAAGAATGTCAATGTCATAAGGGATGAAAAGAAAAAAGGCAAAGGGAGGGAAATGTGAGGAGCGTTCTAGATTGAAAAATCCTAAGAGACATGACAACTAAATTCAAGGGTGAACCTTGATTCATACTGGATCAAGGGGGAAAGCGTATTGTCAAAGAACAATAATGAGATAACTGGTGGAATTTGAATGTGGACTTTTTGTTAGGTAAAATTGCTATATCACTATTAACTTTTTGGGTGTTATAATGGCATTGTGGTTATGTAGGAGAACGTCTTTGTTCTTAGGAGATGCAGGATGAAGTTTTTAGAGGTAAAAGGTCATCAGGTCTGCAACCTACTTTCAGATAGTGTATTAGACTGTTCTCATGTTACAGTTAAGAAACATCCAAGACAGGGTGATTTATAAAGAAAGGCAGTTTAATTGACTCACAGTTCGGCATAGCTGGGGAGGCCTCAGGAAATTTATAATCAAGGTGGACAGCACCTCTTCACAGGATGGTAGGAGAGAGACTGAGAGCTGAGCAACTGGGGAAGCCCCTTCTGAGGCTTCAAAAGGATGGGAAGCCCCATCCGCTCTTCTGAGAACTCACTATCACGAGAACAGCAAGGGGGAAACCGCCCCATGATTCAATTACCGCCACCTGGTCCCAACCTGGACACATGGGGATTATTACAATTACACATGGGGATTATTATTACAATTATTACAATTCAAAGTGAGATTTGGGTGGGGACACAGAGCCAAACCCTATCAAATCATTTGGAAAAAAATTTTTATTTTAATTTTTAATGTGGCAAAAATGTCAAATGTCAACAATTGGTGAGTATAAGGGAAGGATATAGGGTGGCTATTGTGCTATTCTTTTTTTACATTTTGTATCGGTTTAAAATGTTTCAAAATAAAAGTCAGGGAAAATGATGAATCGGGCATGAAAATGAAATTATGTATTTGGATAAAGGGGGCCCTCTTTCATCAATAGGCGTGAACGTTGTTAAAATAACAACAGGTAAGTTGTTAATGGCTCTGTTGTGAAAAACTAGTCACTACTCAGCCACATCAGTGGAAAATACCGTAAATTTATACTCGGGATTGGAGAAGCAGGAAAGAAAACCATTTATAACCAAGTGATGCAGATGAATGAAACTCCAGCTGTCTCTACGTAGACAGAAAGTGAAAAATTAGATCTTACTGATGTTTGATTTCTATGAAGCCACTTGGCAGAACTTTTCAAAGCCTGCGGCTGTGATTATCTGCACTCACTCGGGTTCTTGAAAGATGCATGGCCCACCTGAAGCTTGCCTTAGCTGGCACAGATTGCCATCTCTGTCTTTAAGACATGCTGAGACCAAGGCACAGCATAGAAAGTATAGGATGCTACCATGTGTGTACACAGGTATGTGTGTGTGTTCACCAAATATTTCTGGAAGGAACTAAAAGAAACTAACAATTGTTTCTTTCTAGGGAGAAAAACGAAGTGAGTAAGATCTGGGACTTAGTTTTTATCCTTTTGTTCTCTTTGAATTTTTCTATATGAATGAATTAATTAGTTTTTATTGTTTTAAATTAATGGTAAGGAATGGATGGGTGGGTAGATGGATGAGTGAGTGGGTGAGTGGACAGATGAATGGATGAACAGGTGGGTGAGTGGATAGATGGGTGGATGGATGGATGGGTGGGTGGATGGATGGACGGATGGATGGGTGGGTGGATGGATGGATGGAT
>NW_016107539.1:422557-475905 GCF_001604975.1 Cebus imitator | reverse complement strand
GTGGGTGGGTGGATGGATGGATGGATGGATGGATGAGTGAGTGGGTGGATGGATAGATGGATGGATGGATGGGTGGGAGGATGGATGGATGGATGAGTGGGTGGGTGCATGGATGGATAGATGGATGGATGGATGGATGGATGGGTGGGTGGGTGGGTGGATAGAAAAATGAGTTTACACACAGCCTCCATTCCAGACATTTGCTCCACTGTGGCCCCCTCCTCCATGCCCCAGTTACAAGGATCAGCTGCTCCCAAGCTACTCTTCCTCATTTGAGGATTGCTGGCTCTGTGCCCTGATTGAGTCTTTAACTTCTAAGACGCAGCCTCTCAGGTCCGCATCTCCTCTGATTCTAGGGTTCCGCCTCCTCCCATCCCAGCCCGGAGACACTTTCTTCTAACTCGCTGCCATCGCATCCCTAGCCAAAAAGACTGCATCTGTCAAACTCTAACATTCACTTTATCTGCAAGGACAGAACTGAATTACAACAAATCTCCTAAATTGAAATTGCTCAACCTCTAGCACAGAGCCACATTTTATTCACACCCCTGGGAAGTCTTTTCATGGGCTGCCAAGACCCCACACTTCCCTGGGGACTGCCTGGTGATATCCTTGTCTCTGTCCCCATGGCAATGTGCTTTTTACAGTGATTTCTCGCATGACTGCTAGGATCTCATCTTTCTGGCCTCTGCGCAGGCAATGTTCCTGGCTGCTTTCATTTCCGGCAAAGGACAGGAAGGACTATGCAAAGGGCTGAGACACCTTCTCATTTCCGCTGCCTGATGCTGCCGGGGCTGTAGAAATGAAGGAAATTCAACTCTGGGTAAATGATACCACTTGAGGCCTGAGGTAAGTGAGCAACATGCCAGCCACTGCCCCCATCACAGGCCAGGAGCCCATAAAAATTTGCACAGAAACAGCAAACACCGCCATGCCCTAGGAATAAAGAAGTGTGAGGGTTCTGTTCATGCCCCTTCCAGATGCTATTCACCAGGCAGGCGCCCATCCCTAGGTCCTGTGGATGGGTAAGCATTGGCTTCCAAAGGCTTCTCACTGCCCTCTTCTCCAATAAATTGCCTTCTTCCAAAAGGGAGGCCCCACTTCCACACCAGGAAGCAGCCTACGAGCAATGACCTAGGAGTCAAACCACCTCTATGCAAATGTCACTGCAGACCCCACCCACCACCCACTCCAAGGGCTAAGCCTGAAGCTCAACACCAACTGAGACCACAGCCTTACTCTGCTCCTTCCCCTCCCTGTCCTGCTCCCCTCATTCCATTGATCCTGAGAGTGTGCCCTCAACACCTGCCGTGTGCTGGGCTCCCAGTTGCAGGGGACTTTGAAGAGCTCCTCTAAGAGACAGTGATCCTCCCACCATCAGCAGCATTGCTGTTTATTGAACTCCTACTATGTATCTGCCACTCTGCTAAAGCTCTTGAGAGTTATCAAGTGTAACCCCCACAACAATCATATGAGATGGGGGTGATTATTAGTCCCATTTTACAGATGACGAAATAAAGGTTAAGACAAGTAAATCCACTTGCTCAACATCAAGGCGCTCACAGGTGTGGAATCAACACAGCCGCTTGAGCTGGAATGGGGCTGTGCACCCTGAGAGAACAGGACAAAACATCCCGAGGTTCATAGTGTCCAGATTCCCACTACAGAGCTCTCCATCACATCTCCTCTGTTAGCCTCTGGTCAGAATTATCTCTTTAAGGACAAACAAAATAAAAATCTCACATTCAGAAACATACACACACACACACACACACACACACACACACACCCCAAGATGGATCTTTCATTTCAAACCACCCAAAAAAAAGAAGTACAAACCAGTCTGTAGTTTCCTTAATCCCCAAGCACAGATTCCTGGACCATATCACACATACTTGAATGACCTCATTACTATCAACTATCCCTCATAGAGAACAAGCAAGACAAACACATTCTGATTTGGGGAAGACCCAAGAGCTGGTGTTCTCAGGAGGAAGTCCAGCCTTTGGGGTGAGCAGAGCGAGATTAGTGGGTCTGATCTTCAGGGATTACAGGGTGTACTCTACCTCCTCCTGCCTAGCTGCTCTCCCCCACAGTCTCTGCTGGCGTCGATATGTTGCTAAGATTTTTGGAGTGCTTTGTGTATGCCAGCCCTGTGTCAGGAGCTTCACCTGCCACACCTCTTCTAATCCAGGCTGGGCGTGGTGGCTCACAACCTGCAATCCTAGCATTTTGGGAGGCCGAGGCAAGAGGATAGCTTGAACCCAGGAGTTCCAGATCAGCCTGGGCAACATGGTAAGACCCCATCTCTACAAAAAGTACAAAAATTAGCCAGGTGTGGTGGCAGACATCTGTGGTCCCAGCTACTTAGGAGGCTGAGGTGGGAGGATCTCTTGAGCTCAGGAGGTCGAGGCTACAGTGAGCTGTGATTGAGTTGCTGTACTGCAGCCTGGGCAACAGAGCGAGACCCTCTCTCAGAAAAAAAAAAAATCTCTTTTGATCTTTACAATCACCTGCATGATGCACACTACCATGTGACAGGTGGGGAAACTGAGGCTCAGAAAAGTCCAGTAACTTACCCAGGTTCACACTGTTAGAAAATGCCTGAACCGTGGCTGGCGTCTGGGCCTGAGTCCAGAGCCCTATCTCTTACACTCCAGTGATGATGCCTGGGCCTTGCCCGGGTCTGCAGACCCCTCAGCAACGACCCTAGGGCTTATCTAACACGATGGCTTCAGGGAGCCAAAGACATGGAGAGGACGTGGGATTCGGGTCCATGGAGAAACATGAAACTAAACCTAAGCTCCTAGTCCTCTGCATCCCTGTTGCAGAAATATAGAGAAGAAATCTACAGAGCTGGGGCTCACAAACCAGTCCGCTATTTCCATACGAAGAGAAGAGACTGGTGGGACCAAGGCTTTTTTTTTTTATCTTTTGCTGGAAGGCCCTTGGTGGGTGTTTCCACCCTTGCTGGTGATAAAGTGTTCCTTTAATTATCAGTGTCGGGCTGAGTCCGGAAAGCTATTTTCCTCTTCTGGTGTCACAAGGAAATGAAAGGCGTGAGACTCCCAGGCAGCTGTCATTTGGGGGCTGCAGGTGGCCACAGAGAGGCTGCCTGTGGGGGAGAGGGGGGTATGTGTCGTGATCGAGCCGCTGCAATGACTGTCCAAGCTCAGATATTCCCCCGTGTCTGTTACTATCACCAAAAAACAGTAAGCACCCTGACACAGCCCAGTCCCTCTCCTTGCCTGTCCCCCGAAGATGCATTCCTTTTCAAAAAACCCTGACGGAAGGAAAGCAACGAGGTGTATTTTTTTTCTGCCTCTGACCTTCAGTTCAAGTCCTCAGAATACTCCAAGGTCTCAGCCTCATGATTCAGATGTCCCTGCCTTCACAGGCTGGCCTTCACTGGCTGGAGCCTAGACATTAGGCTCAGGAAGACTGGGCTTTTCTCTTATCCCATATCACAGCTGTAAACCTTCAGTGACTTCCCACTGCTGTCTCAAAACGGGCTACACATCTGTATTAAGCTTTTTTTTTTTTTTTTGAGACAGAGTCTTGCTCTGTCACCCAGGCTGGAGTGCAGTGGTGCAATCTTGGCTCACTGCAACCTCTGCCTCCTGGGTTCAAGCGATTCTTGTGCCTCAGCCTCCGGGGTAGCTGGGATTACAGGCACACGATGCCATACCCAGCTAATTTTTGTAATTTTAGTAGAGACGTGGTTTTACCATGTTGGCCAGGCTGGGCTCGAACTCCTAACCTCAGGTAATCTGCCCGCCTCAGCCTCCCAAGAATGATTTCCAGCATTACGGGTGTGAGCTACCATACCCAGCCTGCGTTAAGCCTTTAAGGCCACTGTGGTCAAGACCCTAGAGGCACAAAGGGTGGTGCTAAAGAGGCTTGAGCTGGGAATCAGCACACCTGGCTTGAAATCTTAACTGTGTAACCTCAGACAAGTCTCTCCACCTCTCTGAGCCCATGTTAGTTATCGATTGCGGCATTTTAAAATTGCCTCAAATGTTAGAGACTTAAAACACACAATTACTATCTTACCATGTCTATAGGTCAGGAATCCAGCCATGGCTTCCCTTCGTCCTTGGCCCAGGTTCTGTCAGTAGGCTGCAATCGAGGTGTCAGTCTGGGACATGATCTTATCTGAAGGCTCAACTGGGAAAGGGATCCACATCAAAGTTCACTTCTGTGGTTTTTGATAGGATTCGGGTCCCTGGGGGCTGTTGGACTAAGGGCCTCCCTTTCTTGCTGACAGTTGACAGGAGATGCCCTCAGTTCCTTGCCACATGGGTCTCTCCTGCTTGCTTCATTGGAGCAGCCACAGCAGAAAAGCCAGAGACTGTGCCAGAGGAATGTCACTTACGTGATAAAGTTATAAAAGAAATCAGTCTTTATGGCCAGGCACGGTGGCTCATGCCTGTCATCTCAGCACGTTAGAAGGCCAAGGTGGGTGGATCATGAGTACAGGAGTTCGAGACCAGCCTGGCCAAGATGTTAAAGCCTGTCTCTACTCAAAATACAAAACAAAATTAGCCACGCATGGTGGAAGATGGCAGAAGTTATGAGATATGGCAGGTGCCTGTAATCCCAGCTACTCAAGAGGCTGACGCAGGAGAATCACTTGAACCCAGGGGGCAGAGGTTGCAGTAAGCCGAGATCTCACCACTGCACTCCAGCCTGGGTGACAGAGGGAGACTCTATCTCAATAAATAAATAAATAAATCGGTCTTTATAACTTTACCATAGAATTGACATCTCATAACTTCTGCCCCCTTGCATTTGTTTGGGGCAAGTCACCCAGGCCCGGCCCACACTTGAGCAAGGGGAGTTACACGAAGCACACACAGGAGAGAAGGCCATTCAGGGCCATGTTAGGAGAAGCTGCCAGAAGCTCCCCACGCGTTTCGTTCTGCATCCAGCACAGACGATACTAGGGTTTTACAGAACTGCACGAGGTGGAACATATACATTGCTTAACACAGTGCCCGTGTGTTATCAGTATTCAGTACGTGGCTCTCTGACTTCTCTAGAGCAGTGTTTTCCTCAGCCTTCTTTCATGTTCATCCCCCACCCTTAAAAGCCTTTTGGGGTTTCCCCAGCTGACCCTCTCTCTCTTATGAAATCTTTTTAAAATTTTGTATTTTAATTTTTTCGGTCCATAGTAGGTATATACATTTGGGGGTACGTAAGACATTTTGACAAAGGCATGCAGTGCATTAGAAACACATCATGGAGAATGGAATATCCAGCCCCTCAACTATTTCTCCTTTGTGTTACAAGCAATCCAATTACACTCTTTTAGTTATTTTTGTGTACAAGTATGTTATTATTGACTATTATTGACTGCTGGGTTAGCAAATACTAGTTCTTTCTCTTCTAACTTTCTAACTATGTACGCAGAATTGTGTGTGTATGTGTGCACACACATGCCACAAACATGCGCACACACACACACCCCACATAGCCACACTCTTTCCCTGATGCTGCAGGCTCTCCTCCAAGTCTGGGCCCCCCCTGGCTGGCCTCTTGCCGCCCAGAGCCTCTTATGATCCTTCTTCAGCTGATGAGCTCCTGGTCATGCATAAAAACTCTGTTGAAGAATCAGGGTAGCAGGCAGCTCTAGAATGTCCCTCAAAGGTCCCCGCCTCCTATTGTTCACACCCTTGTGCAAGGTCCGCCCCTTCAGTGTAAGCCGGACCTACCAACTCACTTCTAACAAATAGAATATAGCGAAAGTGACAAGATGTCTGTTTGAAGTGAGGTTACCTCACTACACTGGCTCCGTCTTGCTCTCTCTCACTTGGTGTGTTGGAAGCTGGTGCCCACAAGGAACTGAATCCTGACAATGACTATGAGAAAGCTTGGAAGCGGATCCTCCTCTGCCAGCCAGGCCTTCAGATGAGACCTCAGCCTTCACTGCAGCCTTGCAAGGGGTGAGGTAGGGTACCCAAGGAAGCCTGGAATGTTGACCCACAGAAACTGTGAAATGACAAATGTGTGTTATTTTAAGTTGCTAAGTTTTGAGTAATCCACTACACTGCAGCAGATAATACAATCGGCTTCTTTAGAAAAACTCTCCTGATAAAACCATTTAGGCACAGACACAGAGGCAAGCACACATTCATCTAAACACACACGCTCACATACATGCACTCACATGTACACACACACACACGAGCATCAAGCACCCTCACTCTGTGATGATTTGACCTTGGAATGAATCACACTGTCTCATCACTGCATTTCACCGCCCAGTCTCCCCACTCTGATTCGGGGAGGCTGAGGACTGTGTCGTCTGTATCACTTGATACCTGATCCTTACAGGTATCAAAACATTTTCAGCACATGAACACTCATCAAGCAGTCCTTTGGACATGAGGATCGAGGACTCATTCTGCCTCTTGGGTTTACTGTGTCTCCTTGCCTCTTTTTCACAAACAGAGAGATTGCCTTTACAACATTCCTTTTCCCTCGCCGCTTCTACTAATGACAGGAAATTACTTACCCTTCTTTCCTGGAAAACAGCCTGCAGGTTTCCTCACAGAGAGTAACGGGACTGAGAAGACCAGAGCATTTGCCGGCACAGTTGTGTGCCTAGAACACCAGGAAGGAAAAGAGCGCGGTTCTTGAAAAGGGTACCGACCTCGCCGGGAGTTACAGGCACTGCCAGGCAGTTTATGATGTTGTGACAAAGCGAAGGGCTCAGACAGCCAGCATGGCAAAAGCAGGATGCTTGGAGCCTGACTGCGTGAGCTTGGAGCCAGTGCTGCCCCTTGTCAGCGAGGTCACTTGGGGAAAGTTACTCAACCTCTCCCTGCCTGTTTCTTCTGCTGTAAAATATGAAAAACCGTAGCATGTGCCTCTCAGGGCTTTGTGAGGATTTGGAAGGAGCACGTGAGCATCCCTGAAATAGAACTCATAAAGAGTAACTATTATTTATTATTATTGTCATTATTAAGTCCAGAAAAGAAAGAGAAAAGAACGGGTGGCAGTAAGCGGGGAAGGCATCCTGGAAGAGGTGGAACCGAGGTAGGAATTACTGGACGGATGGCATCAATTAAGCAAACGCTATCGAGGGCAATACAAGTGGTGGCAGAAACTGCAAAAACTGTTTGAACGGAAGAATGACCCTCAGGTTGCCGATACTAACGACGAAAGCAGGGGAACGGTGGAGCTTGAGGCAGCTCAGGACAGACACAGAAAGCTGGGGCCCAGCTCGCTGTGGGGTCTGCATTCCTGCCTCTCGATGGGTAGGAAGTGGGAGTGTGAGGGGAGGTGGCTCTGCCCTGTCCTGGGGAGAGCCACTGGGGCACAGCAAAAGCAATGAAAGACTGAGATCATGGGAGATGGCGGCCTTGGCACTGAAGACTAAACCCCTTGTAATGTGAAATTAAACATGGTAATCAAAACTATTGCTAACCCAATAGCATTGGTGTGGTGGGTGTTTACCTTAGAGAAAGACTCACCTGCGTGCACAGGGAGACAAGTCCAGAGACGGTCACTGCAGCATTGATTATAAGTGACGACAAATGAAATGAACTACTGTAGAGTATCAGACAGCAATACAAAAAAACGAGGCAAGGAAAACAATATGGCCTCTCCCCAGCAGACTAAACATAGAATTTCGATATGTTCCAGCAACCCTGCTTCCGGGTCTATACCCAAAATAATTGGAAGCAGGGTCTCAAATAGGTATTTGTACACCATGTTCATAGCAGCATTATTCACAGTAGCCAAAAAGTGGAAGCAACCCGCCAATGAATGAGCAGATAAACAAAATGTGAAAAATACTTACAATGGAATATTATTCAGCCCCAAAAAGGAAGGAAATTCTGACACATGCTATGACATGGTTGAACCTTGAGGACATTATGCTAAGAGAAATAAGCCAGTCACAAAAAGACAAATATGGTATGATTCCACCTCTCTTTTTTTTTTCTTTCTTTTTTTTTGAGACAGATTCTCACTCTGTTGCCCAGGCTGGAATGCAGTAGCACAATCTCGGCTCACTGCAACCTCCACCTCCTGGGTTCAAGTAATTCTCCTGCCTCAGCCTGCCAAGTAGCTGGGATTACAGGCACCTACCACCACGTCCAGCAAATTTTTGTATTTTTAGTAGAGACAGGGTTTCACCATGTTGGCCAGGCTGGTCTTGAACCCCTGACCTCTGGTGATCCACCCACCTCGGCGGGCGGATCTGGGATTACAGGTGTGAGCCACCGCGCCCAACCAAATTCCACTTTTATGAGGTTCCTAGAGTGGTCAGCATCACAGACAGAAAGTAGAAGGGTGGCTGCCAGGGCCTGGGGGAGGGAAGGTAGAAAGTTGTTGATCAACGTGTTTAGGGAGATGAAAAAGCTCTGGAGGTGGTTGGTGAGATGGTTACATAACAATGTGAATGTCCTTAATGCCAGTGCACTGTGCACTTAAAAATGCTCAAAATAGGCCGGGTGCAATGGCTCACGCCTGTAATCCCAGCACTTTGGGAGGCCTAGGCCAGCGGATCACCTGAGGTCAGAAGTTCAAGACCACTCTGGGCAACATGGTGAAACCTCATCTCTATTAAAAAGGCAAAAATTAGCCTGGCATGGTGGCAGTCACCTGTAGCCCCAGCTACTCAGGAGGCTGGGACAGGAGAATCGCTTGAACCTGGAAGGCAAAAGTTACAGTGAGCTGAGATTGCACCACTGCACTCCAGCCTGGGTGACAGAGGGAGACACAAAAAAAAAAAAAAAAAAAAAAAAAAAAAAAAAAAAAAAAAAAAGAAGAAGAAGATCAAAATGGTAAATGTTTTGTTACACATAGTTCACTACCACCACCACAACAAAAAGAACGATACGAGTCTGCATTTTTTTAAAAAGAGGGCGAGGCACAGCAGCTCATACCCGAAATCCCAGCGCCTTGGGAGGCCAAGGCGAGAGAATCCCTTTCTTCATCTGTAAAAAGGGAAAAATAACACAACTCTCTCATGAGCTGCCGGGAATGTTAAATGAGTTCAAACCCATAAAGGCTTTAAAACAGTGCCAGGCACATAATCCCTTAATAAATATTAGCTATTACCGTTATGATTAGCCTGAGTCCTAAATAATTGGAAGAATTTTAAAAAGATGTTTCAGGAGATGGGGTTTGCTTGGAACAGGGGCAGGCAGTGTAGGTCCCCAAATGCCAGGCTTGCAGAGGGAGTCCAAGTGAATTGTGACTGGAGGGGGGGCTCATGCCTCTGGGGTAGCAGGAAGACCCCTCTCTAAACGGTGCCATCCTGGACTCAGCTCCCCAAGTCATTTCACCTCTCTTCCCAGGACAACTGACTATACGAATGTTTTATTTCCTCAGCTCTTACTCCTACCCACCTCGGCTTAAACTGACAATCACAAAATAATCCAAAGTTGATATGTTCCCCAAAGTCTGATAATTCAGGTTTATGTTTATTCAAAGGCGAGTTGTTATACATATGTCCTTGAATTCCTTCTCTCCAAACTAGTTCATCCTCCTCACACATTGTCCCTTCATTCACCCCACAAGACCCTCTAATGGGGCTTAATTGTGTTTACCTTGCCTTTCCCCAGCCTCTTATCTGCAAGGCTCCTTGCTTCCCCGAATGTATAAACGAGCCTGATGAATCCAGCGGGACTAAGGCATTCTCTAAAAAAGAGGCTAAGGTGAGGCTAAATCAACACAAACAGGAAACATGGTGGACCAATATGGCTTCACATCCTGTCTCAGTCCCTAAGCAGTATGACAATTGTTCATTCAACAATGGATTTTGGGAGTAGGTGTCAGGCCAGGTGTCAACAGTATCAAACTAGAGACAGGTGCCCATTCGGTGAGGTCTCACATAAAACTCCAGATTGTGGCCTGGCATGGTGGCTCATGCCTGTAATCTCAGCACTTTGGGAGGCCGAGGCAGGTGGATCACCTGAGGTCGGGAGTTGATATCAGCCTAGCCAACATGGTGAAACCCCGTCTCTACCAAAAATATATTTTAAATAATAGCACGTGGTGGTGTGTGCCTGTAATTCCAGCTACTCGGGAGGCTGAGGCAGGAGAAACGCTTGAACCAGGGAGGCAGAGGTTACAGTGAGCTGAGTTTGCATCACTGCACTCCAGCCTGGGCAACAGAGCAAGTCTCTGTCTCAAAACAAAACTCCAGATTTCAGACTGCTCTCAGAGAACCACGGGCTGCGGCAGTGCTGGGCTGTGTTCTCTCCTGGTGACAACTGGCTGAGCCTAACGGCAGCTTCTTCCCCTTATTTTGTCCATTGGAAGCATGACCTCTCCAGCTACCCAGAGCTCCCTACTGTATCTCAGCCAAACCCCTTTTCTGCTGTTTTCCCGTCATCATTCCAACTGATCGCCCCTGTAATCACAAGACAGCCAGACGTCAATCACAAGTGCTAACTATACCGGAAAAGCTTGGCGACTAGCTGAAGAAACTCTCAGAGATACTAATGATAATCACACAGTTAGCAGGTGAAAAGATTCATCAAAAACAGGGCAAGAATGAGGAGTCCAAGAGTCTTCCTGCAGGACATGATTATTAAGCTCAACCTTGAAGGATGATAAGATTGACAGAGGACAAGGACAAAGGCAAAAAAATAAGCAAGTGGGGTTGCGTTCAGAGAACAGTGTGCATGTTCAATCAGCTAAAGGTACAAGGTGCTAAAGGTATGAGGGAGGAAGGGCAGACACATACTGTGGTCAGAAACCTCAAATGCAAACCTGAGCTCAGACTTTTTTTCAAAAGGAAACACTAGCGACAGAGTCTGTGCTGCAATTTAAGAAGGATCTGACAACATCATGCAGAATGCATTTGGTTCAGGGTGGGGGGCACCGTCTGGGAAGCAATTGCAATAATCCAGGCAGCACATTCGGGGGAAGCTATAGTAACAGAGAAAAGCAACCCCCAAATCCCAGGGAAATCTTCTAAACCCGGACACCGTGCCAAAGTCAGCCAACAATGAACAGGGAGGTCCTCCTCACTGTCCGAAGGAGACGTTGCCTCCCAACCCTGATTCCATGGGAGAAGGAGCCTTCTAACTTCAAAACCTTCTGAAATCCAATTTTCTAGCTCCTTCAGGCATTGAAGAAACAGCTGGCCCACTGCTAGATGAACACCAGCCCTGGCCCCCCAAGGTCCAACGAGAGCTCTTCCATCACAACTTCCCTGGGAAGACTCTTTCCTTTATGGTAGCCAACACGTTTCTAGTCTGTAACCATAAAGCAAAGTCATATTTTCTTCAACATTTGAAGTGAAGTGGCCCTAAGCCAACAGCTGCCCATATTAGGAAGGAGTTCAGTAATTTCCCAGCGGACCCTTTCCACGTTCTTTTTTTTTTCCCCCTTGTGGTAAACACATATAACATAAAATTTACCATTTGACCCATTTTTAAGTGAACAGTTCACTGCTGCTAAGCATAGCCACATTGTTGTCACCACCATCTATCTTTAGAATTCTTTTCATCTTGCAGAACTAGAACTTTATAGCCACAGAACAACTCCCCATATCCCCTCCACCCAACCCGGCAACCACTTTTCTACTTTCTGTGTCTACGAATTTGACGATTCTGGGTGCTCATATAAATAGAATCATACAGTATTCGTTGTCTTTTGCTTATTTCACTTAGCGTAATGTTCTCAAGCTTCCTCCACACTGTAGCATTTGTTAGGATTTCCTTCGTTCTTAAGGCTGAATAATATTCCATTGTATGCATATTTCATATTTTGTTTATTCATTCATCTGTCAATGGACATTTGAGTTGCTTCTACCCTTTGACTATTGAGAATAATGCTGCTGTGAACACTGGGGTATTCATATATCTGTTCAAATTCCTGATTTATTTCTTTTGCGTGCATATCCAGAAATGGGAATGTCGGATCATATAATTCCATGTGTAATTTTTTGAGGAACCACTAATGGAGTTCCACCATTTTAAATTTCCACCAACATTGCACGAGGGTTCCAATTTCTCCACGTCCTCACCAACACTTGTTATTTTTTTTTTAATATGTAGCCATCCTAATGGATAGTAGTGTTATCCCATTGTGGTTTCGATTCACATTTCCTTGAGGATTAGTGACATTGAGCATCTTTTTATGTGGTTGTTGGCCATTCATGTATCTTCATTGCAGAAATGCCTAGTTAAGTCCTTTGTTCATTATTTAAACCCGGTTGATTGTTCGTTTGTTGTTGAATGGTAGGAGTTATTTGTATAGTCTGGCTACCAACCCCTTATCAGATGATTTGCAAATATCTTCTTCCATTCTGCAGTTTTCTGACCCCTCACATTCTTAAGGACCACTACCTCCAAATTGTTTATATTGATTAGTAAATCTTGCCTGTCTTCAAAACCACCCTTTTCTAAATGGTGTCATCCTGGATTCAGCTCCCTAACTCACCTCTCTTCCCAGGACAACTGACAATGAGAATGTCGATTTCTTCAGATCTTACTCCCACCCACCACAGCTTCAACTGACAATCACAAAATAATTGAAGCTGATATGCTTCCCAAAGTCTAATTCAGGTTTATGTATTCAAGGGAAAGTTATTATACATATATTCTTGAAATTGTAACTGTGTGTCAGACATTAGGCTAGGAGAGTGAACCTTTTATCAGTGATTTGAAAAGTGCTGAAATCTTCACTGACTTTTGCAAGAAAGTGACCATTAAGAGTTTTCCAGAACAAGAAAAAGAAAACAGTTTATGGCTGGCCATGGTGGCTCACACCTGTAATCCCAACACTTTGGGAGGCAGAAGTGGGCGGAACACCTGAGGTCAGGAGTTTGAGACCCACCTGGCCAACATGGCAAAACTTCATCTCTACTAAAAATACAAAAATTAGCCAGGTGTGGTGGCGCACACCTGTAGTCCCCACTACTTGGGAGGCTGAGGCAGGAGAATCGCTTGAGCCCTGGAGGCGGAGGTTGCCGTGAGCTGAGATTGGGCCACTGCACTCCAGAAACAATTTATGACTTTGGACATAAACAGGTTGTTGCAGTCACATTTATTTTTTAGTAAGTCCACAACCTACAAAAGTTAAAATATGAATGCCAACTGCAGAGTGAGTCACTGCTGAAAGGCATTATTGGGTTCCTATGCTCAGAGTGAAATGTTTTGGGGATTATGATAGAGAAATATTTAATAAATTTAAGGCGGGGGAAAATATTGTTAACCAAAAACCCATGCTATATTTCATAGTAATTTTCCTCTAAATATGATGAATTGTTGGTGAATAATTGGGTCTAATTTACACATTATTTATGTCTAACTTCTCTCTTTAGACCCATTGCAGCGTTTATGAATCTTAGCAGGTTTTCAAACCTTAAATTGTTTCGTTAAATATGATTATTCTCTTTAGAGTTTCTCTAAGTGCAGTATAGATGCAACCTGTGATGCACAAGATGATTTTAGATGGTGCACAATGAATATTTTGTTTTGATTTAATGACATTCGACTCTCTGGTTGCATTTATGTTTGGGCTATTTTTTATTTATGCTAAGTGATACTGGTTTTTTGTTTACCATAATGATATAAACTTTCTTTTTAAAGTAAACCTAGCTAACAAAAAAAAGTATATTGGTTTAAAGAAAAACTAAGGCAAGAATAATACGGGTGGGCCAGGCATGGTAGCTCAGGCCGGTAATCCTATCACTTTGGGAAGTCAGGGTAGTGGGTCACCTGAGGTCAGGAGTTCAAGACCAGCCTGGCCAACATGGTGAAACCCCATCTCTACTAAAAATACAAAAATTAGCCAAGTGTGGTGGCCCACGCCTGTAGTCCCAGCTACTTGGGAGGCTAAGTCAGAAGAATCGCTTGAACTCAGGAGGCGGAGGTTGCAGTGGGCCAAGATTGCGCCATTGCACTCCAGCCTGGACAACAACAGCAAAACACCATCTCAAAAAACAAAAAACAAAAAACGAATAGTGCAGGTATTTGTGGAAGCAAAAGTAGTGACATCTTGGAAACTAATCCATCATGTTGGCTCCTGATTAACCCCCATTCTGAGAAGGTCTCTAAAATTTCCAGTTTATTTATTGTTCCTTGTGTAAGAGCAGGTGCTTACCATAAATCCTGCCCTCAAGTCAGAACCTTGATGTTATCTTACTTCAATACCCTACATGTTCCTTCTGAAGCACCCCTCCTCTGTGGCGTAAGAAGCCCTGGGTCTGGGGCGTAATGGTGCGGGGATCCACCATCTTGTTTCTTTTAGCAGAAACTACACCAACATGGCTTCTGTTGGTAGGTCCTTATGAAATGCTTCTTTCCGAGAAATGAAATCTTTCCTCAGCCTCTCAGCTTCTTCAGACTCTGAGGCAGGTTTGCATAGCCCTGCTGACTGTAAAGCAGTACTGTACAACGGCTTGGACTTGGTAAATGGATATGATAAATATAAAGACAGATGTAGACAACTAAAATTTGCAAAAATACTTTTCATAAATAAAAGTAAAAATTTATAGGACCTAATAGACAACTTCTTGTTAAAATTAGAGGGTACTGTTCTCCTCTGTTATTCTTTTAAAATAATTCCCTATCATTGCCAGTATTTTAGCATGGCAGGCTCTAATACATATTTACTGGATCATTGAGTGAATAATCAATCAACAGAAAAAAACTAACCATAATACCCACATTATTATTGCAGATTAATTCAGTTCATAGGGACAGTACAAAAACTTCTACGATACATCATTAAATATTTCTTATATGCCAGGCTCTTGGTTAAATGCTTTTAATATATCCTATCATTAAATTTCCACAACTTTATGAGTATTTACTCTCTCCTTGTTACATAAAAGTAAGACAAAGAGAGATTAAGTCACCTGCCTAGGTGTATTAAGTAATGGTCTAAACACGTGTGGCTTATTTATTTAACAAGAGGCCTGAAGGATGTGACAGGGATCATTCAGTGGCTCATCAAGTTCAGGCATGTCTACAACTGTGATTCTTCTGATTTACCTCTTGGTCTCAAGATGGCTGCACAACTCCACATACCACATCCTCACATAAGTGCCTCAGGTAAGGAGGCTGTAGGACTTGACACCAGCCAGCTCCCCTCTCCAGAACACCTCACCCAGAACACAGTGTCTTTCCTACAAGGCCCTGACACATTTCCCCTGACATCTCACTCACCAGAGCTGCATCATGTGGCAACTCCTAACTGCAAGGGAAGCTGGGGGAGCAAGCATCTAGCACAAGGGTGTGGCATGATTGGCTTAGACCAGGTACCTTTCATCTCTGAGGCTGGTGAAAGACCAACCCCCTTGAAGGGTGCCTCACCCTTCATAATAAGAATGGAAAGAGGGCATTACATTCAGGAAAACATGAAGAGAAAGGTTCCCAGATTATACAGTAGTCAAAAGTCAAAAGTCTGGGAAAACAGAGGCTTGGGAATTGCTAAGGGCAGGGCTTCCCAGCCGTGGCACTGTTGACATTTGGAGCAGGATAATTCTGTGTTTTACTGGAGGCTGTCCTATGCACGGTAGGATTTTGAGCAGCGTCCCTGGCCTCTGCCCACTAGCTGTCAGGAGCACCTCTCTCCAGTTGTGACAGCAAAAAATATCTCCAGAAGAATGTCCTGGGGAACAAGATCGCCCCCAGTTGAGGACAACTGGCCCCGGGTGATGCTATGGGATGCCCAGCCTCAGAGAACATCCTGTATCCTGAGCGTGGAACAGAAGCCAAGGTTTTCCCGGTGCTTTGGAATTGCTGGGACCCTGGCATACCCTTGGCAGTTGTGGAGGAAGATAGAGAGCCTTGTTTTTGGCTGAGATTGAACTGGCCACCATTGCGAAGTGAAAGAAAGGGAGGAAGTGTGCTCCTTCTTATTTCTGGCATGGCCAACTGGCATGGTTTTCCTGTGTCCCCACCCAAATCTCACTTTGAATTGTAATAACCCCCATGTGTCAAGGGCGGGGCCAGGTGGAGATCATTGAATAATGGGGGTTGTTTGCCCCATTCTGTTCTCGTGGTTGTAAATAAGTCTCACGAGATCTGACGTTTTCATAATCGAGAGTTCCCCTGCACAAGCTCTCTTGCTCCCCGCCATGTGAGAAGTCCCTTTGTTCTTCCTTCCGCCATGTGAGGCCTCCCCAGCCATGTGGAACTGTGAGTTCATTAAACCTTTTCCTTTTATAAATTACCCAGTCTCAGATACGTCTTTATTAGCAGCATGAGAATGGACTCATACACTAACTTATACAGACTAAGATTTCTACCCGCTACAGAGATCCCTGAGAAGTCAAGGTGAGATGAACACTCAATGAGCCAATTAGGGGGACACCAAAATATGCTACTCAATGGCTTGATGCTTCCCAGCAGGCTTATGACAATCTCTGACAACCACAGATGTTCCATAGGCAAGGCTGGTCACATCAGCATATGGTTACTCTGCCTGCCTGTCAGGTTGGCCCAAGCAGCTCTGCTCACTTGGATTACAAGGACCAGTGTCCAGGACCCAAGGTATGAATCTGGGTTCAAGTAGTATGGCTGGACACAGAACTGCGTGAAGATAAGTCTGGGCTGGGCCCATCACATTGCAGCATATTTACAATAATGTAATTAATTAACGTTGCATGTGTGTATTGGATGGGGGGTGGGTTGAGTTCCTCCTTTTTATCAATGGTTTGAGAAGCATTAAAATCTTGAGCTGAATTTTGCAGGAAACTACAGCAGTAAGAGTTTCCAGAACAAGGAGGCCAGGCGCAGTGTTTCATGCCTGTATGCCCAGCACTTTGGGAGGCTGAGGTGAGAGGCTCACTTGAGCCCAGGAGTTCAAGACCAGCCTGGGCAACACAGCAAAACCCTGTCTCTACAAAAATTAGCCAGGTATGGTAGTGCACACCTGTAATCCCAGCTACCGGGGAGGCTGGGGCGGGAAAATTACTTGAGCTCAGGAGTTTAAAGCTACAGTGAGCTGCGATCATGCCACTGTACTTGAGCCTGGGTGACAGAGCAAGACCCTGTCTTGAACAAGAGGAAAAATAAAAAGGAGAAAACAATTCGTGACTTTAGATATAAACAGGTCGGTTCAGGGGCATTTATCTTCAGGAAATCCACAACATGCAAAAGTTAAGTATAATCACATGTCGTTTAACAAAGGGGGTACATTTTGAGAAATGCATCACTTGGCAGCTTTGCTGTTGTGTGAACATGATAGTGTGCGTTCACAAACCTGATGGAGTTGCCCACTACACACCTAGGCTGTATGGCGTAGCTCAATGCTCCTTGGCTACAAATCTGTACAGCATGTTACTGTACTGAATACCGTAGGCAATTGTAGCACAGTGGTATTTGTGTATATAAACACAAAGTACAGTAAAAACATCATATGAAAGATTTTAAAAATAGTTAATCTAGGCTGGGTGCAGTGGCTCACTCCTGTAATCCCAGCACTTTGGGAGGCCGAGGTGGGCAGATCGCAAGGCCAGGAGTTTGAGACCAGCTTGGCCAACCTGACAAAACCCTGTCTTTACTAAAAATACAAAAATTAGTCAGGCGTGGTGGTGCGCACCTGTAGTCCCAGCTACGCAGGAGGCTGAGGCAGGAGAATCACTTGAACCCAGGAGGCAGAGGTTGCAGTGAGCTGAGATGGTGCCACTGCACTCCAGCCTGGGCCACAGAGCAAGATTCTGTCTCAAAAAACAAAAAAAGTTAATCTGTGTATGACACTTAGCCATGACTGGAGCTTGCAGAACTGGAAGTTGCTCTGAGTGAGTCAGTGAGTAAGTGGTGAGTGAACGTGAAAGCCCTGGACATGATTCTACTCTACTGTAGAATTTATAAACACTGCACATTTAGGCTACTTTAAATTTATTTTTTAAATGAAGCTTTTGTGTTATGACATTAGGACAGCTACGATGTCACTAGGTGATAGGAATTTTTCAGCTCTGTTATAATCTTATGGGACCACCATTGTATAGGTGGTCCATAATTGACAGAAACTTGACTGTAAATAAATACCAAAAGTACAGTATATGACTGCTGAAGACATTATTATTATTATTATTACTAATGATTAATGTCATTTGTTTTTTTAGATGGAGTTTTACCCTTGTTGCCCAGGCTGGAGCGCAGTGGCACAGTCTCGGCGCACTGCAACCTCCGCCTCCCAGGTTCAGGCGATTCTCCTGCCTCAGCCTCCCAGGTAGCTGGGATTACAGGAGTATGCCACCACACCTGACTAATCTTGCATTTTTAGTAGAGATGGAGTTTCACCATGTTGGTCAGGGTGGTCTCGAACTCCTGAGCTCAGGTGATCCACCCACCTCAACCCTCCAAAGTGCTGGATTACAGTGAGCCACTGCGCCTGGCCTATTATTATTTATGATGTTGTAATACTAGAAAAGAAATGAGAATCCTGTCCATGGAGCATTTCCTTGATCTCTCCTGGGCTGGTTGGGGTTCCAGGCCAGCCTGAGCCACATGTAATTATTCCAGGTGTAGCCAGTCGTGTTCTCTGTGGAGATGAGTGCAGCCCGGAAAATTTCCACGTTCATCCTGGGGGCCTCTTAGCAGATCTTAGGGTCCCCTTTGGGTCTTCAGAGGAGTTAGGAGGAAAGTGCTCAGAGGAAGCCCAGGAGCAAGACCAGGACACCCAGCCAGCCTTAAGTCCACTGGAAGGCAGAGCCCAGTCCAGACCACCAGGGCCGGCTTCACGGGCATGCGGCCTGTGCCATCACACGGGTGTGGGGGCTAAGAAGGGCCCCGTGCTTGGTTGAATGCTCTGCTGTTGCCACCTTGATATTCTTAATATTTTTTGAACAAGGGGCCCCACATTTTCATTTCACATGGGGCCGTGCAAACTACAGAGCTGGTCCTGACCACCACTCACCACAGGGCAACATCCTTTCAGAGGCCAGATCCAGTTCACCGGCCTCCAGGCGAAGGCAGGGATGTGGTCTCCAGAGTCACTAGCAGAGAGCAAGGCAGGTGAGCATCTGGCTTGGGAGGCAATTTGCCTGGGTTCATTTTCTGTCTCTGTCACTCCACAGTTCCATGGCTTTAAGCCATTACCTACCCTCTGTGCCCCAGTTTTCTTCTCTTATTTTTTAGAGAGAGGGAAGGTCTCATTCTGTTGCTCAAGCTGGAGTGCAGTGGTGTGATCACAGCTGACTGCAGCCTTGAACCCCTGGGTGTAATCTCCCAGCTCAGCCTCCTGAGTAGCTGGGACTACGGGAATGTGCCACTATCCTCGGCTAATTTTTAATTTTTTGTAAAGACAGGGTCTTGCTATATTGCCCAGGCTGGTCTCAAACTCCTGGGCTCAAGCGATCCCCAAAGAGCCCAGGTGAGATCAGGAAATGCTCCACGGGCCGGATGAGTAGCTGGGGTTACAGCCATGAGCACCCAGCCCCGGTGAATGATTTTAAGCCGGCAGATGACATGGTCTGACTCAGGCTTTCAGAAGACCCCTTCCAGCTGCAGGGAGGAGAGTGACTTGTAAGAGACAAGAGTGAGAGCAGGGAGCCCAGGTGAAGGGCTACTACCTGCCTCCAGGCAGGGCACAATGGTGCCTGAATCAGGGAGAGAGCAGCGGCGAGGTGAGAAGTCTGTTTCAGGATTTATTCTGAAGGGAGGCCCAGTGACTGGCTAATAGACTGGATGGGACGGGGTGGAGGGAGTCCTCGAATTTTAGGCTGAAAATATTAGGGTGAGAAAGAGGTGAGAAAGGTGGGGCAAGTGTGGTCTGAGGAGGCAGTGGTACTTTGTGACATCTGCATGGAGTTCTTGAATAGGTGGTTAGTACAGAGTGTACCAACTCTGTACACAGAGTTAGTACAAAGGAGAATTGATGTCATAGGTGTAAATTTATGATTCACCCAAATATAGATAGTGTTTCTAAGACTTGGGACTGAATATGATTAAGTACAGGCTCTATGTGGACAGGGGAGAGGAGAGGGCCGAGGACTAAGCCCTGCTCTACTCCAAGATTCAGATGTCAGAGGAAGAGGAGGGGTCAGCAATGGCGGCTGAGGAGTGGGCAGGGAGGTGGGCAGGAAGCCAGAAGTATCTGCCATCCCCAGAATCCAGCAGCGTGTGCTCCAGTGACATGCTTGTCTCAGATGCTTCTGAGAGTCTGAATACACGGATGAGTGAGAATGGGTCAGTGGATTTAGTAAGATGGAGATTGCAATGATTCTTTTGAGGAGATTTGGGATGTGGTTCAAAAGACAGCTGTGAAGGAACCGGAACACAGATGTGTGCCACTCAAGAGATGGGGCAGTCAGGAGAAGCACAAAACCAGCATGGTGGTTAGAGGGGAGAGGGGCGCTGGCAGAGGTTTTCCTTTCAGTGTTAAAGGGGAAATACACAATACAGGAAGTGGAGAAGAGAAATACAGGAATAAAGTCCTTAAGGACACGGGAGGAAGTCCAGCGGGGCGTTTCATGGAAGTTGGACTTACGTGGGGCGGGCAGGAAAGGTGGAGTCTGTGGTGCAGACACAGGTCTGTTGGGGACAGGCAGGAAGTTCTCTTATGACTGCTCCTGTTTTCTCAGTGAAATAAGGAGCAAGTCATCAGCTGAGAGCAAGGAGGGAGAGAGCGTGTTGAAGATCTACCAAAGGGGAGAAATGCAGGACGGCAATCCCCGAGTGGACGGAAAGCTAGGGGAGGAGGGAGTGGGGAGGGACCGTCGGCAACGCTGAGCGTCCACCTGGATTGTGTGGGCCCAAATTTAAAAAGAGACCCGTCAGCATGGTTGTGTGTTCTCCAGACACTGTTCAGCTCAGGCACGGCTATGAACAGCTGGATTTCATCAACGTTTGGGTTTTGCTGGAAAGACTCAGAAGAGGGAGAAGGGGACAGAGAGCTGGTCCATGCAGGGTCACGGCTGTGGGTATGGAACTAGCGTGTAACATGGGCCCACCTGGCACAGGCATCTCTGCCCTGGGGTTGATACATCAGAAGCTGAGCTTACTTATTTCAAAGACTCACGAAAGCAGGAGGACTTGATGTCACTTCTCCCTGGCCGGGACTAGTTCATCAGACCTGGCCTGTGTACTGAACAGAGTCTCCCAAAGAGCTAGATTTCAATGCCTGTGAATGTGACCTTATTTGGAAACCAGGTCTTTGCAGATTTAACTAAGGTCAGAGAAGGATGACGGGGAGCCCTAACTCTAGTATCTTCGTGAGAGCAAGAAGAGGGAGATTTGGACACAGAGATACAGACACAGAGGAGAGGCCAGGCGAAGAAGGACGCAGAGATGGGAGCAGTGCTGACCCAAGCCGAGGAGCCCCGGGAGCCCCCAGGAGGTAGAAAACTCAAGGCAGGATTCTCTGCTAGAGACTTGGCCCTGCTGAGCCCTCACTTTTGGACTCCTGGCCTCCAGGGCCGTGACAGAATGTTTGTCTATTGTTTTACACCACCCAATTTGTGGTGCTTTTTTTACTGAAGCCTCAAGAAACTCATACAGCCTTCTAACAAGATTATCTGTTACTCAATAAATCCAACAAGCCTAGGAATTCAAAGGATTTTTCCTGCATGGCATCTGTTCCGAGGCCAAAGGAAAAATCATTCTCGTCATATCTCTGGATATGTTACTTAATGTTTAATGTGCTCTGAGCACATTACTTAATACTTGGTGCATTAACTTTCTTTATTTTTAGCTTTATTTTTATTTTTAAAGATAGAGATAGGGTCTCACTATGTTGCCCAGGCTGGTCTCAAACACCTGGGCTCAAGCAGTCCTCCTGCCTCGACCTCCCAAAGTGCTGGGGATTACAGGCATGAGCCACCATGCCCAGCATGCATGCACTTTCAAAATTGTTAAATAGGAAAATTAATTAGCCACCGTAGAGTAACTGTATCGCATTGTCTTTTTGAAGGTGACACAGGAAATGATCTTATTCCTTTATGTGGTTACATGAATACTATCCCACTGTCCTCCACCCCCTCTAGACTTTGAGCTTTGTGTGGGCAGGGACATGTTTGTCTTGTTTAATTGTATATTCCCAGGGTCTGGCACGTAGTAGGCAGTCAATACATGTGTCGAATAACTAAGAACCATGATGATAAAGGCAATAATTTACACTCCAGAGTAACATTCAAAGGAAATGTTTCCCATAGCCTGCAAAATCTTCAGCCTACACCCTAGAACAGTAATTTCTAACCAAGGGCAGTTTTGCTTGCCAGGGAATTTTCTTTTTTACTTTTTTTTTTTGAGACAAGGTCTCACTGACACCCAGGCTGGAGTGCAGTGACACGATCTCAGCTCACGGCAACCTCAACCTCCTGGGTTCGAGTGATCCTCCCACCTCAACCTCCCCAGTAGCTGGGACTACAGGTGTGCGCCACCATGCCTGGCTATTTTTTTTTATTTTTTATAGATACAAGGTCTCCCTATGTTGCCTAGGCTGGTCTTAACCTCCCGCCCTCAAGCAATCCAAAGTGCTGGGATTACAGGCGTGAGCCGCCACACCCAGTCTTATTTTTTACTGGAGTTGTTTTTGTTTGTCACTACTTGTGACGTGAGTGCCGTAGGCATCTACTAGGTAGAGGCTAGGGATGCTGCTGCCGTAGGCATCTACTAGGTAGAGGCTAGGGATGCTGCTAAGTCCCCTGCCATGCCCAGGGCAGCCCCTCAAGAGAATTATTCTGCCCCAAACATCCAAAGTACTGAGGTTGAGGAACCCTGTCCTGAAAACACAAGGTGTTTGCATTGAAAGAAGCATCATGTATGGTGGTACAAGTCTCATTTTACTAATGGATATGCCAAGGTAGAGAAAAAGAAAGAACTTGTCCAAAGACATGGAACGGGGGATTGTGGGAGCTGAGAGGAAGACTCAGGCCTCCTTTGCCCAGATTGCCCAGGTTGGAGTTCTGGCCGCTGACCACGGGACCCCCAGTTTGGAAATGAGGATGGATTCAAAGCTGCCCGGGGGAAAGAAAGAGGGCCTCTTGTCCCACCCCCAATAACAAACAGGATTCTTGACTTGTTATCAAAGCCAGAGAGTGACAGCAGACAAAGGCGGCTGGCTGAGAACCGCATCTAACCCCTGTGCTTGGTACAATGCTGTACTCCGCCTATGAATGCCAAATCACAGCAATTAGCCATGAGCTGTGCCCACCAGCCAACTTCACGCTGGGCTAGTGGCCCAGATTGCTAAAGAGACATGCCTGCTGCAGCTAAGTGCCTTGGCAACCACAGGCGGTGTTCTCTGCTCTCCATGGAGCTGGGGCCGCGGGGCTCACGCTGCAGGGTAGTGGGTACCTGCTATAGAAGCGCCTGAGCTCTCAACAAAGAAAAGAGGGCCTGCAGTTTCCCCCACACTCTTCCTACAGCTTCTCAGGAAGCACTCGGCCCTGCCCACCACCCACCGATCTGTCCTCCCTCGCCCCAGGAGAGGTGCTCCCTTTGGCTGGAGTAAGGAAGGGAGGAGGAAGGAGAACCAATCGCCACTTGAAGCATTTAATAAGCTGGAATCGAGATCTCCTCAACAGCCCCCCAGCAGACACTGGGTGTCTTACATATGGATGGGGAGCAGAACTGCTACCCACACCTGGGATCTTAAAGGAGTTTCTGGATTTTTCCATCGAGAACCAATTTAAGTGGATGGGTTGGGCTGAAAACATCTTTCATTCCCAGGTCCTCATGGAGACCAGTAAACTATTTTGCATCTAGACTTGGAATTTCTAAATCAACAATGGAAATGGGAACTGGCAGCTGATTTAAAAAACCAATTTAGTCCAAGACTCGGCTGTTTACACAGCACTTCTACATCCTGAACCTCACCGACTCTTCACAACCATCTGGAGAGAGAGGCAGAGCAGGGATTTTTAGCTTCACGGAACAGATGAGTATCTGGGCTCAGAGGGCACAGTGACTTGTCCAAAGTCATACAGCTGGAAAGCAGCAGAGCTGAAATTCAAAGTCAGGCCTTGTACATGCTCATGGAAATGTTGGTGGAGTGATCAAAGTCCAGCCCAGTGGGTCATCCTTGCAAGACTCTAATAAATCCGCAGGCCTCCAGGGAATACCGTCTGGAGGCTTTCCCCTTCGCATCCCTTTCTCCATCCTTCTCTGTGCCCTTGGAGGCTGACTTGTGCATGACTCATCTCTTCACGGGGCTTGGCCAATGGGGAGGCTCAGCAAGATCAGAGAGATGGAGGAGAATGGGGTTGCATCAGCTGCCTGGGGCCCTCAACTGAAGGCCATTGGTCCTCTGAAGACAGCTCTGTCTCTCAGTGACCTCCCCCAGATACCTGCCCTTGGAGATCTTCTCATCCCTTCTGACTAAGGGTAGTGACTACTGATTAAAATATTCACTACAGCAAATGACAATAAGAAGCCAAGGAGACGAAGAAAATGAGGATGGAGGATGCAGAAGCCTAGGAGCAGTGGTGGGGTTGTCGCGGTTTTAAATAGGGTAACCAGGGACAACTTTGCCGCAAAGGCAACATTTGAGCAAAAACCCACAAATAAGTGAAAGACAGAGCCATGCAGGTGTCTTGGGGAAGAATTTTCCAGATAGAGGAAATGGCAGGTGTGAAGCCCTGATCTGAGAGGGAGCCTGGTACCTTGAAGCAGCAGCCAGGGGTAGCCCAGGGCATGGGTGGGTGGAAGGTCCCTGGGGCAGACTAGACTCCCGGGAATGCGGGTGGGGCAGGAGCCAAAGGGAACAGGGTAAGATCAGGATGGCTCAGCACAGCAAATCCCTGACTAGTAAAAAAATAACATGAAGGACGTGCTGCATAGAGAAAAGATCCATAACTCAACTCTACGCCCTTCAAGAAGTAACTATTAGGTCAGGCACGGTGGCTCATGCCTGTAATCCCAGCCCTTTGGGAGGCCAAGGCGGATGGATTACGAGGTCAGGAGTGTGAGACCATCCTAGCCAATGTGTGAAAACTCGTCTCTACTAAAAATACAAAAATTAGCCAGGCATGGTGGCACACACTTGTAGTCCCAGCTACTCTGGAGGCTGAGGCAGGAAAATCACTTGAACCGGGGAGGCGGAGGTTGCAGTGAGCTGAGATCATGCCATTGCACTCCAGCCTGGCAACAGAGCAAAACTACATCTCAAAAACTAAATAAATAAATAAAATAAAGAAGTAACCATTGAGTGAGTTGAGTGCACTTCGCCAGGGGCATCATTTTCCAACATGAGCACTAAACAGCTGCCCGTGCCACTCTCTAACCCTCGCCCACTTCACTGTTTATCACTGTCTGTCATTACGTGCACACTTGTTCTCTTGTTTATTGGCTCTCTCACACACAAATACTTATGGTGTATGAAAGCAGAGACTCTACCTGTCACGGTCAAAGTCATAGCCCTAAGATCCCAAGCCCCAAGTAGAAAGGATGGCGCATAGTAGGTGCTCAGTTAATGTTTGTTTTCAGATGAATACATGAGTAGATCAACAAATCTACAAATGACTACTATCACTCCTAGCCATATTTTTCTCCAAGAGATTATGTATTACAATTCACAGGAAAGGAAACGCAAGAGCTACCAGTGTTACCACTAAGAATAAAGTGTATCTTTTAAGCAGTCAGGGCTCACGAGTCAAGAAAGCGTTTGGCACACAATAGGTGCTAAATAAATATTCACTGAACAGACTAAGGATATAACTTGACATGCTGAGGAAAGAATTAGCCTGGGAGCCCAAATTCTGCCCCCCACCTATGCCCCAATTTCTAAATGCCACAAAGAGCTGCCTTGACACGTGAGGCTTTAGGCTTTCATTGTCACCTCTCCCTGGCCTTCCTGTATCGCTCTTTCCTGGTAAGTCAGAGAGATCCACATTGTGTACAAGAGAATTAAAATTGTTTCAGCAGAAATGAAAGGAGAAATTGATTAGGTTCTTTTTTTATCTTTTTCTCACTTCAAAAGGCAGCTCTTGAAAACAAACAGGGAAGGCCCCAAGAGGAGCAAGGCATTGGGATATGAAAAAAGAACATAGAAATTGCGGGAGACCCCCATTCCCAGGGTGCTGGAGGAGACTCAGCTAGGAGGGGACCAGACTTGAAGGGAAAAAGTAATGGGATCTGAGTCAGCATCAGCAGAGCCCCAGAAGCCAAGCCCTGTACACCACCCACTGCCAATTACCCACCCCCCTGAGCTGTTCAGAGCCAGGCAAGGGCCTTCTATAGGCAGCTGCTCAGAGGTTCAAGGATCATCCAGCAGGACGGTGCTCACCTAAAACCAGGACTGGGTTGAACTCACTGAACCGAACCACTGTGGGCCAACCCTCTTGTCAACAGCCTGAGATCCTTCTAACTTCCATCTCCCGGTGTCCAGAGGGCTGCTGGCAGCGTGTGGGGCAGAAGCCCCAGAATCTGGACCCATCTGAGACCAGACGGCAAGTAGCCAAACCCAGGCCTGTTATGTGAAGCCTTGACCAATATGAGCCTCCGCATCCTCTTCTGTAAGATGACTAGAGTAACCCTTGACCATCACAAGGAAACAGCTGGCAGATGGAGAGAAGTGGGACTTTCCTCCCCCTGGAAGTGCTCTCAGCAGCATTTGTGTAGGAGAAGCATGGGGGAGGGGGTGGTGAGGAAGACTAGAGCCAGCCTGGCACAAAATAGAGATGACTCCTCGGGAGCTTGCTTCCAAATAGCTGTGACGACAAGTCAGACCATCTGTTCCAGAAGTTCTCTTCTTGAGGAAGCGACGGTGGGATCAAGGCAACAAGCAGTCATTCATCCATCCACCCATCTACCCAGTCATTCATTCTACAAAGATTTATTGTGCATTTTCTATGTGCCAGGCACTGGAAATAAAACAGCAAACAAGAAAGCTTAGGGTGGGCCGGGCGCGGTGGCTCATGTCTGTAATCCCAGCACTTTGGGAGGCTGAGGCGGGCAGATCACCTGAGGTCAGGAGTCAAGACGAGCCTGACCAACATGGTGAAACCCCGACTCTACTAAAAATACAAAAGTTAGCTGGGCATGGTAGTGGGCACCTGTAATCCCAGCTACTCAAGAGCCTGAGGCAGGGAGAATCGCTTGAACCCGGGAGGCGAAGGTTGCAGTGAGCTGAGATTACTCCACTACGCTCTAGCCTGGGCGACACGATGAGACTCTATCTCAAAAAAATTAGCGAAGCACACAAGTATTCAAGTATTTAAAGATACTTAAAGATAAGTGTTTACCTACAGTTGTCAAAACCGCTGCAAGGAAAATGTACAGAAATCACTATCGTCAACCGCGGAAGCGTCTGAGATTTAACCTACTTGCAAGATCCTGGGTCAAAGACAAAGGACAGCTGATTACTCACAGCAATGGCAGTAGCCAGATTACTGCGACTTGCATCACTTCCTCAAGCCCCAGTTCTCACAGGGCAGTACAAAGACGTGCAGAGAGCTGCATTATAGGAGAGGAACCGTGAGCTTAGGAAGCCAAAAACTTCATTTGTGTCTGTAGCAAAAAAAAAAAAAAAAAAAAAAAACCATAAAATTACCATCTTAACCATTTCTAAGTGGACAGTTTGGTAGTCTCAAGTATTCACTTTGTTGTGTAACAGATCTCCAGAACATTCTCATCTTGCATAACAGAAACTCTCTATCCACTAAATAACTCCCCATTTTCCCCTCCCTGAACCCCTGGCAACCACTCTGATAGTTTCTGTGTCCATGAATTTGAATACTGTAGGTTCTCATGCAAGTGGAATCATACAGCATTTGTCTTTTTGTGTCTGGCTCATGTCACTTAGCATAATGACCTCAATTTTCATCCATGTGGTAGTGTGTGCCAGAATTTCCTTTCTTTTTAAGGCTGAATTATATTAAGAAACCCAAATCTTTTATAACAGATAGTAAACATGCCTGCCCTTTGCCCTGAAAAAAGACACCACCTCTATCTTTCAAGGCTGTACACTATGTGAACATTCTCTAAAATGTAATCTGGAACAAAGGCAGTCAGGACCTTTGCTTCCAAGACATGCAGAAACACAAGATACCCGTGGGGGATTATCTCCCAACAACTATCAATCCGAAAGAGACTCATTCCTACACCTGTCCATTCATTCAATATACATTCATCTGTGCTGGGAACAGGCCAGCTGTGAAACACAGTGCTATGTTTCATAGACACATATTCAGATAGCGGTGGGCTTTGTCCTCACAGAGTTTACAGACAGAAGACTCCAGAACAAGCAGGTACCACAACCCTGTGATTGAAACATGTCATTTTTCTTTTTCTTTCTTTTTGCAGGGGGTGGGGGGAGACAGGTCTCACTCTGTCACCCAGGCTGGAGTCCAGTGGCCCAGTCATGGCTCACTGTGGCCTTGAACTCCCAGGCTTAAGTGATCTTCCTGCCTCAGCCTCCTGAGCAGCTGAGACCACAGATGTGCAGCACCATGCCTGGCTATTTTTTTTATTTTTAGTAGAAACGAGGTCTCACTATACTGCCCAGGCTGCTCTCAAACTCCTGAGCTCAAAGTATTCTCCCCCCTTGGGGATTGCAGGCATGAGCTACTGTGCCCAGACGACATATGATTTTCACCCATAAGAATTTATCCAAGGATAATGACTGCACTTGTCCACATGTCCCCTGAAGAAAGAACACTTGAGCTGAGGCCCGAAGGAGGGAAAGGACAAATCCCGTAAAGAACTAGAGGAAGAACGTTCCAGGAAGTTGAGGCATAGGGAGGGTCCCCTAGGGTTTGGCCTTCTGAGATTCTAAAGAGGCAGCCTGATATAATGTAAAAGGGATGGGCCTAGGACCCAGCAACCTGTCAGTCCTGCCTCTGCCAATCACTTGCTGTGCAACGCCCATGAGTTCCTCAACCTCTCTGAACATGGAGAACTTCTGACAAAACAACCTCTAGGGGCTGTTGCAGCTATGACGATCCAAAGGCATTTGACAGGACATTTGCAAAGCACAGACCACGCTCTCTCAAGGTTTCGAGGTCAAAAGGACAAATGGCCAAGGGACCAAGTCTACCCAGGCAGTGTTCTAGACAAAACACAATGCATCTCAGGCCACAGGGGACGACAGCTGAGGCTACGAGGCTCTGACAGCCTTGCTGCTGCAAAATGAAGATGTTCTCCCATCTCCCTTCCCGTCTGCAGGAACAAAACAGGGTGGCAAAATACCGGAGTATTCCACCCAGCTGTCGGCAGCCCTGCGACTGGCTGCAGCCTCGGAAATAAATGGTCCCGTCAGCTGCTGGGGAGGGTGAGCTCAGGATCTCAGATGAAAATGAAATAAGAGGGAATGCAGCCCAGAAGCAATGCAACGTAACAGCAAGGGGACAAAAAATCTTCCACTGCAGCAAGGCGGACGCTAGAATGGTGCAATGGGACGCTGACCTCAGATCCGGGGATGTGGGAATGAGCTCATCCTGGGGGGCCTGGCTGGTGAGCCCTGTGCTTCTGGGCTCCAGGGGCTGTCTGAGGGGACTTGGTCCCAGCTGGCAGAACCACTGCCTCCTTGTCTTCTCCACCCCTACCCTGCCCTCCTCTCTCGAAAGCCTTGTACTTCTGCGTGTGTCCAGATCAAACAGCCTACAGTAATAGACCTGAGGGGCTGCTTAACTTCACCCCCCTGCTAAGGAAGAAGCCTCAAGCCTGACAGACTCCTAGCAGGAGGGAGACTTATTACAATCCTGAGAGATGGGACAACATACCAATCCCTCCCTCATCTGGGAGAGGAAAGATGGTAGCGGTAACAAAACCCAGCATCTACCGGCACCTCAGATCCTGCTGTAAAACCCAGCTTCGGGGTCCTTCTGCGTGTACTGCCGTCACGGCTTCTTGTGTTCTGGCTGTGTGACCCTGAGCAAGTTATTCACCCATGTCTCACTTCCCCCATCCCGGAAACAGGGAAAACCGTGTTACCCACCGTGCGGGTTTATTATAAGAATGAAACGTAACAACCTTAGAACAGTATCAGGCCCCTAGCACACGCTCTCAAGAAGTTAATTCCTTTCGTTTTTTATAACTGTATTGTTTTGTACTCACATGAAATATATCTCTACCTGCACACACAACCCACATCACATCAGCTAGGTTCAAACACCCATCTGAGTTCATTGATACTAAGTATCTATGGACTGGATTCATAGTAAGCACCCTCCTGCCTGACTCCCGCCACCTCCAACCACCCAACAATCTCGGGTTCTCGCACACTCCCTTTTCCACGCCCACCCTCCCTTTGAGCCATCTAAGCATTTCCCAGTGCACAGTGCTCTGATGAGCTGTCTCTCTTCTTAATAAAGAAAAGTTGAACACAGGACATAAAATCTCAGATGCCTACAGGGACCAGACAGGTAGACAGGTAAAGGGTTCTAGACACGAAGGAGTGGTGAGGGTTATGATAAACTGGAGAACCCATGCCCCAGTTAAAGGAAAATGTTGCTACCAGCTCTAGCCAATTTTTGGCAGGTCAGAATTGGCACATCTTCTAAGTTTCCAAAGGAAGCCAGAAATCTGGATTTATATGTGAAAATCTCCTAATTTTCCAATATTGGCACATATTTCATTATTTTTAAAACATGGAAGTTCTGGGAAGATACATCAGCTGGCACCCTCTGAGTAGAGGGGAATGAGCCCTCCAGCTATTCCCAACTATCAGGCAGTGCCCTCTCCCTGCAGGAACCAGAATCTCGTGGCTGGGCTGAGGCACCAAGGAACTCTAGACAGATCTTAATTAAGTGCCAGGGAGAGCGCCTATTAGTTGATAAAGGCTTAGAAGAAGGGTGGGGGAAGAGTTCCCTGAGGGCTAGAGCAGTGGAGGAAAGCTGAATGCAGGAGGTGGGCTTGGAAATGGGCTTTGAAGGTTGTCAGGATGAGGAAAAACCGAGGGGCAAACCACAACCCAGAGGAGGGACAGAGGGCTTAGAGAGAACTGGGAGCTTTAACTCGGAGCCTCGTCCCTTTGAGTGTGGATCCAAAATGTGACACTGCAGCACTCTCTTGAGGAGGATTCTATTAGGAAGGCGCTGTACACTGCTTGGGGCTGATGGCATCTGGAGACAGCACCGAGGTTGCAGGCTTCCTCCCAGGAGAAAAGCCAACGCACAGTTCCCTGGAAGTGGCCTCATCCTCCCTGGAAGTCCTCCACCCCTGCAGGCTCCTCGGCACTGGATCTGCTCATGGGCAGTCTCCCACCATGGAGGGTGAGCTCCTCCAGGGCTGCAAATATGTCATTTGCATCCTGAGTGCTTGCTCAGTGCTTGGCATATAGAAGGTCCTTAAACAATGTTTATCCAATGATCCGGGGAATGAAACCAAAACAAAAAAGCAGAACACCAAAGAATAGGGTACAGAAGCACATTCCCAAAACAGAAATTTCCTCCAGGACAGGAAAAAGGCGTGAAGGCGTGATGCTCATTGCACACAGCCACCGAGAAGATTCTGTGCTTGCACAGAGGAACACCCTAAGTGTAGAGCCAAGAAGGAAAGAGTGAGTGCCACCCTAAATGGCCAGGGTCAGCAAGGCCTCAAATGGCTGGAGACAGACATAATGTACCACCGATCAGAGTTCTAGCAGACGTCTTAGATCGTTCTGGAACTCGAGTCAGGTGTAACCCTTTCCCTGGATGGATGGTACAGCTGAGGCTCAGGGTGCAGGGGGATTGTGTCCAACCACACGCTAGTCTAGTGGCGCAGGCTGCACCAGAACCCAGGTCTGCTGACTCTCAGCCCAGTGCTCTTTCCAAATAACCCTGGACTAGGAGGAGGGCTGGAGCTGGGACGAGGCAGGCAGGGTGCAAAATGTAAGAGGGAGCAGGGTGTGGTGGTTCACACCTGTAATCCCAGTACTTTGGGAGGATGAGGTGAGCAGATCACCTGAGGTCAGGAGTTCAAGACCAGCCTGGCCAACATGGTCAAACCCTGTCTTTACTAAAAATACAAAATTAGCCAGGTTTGGTGGCAAGGCACCTGTAATCCCAGCTACTCAGGACACTGAAGAAGAAGAATTGCTTGAATTGGGAGGTGGAGGTTGCAGTGAGCCGAGATCATGCCACTGCATTCCAACCTGGGCGACAGAGAGAAACTCCATCTCAAAAAAAAATAAAGAAAAAAGTAAGGGGGCGCCCAAGAACTCAGTCATCAAGATAAATAACATTTTGAAACAATATTTTTAAAAATCAAAATGAATGCACCAAAATCCACAAGAAGCAAAATACCACATTTTAAAAGAAAGACTTCAATAAAGTCACGCTCTGGCATGCCCTCACCTACTGCAACCTAATCCCAGCCTAGACCAGGGATCCCAAGGTGACAATGGGCTGAACCCTGCAGGAACCGGCTATATGGAAGTCTGTGGGAGGGTGACTTGGGATATTAGAGGAACAGAAAGGGGAAGTTCATGGAGCAGAGTGACTGTGGAAAGACAGCAGGAGAATCCCCATCCCAACCCCACCCTGACTTGACTCAAAGGCCAGCCTGCACCCCGCAGACACCCGGGGGGATCCCGTCAGAAGAGCTAACTCCAAACCAAGAAAACCCCATCCCACCCACCACACTGAACAAATTCCTCCCAGCTGCAGCCAAATCCAAGCCTTTTCATCTCAAGGAGATTAGTTTAAAAAAAAATTGGACAGCTCTGGGTAACTTTTCCTGCCCTGGAGAAACAGGCCAGAACTTTATGGCTTCCTGACAGCTGGTTATGAATGGGAAGGAAGGCATATTCTTAAACTGCTGACAGTAACTCCCTTTTAAGGTATTTCCTTGGGGCCAGCAATGTCGCATTCTCCTTCTGCCCAACAAATTAACAGCAGTTTGTATTCCAGTGACAAGCTTGGGCTTTCGAGTCCGGCAGGCCTGGGTTCGGATCCGGCTCTGTCATTTGCCGCACGACCCTAGAAAACCTGCCAAGGTCACCCACTCTTTCTTCCAGGGCCCTGGCGGTGGAGATGGCACAATGTGGGTAGAAGGGCATGCCACAGGGATGGGCAGGAGCCCCTGCCCAGCGCCAGCACACTGCATGGGTAAGGGATGTTGGCCAGATTTCCCAGTGTTTCAAAGGAAAAAATTGTATGTGCAATCTCCCAGTTTTTAAAGGTCAGCAACTAATTTTAAATTAATTTTTAAAAATTTTAACTCAGTAGGGACAAATAAAACAGGTCTGTGTGCCAGAGCCCACCTCCTGGCCCAGGGGTGCCTATGATGTCTTCAAATCACCCAGCAACCACCTGGCACTTTCTAGGTGCCCAGTAAGCATTGACGGTTCCCATCTTCTCAGGAAGCTTCCACGGGCATCATCAACATCTCTTTCCACACAACAGCTTGGGGAAGGATGCTTTGCGAGGGGAAAATGAAGATAGGAGAAGAGTGAAAAATCTGGAAGGCTTTAAGGGAGGGAGGAACTGCAAAGAGGGAATTCCTTAAAAGGACTTAAAAGAATTTTATTGGACATCGTTTAGCACAGTCAGGGATAAGATCAGGCAGTAATTTAACTCCGGGGTACAGCAAGTGAGTGTGTATGTTGCAGGTAAGGCAGGACTGGGCAGGGGTCATTGTTCTCACCGATGGTCTCCACACAGTGTACTGGGTCTTCTGTCTGCAGGTCACTGTGAAATCTGACTCAGGTGCACAGTGTCCTAACAAGCCCAGCCCTGTCTCTAGAGGTGGCCATTAGGTCCCATGGATCCTACATAAGGAGAAGTTGGCTTGAGTCTCTCCCAAGAAGAGACCCGAGAAGCTGGCTTGAGTCTCTTCCAAGACCTCATGAGGGCTCAGAAATCAGACCTAGCTGGATAGGGGTTCACACCTTCAATATCAGTGGTTCTCAAAGTGGGATCCCCAAACCTGACGCATCAGCATCAGCAGGGAGCTCCTCAGAAGGACGCTACGCCAGACCCACTGAATCAGCTGCTCCGAGGTCGGTGCAGCTGTCTGGGTTTTAAAAAGTCCTCAGGGAGATTCAGGTACACAGTAGAGTCTGAGTACCCCTGCGCTGCATCCTCATCCTGTGATCATCAGCGAGGGGTGTGACTCTCTGAGGCAGTCACATCGGTTCCAGAAAACCATCCTGAGCTCCCCCAGGAATTATTTAAGAAGCCTGCTCTGTATGCGCCTAGCAGAGTGGAAGCTGCTGGGGTGGGGAGAGATAGCACACAGTCCTCACCCTGATTGAGCTGTTTCCCCAGTGGGGACAGAGATAATATGCAAGTAAAAAAGATAGAAATGGAGCCAGGTGCAGTGGCTCACATCTGTAATTCCAGAACTTTGGGAGGCCGAGAAGGGTGGGTCGTGAGGTCAGGAGATCGAGACCATCCTAGCTAACATGATAAAATCCCATCTCTACTAAAAATACAAAAAAATTGCTGGGTGTGGTGGCACATGCCTGTAGTCTCGGCTACTTGGGAGGCTGAGGCAGGAGAATCACTTGAATCCGGGAGGCGGAGGTTGCAGTGAGCTGAGATCACGCCACTACACTCCAGCCTGGGCAACAGAATGAGTTTCTGTCTCAAAAAAAAAAGATAGAAACAAGGCCAGGCACAGTGGCTCACATCTGTAATCCCAGCACTTTGGGAGACCGAGGTGGGTGAATGGCTTGAGCCTGGGAGTTCTAGACCAGCCTGTCTCTGCAGAAAACATTTTTTGTTTTAAGTTAGCGATGCATGGTGGTGTGTGGTAGTCCCAGCTACTTGGAAGTCTGAGGCAAGAGGATCCCTTGAGCCCAGGAGTTAGAGGTTGCAGTGAGCTATGATTGCACCACTCCACTCCAGCGGGTGACAGAGCCAGGTCCTGTCTCAAAAACAAGATAGAGACAGCAATTTTCTGGCTGGGTGCAGAGGCTCACACCTGTAATTCCAGCATTTTGGGAGGCTGAGGCTGGTGGATCACCTGAGGTCAGAAGGTCAAGACCAGTCTGGCCAACATGGTGAAACCCTGTCTCTACTAAAAATACAAAAATTAGCTGGTCATGGTGGCACACACCTGTAGTCTCAGCTACTCGGGAGGCTGAGACAGGAGAATCACTTGAGCCCAGGGGGACGGATGCTGCAGTGAGCTGAGATTGTGCCACCGCACTCCAACCGGGAAGACAAAGCAAGACTCTGTCTCAAAAAACAACAAAAACAATTTTCAGATGGGAGAGGAAGGCAGAAGGCTGATCCACCACAACAGCAGTGTTTCTCAGGCCAGGCATTGTGGCTCATGCCTGTAATCCCAGCACTTTGGGAGGCTGAGGCTGGTGGGAGGTCAGGAGTTCGAGACCAGCCTGACCAACATGAAGAAACCCCGTCTCTGCTAAAAATACAAAATTAGCCAGGCATGGTAGCGCACGTCTGTAATCCCAGGTACTTGGAAGGCTGAGGCAGGAGAATTACTTGAACCTGGGAGGCAGAAGTTGCCGTGAGCCAAGATTGCGCCATTGCACTCCAGCCTGGGCAACTAGCGAAACTCCGCCTCCAAAAAAAAAAAAAAAAAAAAAAAAAAAGCAGTGTTTCTCAATATGTAATCCAGGGACCCTCTGACCCCAAAAGCCCACCCCACCCCACCTGGGTCCCTCCTCTATGCTGTTGGATGGTCTCCTTGCTGTTTCTCAGACATGCCTCCGTCTCTCCTACTTGAAGCCAGTGCCTTTGATGTTCTGTCCACCTAGAAAGCTCTCTTCCCATCTTGCGAGATGGTCTCCTTCTGGCTCAGGGCTCCATGTAACCATCACCTCCACAGGCGCCCTCCACCATTATTCTATCTAAACTGGCTTCTTTCTGCATTCACGTATTTCAGCAGTTTGCAGGTTCTGCCAAGCCTCCAGCAGAAGGTGAGCTCTTGGAAACAGGTCCTTGGACAGATCCCGTCTGTCCTGGCGTCCACCTCACCAGTAAGCCAGTGTTTTTATTGTTCTTGTTGTTTTAGGGGCCAGGTCTCGCTCAGTCACCCAGGCTGGCGTGCAGTGGTGCCATCATAGCGCACTATAATGTGGAACTCCTATGCTCCTCCCTCCTCAGCCTCCTAAGTGGCTGGGACTGCCGCACAGGCGACTGTGCCCTGGGCTCATTTCTTAGGGTTAACCCTAACCCACTTAATGAGTATCCGCAACTCCCCAACCCATGCCCTACTCAAGCAGAAGGCTGGTCGGCAGCAGATTTCTTCATGTCCTTAGTTCTCTGATGATGGGAAAAGTAGAAGCAGAAGGGAAAAGAGAGGAAGGGAGCGCAAGGCTGTAAGAGGCCATCCCTGCCGGCGGCACCCTCTCCTCTCCGACAGATTCCTCCGTAGCAACCTCCAGCAACTGTGCAGCATCCCACCCACTCTGGCACAAGACCCCAGGACCCCAGGACCTGGTCCAAGTGCCCTGCCCCGGCCAGGGGAGTGGACGAGGAAATGCGGGTCTGCTGGCCTGGGAGGGCTCTGGGCCTTGGCCCTGAGGGACTGGAGGGAACAGCACCTGGGACGGTAGTACCGGCCCTAGGAAGTTGGCACAGCAAGGTGCTGGCAGCCCCTGGGCGGCGGTGGCAGGAAGGGCCCAAGGACAACATTGTTCTAGGAGATGGAGAAAAGGCACGCGACATGTGACACCCAGGATGTGAAAGCTTGTTTGCAGCGTGCGGCTGCAGGGCAGCAGCCTGTGGAGGGACCTAAGGATGCAGTATTTGGCCGGGGCGGGAGGGCGAGGGGCCCAGAGGCAGCGGTGCACTTGGATTTCCAAGGAAAGGCAGGAGACAGGGCGCATGTGGTCCCTGGGATGTGGAAGCGCTTGGAGCGCGGCCACGACGCAGTGGAGAGCGGGGTTTTAAGTCCCTACACAGGTAGATCCTGGGGCCGTGGTGCTAGGGGCCCGGGCTCTGGACCTCCGGCCAACTTGGACCACGGGGAAAACTGACAAGGCGCGCGATCCCAGGAGGCTGCCACGCCGCCTGGTGCATGAAGCTCCAAGGCAGCAGAGCGCCGGGACCTTAGAAGCCGGCGGGTGCAGGCGAAGGGGCCGCAGGGTGGGCGCTCCTGGGAGAGCAGACAAGGAAAAAGGCGATGGGAGGGAGGGCGTAGCGCGATCGTCCCGGACGCGGGCTCAGGATCTTGCCGCGAGGAGTGCCAGCCGGCAGGGGCGCCAGGGCCTCCCCTCTCCAAGGTGCGGGGCCCCAATTGGGCCCAGTGACGGCGGCGCGGCTGCCACCGTCCCGAAGTGGGGCGAGGCCCGGCGCAGCACTCTCAGCTGCCCGCCCGCCCCTTCTCCCCGCCCCGCGCTCAGTCCCCTCCCTCCGTCCCGCCTCCTGCCCCGTTCCCTCCCTCAGCGGCTGCCGCGCCGCGCTCCCGACGCACTCGGAGCCCGGCTGGGACCGGGAGGCAGAGACGGGGCGGCCGCGGCTCCAAGGGCGGGAGCTGAGCCGGGCCCCGGGACCGAAGTTTGGCTGCGGCTCCGGGAGGCAGAGCGGGTGCCCCGGGCGGCCACCAGGCCGCTCTCGCGTCCTCGACCCGGACCCGTGGGCAGCCGGGGAGACGGAAGCCGCGGCCGGGCCAACTCCGAGGCGGGGACACAGCGACGGGAACTTGAGGTGGGAACTTTGCGCGCTGCAGCCTTGCCGGGCGCCACCGAAGCGCGGACCGGACCCCGCGCCTACAAACTCGGGCTCGGGGGTGGCTGCACGTGGCCGTGGCCCCCAACTCCCTGCGGGGGCCTCGAAACCCACCTGCAGGGAGGCCAGGGCGACCGAGGACCCGGGAGCAGCCGCTGGTGGCGGCGTGGAGCTCGCTAGCTACGACCAAGGTGCGGGTACAGCTTTGCTTCTTCCCAAGGGGTCCCCAGGATGCAAAGTCTGGGACATTCGCAGCCGCAGTGACTCCGGTGGGAGTGCATCCCGGTTCTAGGCCCGAGGTTTCTCGCCGGATCCCGGGAGGAGGGAGAGTTAGGGATTGGGGTGGGGGGTGTCTGTCACTTGCTCATTCACTGGATCCTTAGGCATGGTATGGAGCCCCCCTCCACCCCCACCGTGGGCCTAATTGAGTCAATCATTAACCTTGAATACAGCATGCGTTTATTGAGCGCCTACTGTGTGCTAGGCGCTACGAATACTGAGACAGTTCACTGGGCACCCCAGTAGCTGCTAGGAAGGTGGTGGTCTCAGCCTCAGGGCTTCCATATGGGAGAGAGGCTCAGCCCGGAGATATGGAAGGAAAAGGGCAAAGTTCATTCATTCATAGATTGGACAAAGATTGATTGAACACCTACTAGGAGCAGCTCATCATACCAAGCGCTCAACATTCATTCATCCAGTTTACAAACATTTATGGAGGAGCTATGCTGGGGAGAAGTGAAGAGGGATGGGATGGGGGCAGGATAGAATGGGGGAAGCTTCAAGCAGCTTAGAGAGAAGTAAGGCGTAAGACCCAGGCCCCCTCTTGGGAGGTCGCAGTCTGCTGGGGCGGTGGACTGTAGCAGCCCGTATGTACAGGCAGAAGTCTTGGTTCATTTAATGCATTCATTCTCAAGGTGGGAGGCGTGGAAGCTGGAATTGGTTCTAGAATAGGAAGAAAAGATCTTTTCAAAGCTCCTTAGGGGCGGGTGATGGGGTAGGGTGGTGGGGATCCGACATTACTGAGGAATGCGGGTTCCCACCACTGGGGTTTGTGAGTTCGTCTACTCAGCTGGCATCTTCTTAAGCACTTAAAGGGTGCCAGGCACCAAAGTTACCCAGGTGAATGACAGACACATAGAGGAGGGAGACAGACACTCCTCCCCCACGTCACTGACACCCTGAGATAAGTGGGGGGGGGGGTGTGAGAGGAGGGAGCAGGAACTGGTCTGATTCATTGTGGGGTGGGGGAAGCTCCTGCCCTATGAATCTGAGCAGAGGTTTATTCAATAGGGTGGATTTGATACCCCCACACCCTTGATGGCAGAGTCCCTATCGAGAGCCTCACTGGCAGCACATCTCCAAGAAAAGTTTGGCACTGCTGATTGGGGCCATGCGGTGGGCACGGTGGCTAGGGCACGCCGTCCTTCTTTGGGGGATTTTTTCTGGCTCTGCCAGACCAGAGCTCTACCTGTGCCTCCTCCGGCTTTTGGAGCTCTGCACAGTCACCTGCTGGGAGGGGAAGGAGGGAAGGTGTGTTTGAAAAACAAGCAAGCTCCGGCCCCTGGGGATCGCCCTCCTCAGTGGTTCCCAGAGCCAGCCCATTCCAGTGGAAAGATGTCTGTCGAGGGACACACTCCTAACCTGCAGAGAACTGCAGGCGTACTGGAAATGAGCCAACCTAGGTTCTTCTCCTGAGACTTGAGAACCCAGGCCCACAGCCTACAGCCTGGGTTCTCAAGCCTTGGGAGTAAAAAAATCAATGAAACCCAGTTTTGCCAAACTCTGGGTTGCCTTTTTGGCCTCTGAGAGGGAGATGTGACAAGGGAGGCAGACCTTATGTCCTTCTCCCCATCCCCTAAGACTTTCCCAAAGCTTGTCCTAGAGCCTGACTTGGGCAGATCTGGGCACCAACTCTGAATTCTCTGCCCCAGATGCCCAGCAGGGCTCTGGCAGGAGGTGAAGGAGATGCCACAGGAAACAGAAGAACAAAGAGATGTGTGCCGGATACAGGGCTAAGTGACTCAAACCCACTCCAAAGAACTCACTTCCTGGAACCTCAGTAGGGTGTCTCGGCTGTTCTGTCTTTCTCCACCCTGCTTTCCACTGTTGATGAAGAGTCAGCCTTGCCTGTTGCCAGGGGTCTAGGGGTGGGGGAATCTACTCTTGGGTGATGCATTAAGCCCGGCAAAGGAGCCCTTCACAAAGCCCCTCTAAGTAGAATTGATAAAAAGGGAGAGGCAAAGAAGAACCTAGCTGCACGCACTCCATCACTGTGTGCCATTTTTATCATCCAGCAGACTGTATTTGATTAACAAAATCAGAAATGAAGTGACTTTGCTAGAAATAGGATCTGAATTGTGCCTAAGACTGTCCCTTGCCCTGAGGTTGAGTTTTCTGTCTCACTCGACACCTCCCCAGGCAGGTCCGATCTTGCTCTCCCTCCAGGGGACTCCTGGAAGCCCAGGTCTCCCTTCCTGCCATCCTGAGTTCCCCACTGCTCCCCCAAGCCTGCTTCTCTGCTTAAGCTTATGTTCCCAAATTTTGAGCTACAAGGAGGCAAAGAGAAAAGGAACTTCTGGCTTGTCCCCAAACACCTCCCCGCAGAAGAAGGCAAACACAAACGTGCATTTGGTGTTATTTTGCTTGCCTGCAGCACAGCAGGGAGGCTCCAGAGGCAGCCTGTCTTTTCTATAGGGGGAGGGACACTGGCACTTTTTCTCATTTGGGGCAAGTGAGGGATGGAGGGAAGAGCCCAGCTCCCAGCACATACTCTCCCCAGGAACTTTGGCCCCAGCTTTCAGGAGGCTGGGCCAAGGTCCAGGGTGGTTGAACTGTGGCGAGAACCGACGGCAGGTGGCTCAGAAAGACAGATTCTCCACCAGGGCACAGCGTCTCTTGGAAATCTAACATGCCAGGACCCTGGCCAAGCTAATGGTTGGATCCATTTTGATTAACGTTTTAATTGGGGATTAATGCAGCCTGACCTGCCTCTGAGTCGGCCGGCCAGGAGCCCTAATCCTGACAGATGAAGCCATGCTGGCAGTGAAACACTGCAGGGCCTGGGAAAGAGTGCCATGGGGAGAGATGGATGGGTCTCCAAGGCACCCACTGGGAGTGAGGGAATGGCACACGTGGAGAGGCATGGCAGAAAGAAAGAAACCAAAGCCTGCGGAGTGCTGGGGAGAAATGCTTTCCTTCTGGAAAGTTGCCTTGGAGGCTGTGTTAATTTCCTTCTTTCACATACTTGCACACAATTTTTTTTTTTTTTTTTTTGAGATGGAGTCTTGCTCTGTTGCCTAGGCTGGAGTGCAATGACGTGATCTTGGCTCACTGCAACCTCCACCTTCTGATTCAGGCCATTCTCCTGTCTCAGCCTCCCAAGTAGCTGGGACTACAGGCGTGCGCCACCAGGCCAGTCTAATTTTTGTATTTTTAGTAGAGACGGGGTTTCACTATGTTGGCCAGGCTGGTCTCGAACTCCTGACCTCATGATCCACCTGCCTCAGCCTCTCAAAGTGCTGGGATTACAGGTGTGAGCCACCACGCCCAGACACTTGCACACATTTAGTGGCTTAAAGCAATACAAATTTATCATCTTGTTTTATTTTTTTTATTTGAGACAGCGTCTTGCTCTGTCACCCAGCTGGAGTACAGTGTCACTCTCACGGCCCACCACAGCCTTGACCTTCTGGGCTCAAGTGATTCACCCACCTCAGCCTCCTGAGTCACTGGGACTAAAGGTACATACCACCACGCTCAGCTAATTTTTCTTTTTTCATTATAGAAACAGGGTCTCACTGTGTTGCCCAGACTGGTCTTGAACTCTGAAACTCAAGCGGTTCTCTCACCTTGGCCTCCCAAAGGGTTAGGATTCCAGGCGTAAGCCACTACGTCCAGCCTGAATTTATTATCTCCTATGAGACTCACTGGGCTAAAATCACGGTGTCAGCAGGGCTTCTGGGGAAGACTCCACCCTCCGCCTCCATCGTCAACGTCTCCTTCCCAGAGGCCAAAATGGCAACCCTGAGTTTGGCAAAACTGGGGGTTTTGTGGATTTGTTTTTTACTCTACTCTCTTACAAATGTAAAATAGCGATAAATACGTTTCCCCAGCCATGAATAACTGCCTACTTCTCCTCATCCTCAAAAACATTCCAAAATCTTGCCCATATAAAATAGAGACTAGAAACCCAGTCCCTGACTCATGCAAGGGGTGGAGACACCACCCCAGCTCCCCGAAAAGAATCAATGTTTCCAGGAGGCAGGAAAAGGGAGGGGTCAAAGAGGTTTGGCCTGGAGTCCCACAGCCCTAGTTTAATTCTGGCTTCATCACTTATTGCCAGACATAAGTTTTCACTTCTCAGAGCCTCAGTTTCTTCATTTAAAAAATGGGGGTATCAGTGCCAATGCCTGCCTTTTTAGGGAAGGATGAAGACTCATGCAGTTAAGGCTCCAAGCACAGCACCTGGCACTTTGGGAGTCTGCGGTGGAGGGAGACTGGCTGCTGCTATTTATAACACCTGGTGCACTTAGCCCTCTCTCTGCATTCCCCACTGCCACTCAGAAGAGGGACTGAGAACGTAAGACAGAAAGAACAGAGTCCAGAGAGGTCCGAAAGCAGCTGGGGTCAGCCCAGGACCGTTTGTGGAACCATTTTATGCCCCTGATGGAATGTAGCCATGGGGACAGGAGGCCTGGTGACACTGCTTATCCCTGCGGCAAACCTCCATTCACCAGATCCCCATAATAGCCCTGGGAGGTCGGCAATCTTGTACCCATCTCCTAGGGGAGGAGGCAGGCTCAGAGAGGCCAGCAGCTCAGCGGGTATGATAGCTAGCTCAGGCCACAGGGACGACTAGCCATGCCTGGCTCGGACCTTCACTGCATCCCATTCCACCCTCCCAAATCCCACCCTGCAGGCCCTGCACCTGCACCCTCTCATGTGACCTTAGGGTGGTCACATGAGAACTGCCACTCAGAATGCCTTATGGTCTCAATGATCATTTATCTTTGCAAGTATGTTCTCAGCCCTCGGCTGTAACTTATAAGCATCACCTTTTTCCTCAAAGGAAGGATAGAAAATTGCAGTGTATCTCTAAGCTCATGAATGGAAATTTGATCAAGGCAATGCCAATGCAGAAGATTTTTCTCGCAGACCAGAAGGGATTCCATTTCTCCAGGAAATGGCCTCAGACGCAGGACTCAGACCTCAAGGAGATTGACGCATTGAGCAGGGGAGTTCCAGCCAAAGCCCAGAGCAGCTCCTGTGCCTCCAGCCCCTCGGAGAGCTCCAAGCATTCCCAGAATCTCCAGAAGAGCCTGTGAAAAATGCTCATTCCTAGGCCTCCCCTGCAGGCATTCCGACTGGGAAGGGAGGGTCCCAGGAACCTGTATCTCCACCAAGCACCCTGGGCAATTCAGGAGGTTCTGTTGTTCCTGTGCTCTTCATTTTTCTTTTTAAACCTGGGTTAAAAGCCGGAGTTGTACAAACCATGCCACTTCCCAGCACGCCTCCTCGTTGGCCTGTGCCAGCCTGTCTCATCTTACTCATTTTTCCTCCTTCGTTCCAATCCCCGTGCTTCTTCCCCTTCCTTTGCCCTTCCAGGCACCCTCCATGTGGTTGATAGAGATCCTCCCATGTGCTTGAGACCTTGTAAAATATGTAATGTGTGTGTGTTCATTTACATAAATAGCACAGTGCTAGAAACTTCTGCTTCTTTTTCCACTCGGCACCCTGTTTCTAAGACCTAAATGTGTTGCTAAACCACCCAGTCCATTGCTTCTGATTCCCGGCAATCTGCAGGATTCCAGACTCTGCCTCTACCAAGACTTGCCTGTCTGCTCCCCTGGGGATGGATACTAGGGGGCCTCCTGGTACCAGAAACAACACAACACACATTCCTGTACCTTGTTACTCTCTTCCACCTTGTTCCCCAGAAGCAAACCCTGAGCGAAGGATTTGAGTGCAAATAATTTATTACTGACAATGTCTGCCACAAGGCTTTGTGGTCCCTGGTGTGGGAAGTCTACCCAGGAGTGGGATTTCTGGGTCACAGGACAGCAGCATCTTCATATCCCTCATTTCCACCCAGTGGCTTTCCCGGAGTGCTAGGCCAGCCCGCACACCCTCCAGCAGTGGACTCTGGGGGTCGGGTGAGGCTAGATCCAAATCCCAGAGGGTCAGGTCAGAAAAGACGACACTCTGGGCAAGCAGGGAGGGGGGCGGCAGACCCTTCTTGTAGCTCATGAGAATTCCGAGGTGACGATTGAGGGTTCGCAGAGTGTCGGGCGTGGGGCCAAGCGCATCACCTGTCCCATCTGCTTTTGTCTCATAACTCAAGGAGGCAGGAGCTGTTTGTAGCCTCATTATACAGATAAAGAAACTGAGTCTCAGGGATAGGGCATGACTTGCCTAAAGTCACAGAGCAGCTGGCCTTGAACACAGGTCTCCTAATTTCAAAGCCTGTGCGCCCTTCTGCCTCCCCAGCTTGGGGTGACTGGCAGGCTGTCCCCCAAGCTAGAGCAGAACCAGAACAAGCTTTCTCTTAACATCCCTTTTTCGAGATAGAGTGTCAGAAAAAAAAAAAGTCTCCAGAGTACTCTGGAGTGCCAGTGGCGGGATCTCCTCTCCGCCTCCCGGGTTCAAGCGATTCTCCTGCCTCAGCCTCCCAAGTAGCAGGATTACAGGTGCGTGACACCACACCCAGCTAATTTTTGTATTTTTAGTAGAGATGGGGTTTCACCATGTTGGCCAGGATGGTCTCAAACTCCTCAAGTGATCTGCCCACCTCGGCCTCCTAAAGTGCTAGGATTACAGGCGTGAGCCACCCTGCCCGGCCTCAGCATCCCGTTTCCTTTTGCAGCTGTCACAAATTACCACAAGCTTAGTGGCTTAAGACAACCAAATTGTGTTAACTTCTGGAGGTCAGAGGCTGGAAATGGGTCTGGCTGGGCTAAAATCGGGTGCGGGCAAGGCTGTGCTACTTTCTGAGGCTCCAGGGAACTCGTTTCCTTGCCTTCTCCAGCCTCTGCAGGCCACCTGCATTCCTTGACTCACTGCCCCTTCCTGCATCTTCAAAGCCAGCAGTGACCAGCGGAGTCATTCTCATGCCACGCCCTTCTGCCACTCCGTCTCCTGCTTCCTTCCTCCACAAATAAGGACCCTGTTGATTACACTGGACCCGCCCAGATCATCCAAGATAATTTCCCATGTCAGGTCAGCTGATTAGCAACCTTAATTCCATCTGTAACTTTCATTCCTCCTTGCCATGCAGTCTAACATATTCACGGTTTCCAGGGATTAGGACGAGGACATGGGCATCTAGGGGAATGTGGGGACAATTTTCTGTCTACCATATGCCCTGCACTGAGCCCTCTGGCCTGATGTGATGCAGCTTCAATGGGGGTGTGGATGCTGGGCACACGTGAGGCCCCTGACTCTGGCTTCAACATAGCTCTGCTACCCTGGCCCTCCTGCCCTTGCCAGCCTAGCCAGGTCAAAGCTACCAGGTGATGCCCTCACCTGCCGCAAACACACACCCATCAGCTCAGCATTGATGGTCTGGCACCATCCTTGGGAGACACCCATCTCCGCCCTCTCCCCTGGATCTCACCGGCATCCTCTTCTGTCCATTGTCCCACAGCCAGGAACGGCTTCCTCTGACTCAGCTCACCATAGCGCCACCTATCCGTCGCCTCGGTAAATGGCACCTCTGGAATCATGATTCTTCTCTTTCCCCCTCCCCCAGGCCCCATTCCTCAGCCAGTCCTGAGTTCTCTTCCCCCAAAGTTCATCCCAAATCCCTCGTGTTCTCCAAAACTCCACCGGTGCAAACCATCGTCAGCTCCAGAATGACTGAAGTAGCCTCCAGCCTGGGCTCCCCAGCCCACACACTGTCCACTGACCTGGCAGGCACGCATGGACTCCCTGTCCCCTGCGGAATAAGCCCCAGCTCCTTATTGTCGGCCCCTGGGCCCTGCTGCACCTGGCCCCTGCCCCCCTCTACTCCCAGCTTCCCCTTGCTCTGTGCTTGGACTTCTCCTTGGTCTTCCATCATCCCAGCCTACCTCCAAGTCAGGGAGCAAACTCTTGCCATTCCCTCTGCCAGGCCCTCAGAGGGCTGGACCCACCCATGTGGCTCAGCCCCATGTTCCCTCCTCCAAGAAGCCCTCCTCACCCCTCCAGCTAATGTTGCCCTGCATCCCACAGTAGTCACTCTCCATCTCTCACCTGCCCTGTCAACAACACTGCAGCCTGAAATGACGTGTATGCTCATTTGGAAAGGTCTCCCCCACTAGAAGGTCACCTCTGTGAGGACAGGGGCTGGGTCTTTTTCTCTGCCGTGTCTCCAGATCTAACACAGAGCATGGCATGAGGTGAGTGTGCAGTAACTATTGAACGAATGAACAAAAAAATGAATGAATGAATGAACTACCTCCCCCATTGCAGCCTCTGCCTCAAACAGCTTCCTCTCCCCGAGCATCCGTAGACCCTCAGAGGCAAGATCGCTAAAACCCACCATGCTGTACAACCAACAGAACTAACACCACAGAGAAACAAAAAAATTTCTTGTGAAGGTATCAGACCAGGTGAAAAGCAGCATTATTTTTCAGAAGCCCAGGTTTTGGGGCCTGTTTGATTTATGAACTTTAGTGTAGGGTCTAGGGTGCTGAGCCGTCCACCGCACATCAGCTTGGGATCTGCAAGACCAAGATCGTGGAAAAATATGCCTGTTCTTCCTTTAGCAAGTTCCTGCCTTAGCATCTCCCCAGGGGACTCTGGCTTTGAGAACAAGGTCCTTACCATGTTGATTACCCTCTGAGTGGCATCAGCCTCTCCATACTCCCCGCACTGCTGAGACAGGATCACTTTCCACACAGGAAACTCACATGGGGGCAGGGCGTGAAGGAAAGAAATCACTAATTGAGGGAGTTTTCTGCTGGAGGGAATGCCGGGAGGGTTGAAACGAAATTCTTAAAAAGAGGTGATTACAGCTGTGGGGATTCACAAGAGCCCTCTGGGGCTCATGCGAGGCATTTTCCCTTTACCTCCATCACCATTCTTGCCAAACACTGTCACTTCTTCTCTTGTCTGTGGTAGCAAAGATGAAACAGCAGGGCTGAAAAGAGAGATCACCAAGGATAGTGCCTGAAAGGGATTATTCCCACGCCTCCGAGGGATCCTGGCAGGCTGTGCCTGAGGACATGGGTTCCAATTTTAGGTGAAGTTAAAAACACTCTAACCGTCTAAAATCAAAGCATTTTTCTTTCAAACACAGGTGTATCCTAGTTTTCCAAAACCTGATCTATGCCATTGTAGCCTTCTGCAAAGATCAGTGAGCAGCAGAAGGGTGGTGATGTGCTTTTGTAAAGCAAGGAAGGAGCCCGTTTTACGCATGAAACACCCTCCCTCCCTTTCCAGCACCTATTAAAACACTTCCTCATTCACACACATGTTTGTGTATGTGTGTGTTGTGAGCAGGTGTTTTCCTGAACATGGCTTTAGCACCGACCAACATTTAAGTATTGGAAATGGGTTTCCATTTGCAATTGACAGACTTTACCACTTTCTTCCATCAGGGATTGGTCTGGAGAGAAGGCTGGTGATTTTTAAAAGCAGGGTATTCGAAGCCTACTAACTTTTCTATGCATCGGCTTAATTCCAGAGAGCTCTGTAGCTATAATCTAGGGGTCTCAAACTCAAATGCCTATAAGGCCAGGAAGGAAACACACGAGTGGACTAGAGTGGGCATTAGGAAGACAATGGGGAGGGATGGGGACTGTGGTGGATTGGGGCAGGTGCCGCCTAAAGGAGTAGCCATTTCTCAGTTGGTGTTTGGGCCAAGTATTGCCAGATATCCTGATTTTTTAAGAGAAGCCAAGAATGTGGATTTTTACATGAAATTTCACAACTTTCAAAAACTTCTCCAAGCCAAGCAAAATATTTGTGAACCAAATTCAGCCCATGAGCTTGTAATGAATACACAATCTTGTTTCAGCAGCACAAACCCTTCGCTTTGAGAGTTGGGAAGGAAGGAGTCCATGCAAATTGATATTTTGACCTCAGTTTCCCAAAAGTGGCCTCATTATGCCGGTCTCCTCAGCAGGAAATGGACTCATTTAGCTAGCACTTCTGTGCACCCTTACAGTGCTGGGTACGGGCATTCAGAGATGACTAAAGCACATTTCTTCCCCCAGGGAGCAGGCTGCCTAAGGAAGGAGCCAGGCTTGCACACAGACAGTTCTAGAGCTGGTGGTAAGTGCTGTGAAGACACATACACCAGTTGTCAGGGGAGGGGTGCTGGATTTAGCTGGAGGGGCCAAGGAGGGCGTCCTGGGTGAACGTGCCTGTCCAGTTCACCCCGTATCCTCAAGGTGGTGTTTGCCGACACATGAACATGGCGTTGCTTTGATAGTTGTGCATTTCTTTGTCCATTGCTTCTGACTTATGGCAAGTGATACCTGTTTTCCATTAGTGGAAACATGTAAGTTGTCCATTCAAGATAATAATAATAGGCCAGGCGCAGTGGCTCACACCTGTATTTCCAGCACTTTGGGAGGCCAAGGTGGGCAGCTCATCTGACATCAGGAGTTCAAGACCAGCCTGGCCAACATGGCAAAACCATGTCTACTAAAAATACAGAAATTAACCAGGTGTGGTGGTACACCTGTAGTCCCAGCTACTCGAGAGGCTGAGGCACAGGAATTGCTTGAACCCGAGGTGAGGAGGTTGCAGTAAGCCAAGATGGTGCCACTACACTCTAGCCTAGGCAACAGAGCAAGACTCTTATCTCAAAAATAATAATAATAGACAGTAATTACTGCATATCTACTATGTGCCAGGCACTGCATTAAGTGGTCCTATGTACATAATTCACTCAGGCCTCCCAGTAATCCTACCAAATAGGTCACCCATTTTATAGAGAAGGAAATTTTTTTTTTTTTTGAAATGGAGTCTTGCTCTTGTCACCCAGGCTGGAGTGCAATGGCAGGATCTCAGCTCACTGCAACCTCGGCCCCCTGGGTTCAAGCTGTTTTCCCACCTTAGCCCCCTGAATAGCTGGGATTACAGACGCCCGCCACCACACCTGGCTAATTTTTGTATTTTTAGTAGAAATGGGGTTTCGCCATGTTGGCCAGACTGGTGTCAAACTCCTGACTTTGTGATCTGCCCTCATCGGCCTCCCAAAGTGCTGGGATTACAGGCGTGAGCACAACAAGGTTGAGTCACCACGCAGGCTATGTGGCTCTGAAGTTACATTTATAACCACTAACCAGGATTCTCCCCCTCAGCATTAAGGATATTTGCGACCAGATAAGTCTGTGTTGTGGGGACTGTCCTGTGCGTTGTAGGACATGCGACAGCATTCCCTGGCCTCTGCCTGCTATATGCCAGTAGCATCCCCAGTCGTGACCAGCAAAAAGGCCTCCGGGCATTGGCACAAGTCTCTGGGGAGACAAAATCAGCCCTATGAGAACTGTAGGTCTACACTAAATTGTTTTTCCAAGCCAAATAAATACAAAAAAAAAAAAAAGTCAATTTAAATTAAATGATAAGTAAATAACAGTACTTGTGTCACCTGCAAATCCTCTAGGATGTCAGCTACCTGAGATCAGAGACCCATTCACATTCTGCGCATGGCTGCATCCCCGGTGCATAGATGGATGTGGGAGAATTGTGACGGCTAGGCGACACTGGACAGTGTCCTTGCTATTTCACTATTAGGCGAATGTGTTTGTCAGCTCAGGCCGATGTAACCAAATATTAATACCACAGACCGGTGGCTTCAGCAGCACTCATTTCTCCCAGTTCTGTCAGCTGTGAGTTGGAGAGCAGGATGCCAGCAGCGCTCACCTCTGGGTTTCTCACTTAGATGCCCCTCTGAGTGCTCACATGGCAGAGAAAGCCCTGGTGTCTCTGCCTCTTCTGGCTGGTTGGTTGGTTCGAGATGGAGTCTTGCCCTGTCGCACAGCCTGGAGTACAGTGGTGCGATCTCCGCTCTCGGCTTCACCTCCCAGGTTCAAGAGATTCTCCTGCCTCAACTTCCCTAGTAGCTAGGATTAGGATTACAGGTGCACACCACCATGCCTGGCTAATTTTTGTATTTTTAGTAGAGACAGGGTTTCACCACGTTGGTCAGGCTGGTCTCGAACTCCTGACCTCAAATGATCCACCTGCCTCAACCTCCCAAGGTGCTGGAATTGCAGGCGTGAGCCATGGTGCCCCACCTCTCTTCTTCTTCTTATAAGAATGTGAATCTCATCGTGGGGACTTTGCTCTCATAACGACATCTGAACCAAATCACATCTAAAAGCCCCCACCCCTAATACCATCCCATCGAGGGCTAGGGGCTGCAGCCTATGGATTTGGGGGACAAAGATTCCATCCCTAACAGTGAATATCTGCGGCATCCACATTCTCAGCAAGGTGAAGGTAGGGGTGGTCGCTGAGGGTCTTTCCTCCCTTCTCCCCACAGGCCCGAGAGGGATGTGAAGGCCCAAAATGACCCTCTTACCGGGAGACAATTCTGACTATGACTACAGCGCGCTGAGCTGCACCTCGGACGCCTCCTTCCACCCTGCCTTCCTCCCGCAGCGCCAGGCCATCAAGGGCGCGTTCTACCGCCGGGCGCAGCGGCTGCGGCCGCAGGACGAGCCCCGCCAGGGCTGCCAGCCCGAGGACCGCCGCCGTCGGATCATCATCAACGTGGGCGGCATCAAGTACTCGCTGCCCTGGACCACGCTGGACGAGTTCCCGCTGACGCGCCTGGGCCAGCTCAAGGCCTGCACCAACTTCGACGACATCCTCAACGTGTGCGATGACTACGACGTCACCTGCAACGAGTTCTTCTTCGACCGCAACCCGGGGGCCTTCGGCACCATCCTGACCTTCCTGCGCGCGGGCAAGCTGCGGCTGCTGCGTGAGATGTGCGCGCTGTCCTTCCAGGAGGAGCTGCTGTACTGGGGCATCGCGGAGGACCAGCTGGACGGCTGCTGCAAGCGCCGCTACCTGCAGAAGATCGAGGAGTTCGCGGAGATGGTGGAGCGGGAGGAGGAGGACGACGCGCTGGCCAGCGAGGGCCGCGACAGCGAGGGCCCGGCCGAGGGCGAGGGCCGCCTGGGGTGCTGCATGCGGCGACTGCGCGACATGGTGGAGAGGCCGCACTCGGGGCTGCCGGGCAAGGTGTTCGCCTGCCTGTCGGTGCTCTTCGTGACCGTCACCGCCGTCAACCTCTCTGTCAGCACCTTGCCCAGCCTGAGGGAGGAGGAGGAGCAGGTAAGAGCCCACTGCCCCGCGGGGAGACGCGCCACCGTGAGGGAAGGGACGTTGAGCGTTGTCACCTCCTCCAGGAAGCCTCCCCTGATTGCACACTGGCTGAATAGCATCCCTGGTCCCTCCTGACATCAGGAATGTTTGTGTGCATGGTCTGCCTTGTTGTTAATAGGTGAGCATCACGGGGGTCCATGCCTGTGCCTGTCCTGGCCTCCACTGCCCCGCCACTGCCCTTCCCCCCACCAGTGTCTGGAACAGTGTCCAGCACAAACAGGCACTCAACCACTACATTTGTTCCTTTGTTGAATGAACAAATGAGTGAATAAATGGATGATGTGATTTTTGACATGCCTGGCCCCGAGCGAAACACATGACATATATCATCAAACTGATCTCGACCACTCCACCCTTTCTCAGCCTTCCGAATTTCTTGCATCCAAGTAGCCCAGACGCCTGTTCTGGGTCCTGAAGATAATTTTTGTTGATGGGTACATGTGTGTCTGCAAACGGTGAGCATTTATTTTGGTCCATAAGAGAATGAATGGAAAGTGTTTTTACTCCAGGGCCTGACATGGGGTATGTGCTACAGTCTAGGGACTCCCACTCATCTGGGAGTTCTCGGGAGCGGGAGCTGGGCTGCACATGCCACCTACATCTTAACTCCCCAGGGAATACTCCAGCAACCCTGGGGGGAAGTGTTTTCACGCCAATCTGTACATGAGGACACTGCCCAACACCAGGTCTAAGTCCAGTCCATGTTTGTAAGCATGGAAATATGGCGCCCACGTGGCAGCTTGGGGACATAATATAGCCCCACAGGAAGGACTATGTGATTGGCCCACACATGATTTCCCAAAAGTTTGACTTGGTTGCCAACATTAAAAGGGGAGTTTTCATATAAAAATTTAAAACCTCAGCTTCTTTTAAAAATCGTAAGATCAGGCCAGGTGTTCATGCCTATAATCCCAACACTTTGGGAGCCAGAGGCAGAAGGATCGCTTGAGCCCAGGAGTTCAAAATCAGCCTGGGCAATGTAGTAAGACCCTGTCTCTGCAAAAATAATAATAATAATCCAGGTGTGGTGGCCTGCACCTATAGTCCCAGCTACTTGGGAGGCTGAGGCAGGAGGATTGCTTGAGACTTAGAGGTGAGGCTGCAGTGAGCCATGATCCTGCCACTGCACTCCAGTCTGGGCAACAGAGTGAGACCCTATCTCTAAAAAAATACAATGTAAAGGCTGGGCGTGGTGGCTCATTCCTGTACTTCCAGAACTTTGGGCGGCCAAGGCAGGCAGATCATGAGGTCAGGAGTTCGAGACCAGCCTGGGCAACATAGTGAAACCCCATCTCTTCTTAAAAAAAAAAAAAAATAGCTGGGCATGGTGGCACACACCTGGAGTCCCAACTACTCAGGTGGCTGAGGCAGGAGAATCACTTGAACCTGGGAGGTGGAGGTTACAGTGAGCCAAGATGCTATTGCACTCCAGCCTGGGTGACAGAGTTGAGACTCTGTCTCAAAAAATAAATAAATATATTTAATTTTAAAAATTGTAAGGTTGTGTCCCCCCTCACATACACAGCAGTCTATAGTCCTGCATGGCAGCTCCTGGTGAGAGCCGAGTCCACAGGGGCCCAGTTCAGTCTCCTTGTGTATGAGACCATGGGCCTTAGAGTTGGTGACTCCTTCCCTATACACGGGAATTCTGGAAGCTTCAAGAAAGACTGAAAGGTCTCAGACAGGTATAAATTGTATAGGCAGCAGAGAAATAGGTATGGCGGTGTGAACTGAACGTAAATATCATGCCAGCCAGTATTTATTGAGCACCGACTGTATACCCTGCATGTGCTAAGTGCTTTACATGCACTCTAGAATTTAACATTAGAAGTACTCACCATGGCAGGATTTTTCCACTTGTGTATGTGAAGGAAGTCACAATAGCTGTTGCACTAATAATCCACGGAGGCTTGCTAGTATTTTTTGTATACTTTTAATTAATTTATTTATTTTTAAGAGATGGGATCTTGCTTTGCTGCCCAGGCTGGCCTCAAACTCCTGGCTTCAAGCAATCCTCCCACCTCTGCCTCCCAAAGTGCCAGGACTGCAGGGGTGAGCCCCCATGCCTGGCTTATAAAATGAATTTCTTAAATGGGGATTAAGAAAATAGCATTCAACTAGTAAAGTTAACTTTTTAAATTTTTTTAAATTAAAAAAAACAATTTTAGGCCAGGTGTGGTGACTCACACCTGTAATCCCAGCACTTAAGGAGGCTGAGGCAGATGGATCACTTCAGGTCAGGAGTTCGAGACCAGCCTGGCCAACATGGCAAAACCCCAGTTCTGCTAAAAATACAAAAATTAGCCAGGCATGTTGGCACTCACCTATAATCCTAGCTACTTGGGAGGCTGAGACATGAGAATCGCTTCAACCTGGGAGGTGGAGGTTGCAAAGCCACAATCACACCACTGTACTCTAGTCTGGACAACAGAATGAGACCCTGTCTCAAAAAAAAAAATTAATTTACAGGTGGGGCGTTGCTACGTTGCCCAGGTTGGACTCGAACTCTTGGATTCAAGCATCCCTCCTGCCTCAGCCTCCTTAATAGCTGGGACTATAGGTGCATGCCATCACATCCAGCTGGTAAAATTTT
>NW_016107539.1:393525-422325 GCF_001604975.1 Cebus imitator | reverse complement strand
GATCTCTTGACCTCGTGATCCACCCGCCTCGGCCTCCCAAAGTGCTGGGATTACAGGCGTGAGCCACCGCGCCCGGCCAAAATTAACTTTCAATAAGCATGAGGGGTAGTGATGAAGAAGTCAGGGCTAGAGCCAGATGGCCTGAGTTCTAATCCTGTTTCTCCACTCTGGCTGTGTAATAGCTGTGGGCAAGTCACTTAACCTCTTTGAGCCTCTGATTTCTCACCTGTCCAGGGGGGTTATGAACAGGCCCACCTCACAGTGTTGAAAGGGTTCAGTGAGTTCACATGAAGTGATTAGAAGCGATTGGGACCGGGCGCGGCGGCTCACGCCTGTGATCCCAGCACTTTGGGAGTCCAAGGCGGGTGGATCACGAGGTCAAGAGATCAAGACCATCCTGGTCAACATGGTGAAACCCCGTCTCTACTAAAAATAGAAAATTAGATGGGCATGTCGGTACATGCCTGTAATCCCAGCTACTCAGAAGGCTGAGACAGGAGAATCACTTGAACCCAGGAGGTGGAGATTGTGATGAGCCAAGATTACACCATTGCACTCCAGCCTGGGCGACAAGAGCAAAACTCCGTCTCAAAAAAAAAAATAGTGATTGGGATGACTGAATCCACATGAAGGGATTAGAAGTGGTTCGTAGTGAACGTGCAGAAAGTCCTAACTCAAGGATTAGGGTCAAAAAGAAAAAGAAAGGAAAGGGAAAATGCTCACCACTTGAGACCTGTCTGCAAATTGCTGCACTTAGTATAAATTTCTTCTCAGCTCCAACATATTGATGGTGATCTTACCAGAAAACTACTAATAAAGCCATGGTTTGGTTCAACTTTTGATACTTGCTTTTTTAAAAGGTAATAATACTTTGCCTTGTTTAGGATTCAGTGAAAATGCTGTTCTTCATTTTGGGGGCCAGTGGGATTCACTGTTTCACTTGCTCCTTGTGCACACATTTGAGTGCCTGCTGTATACAGGCACTGCCGGGGAGACAGGGTGACCAGGACAACTCTTCCAACCTCAAGGAGCTTCCAGTCTATTGGGGTTGGGATGGAGTAGTGACACGCCTCCTCCCCCGCCCCCCAACACCGTAAGCATGAGACACAAGTCAAAGAAGCTTTGTGTGGGAGGCATGCTGGCATTGCTGGAGCTGCTTGGGGGGGCACACTCCAGGAAGGCTTCCCAGAGGAAGGGGCTTCCCATCCCAGAGGTCTAAGACCTTAAAGCCCCCCCACCCCAGGTATTAGCTCATACCTCCAGCTCCTAACATATTCCTAGAGACAGTTGTTGGAGTGGGACTGGTAGAACTCAGCTGTGCCCAGAGCCTCCGAGGTGTGCCAGGCTGGAGCCATGCTGGCCTCTCCTCACTGCCAAAGACCCCTTCAAGGATGAGGCGCAAATCCACTAAGGGCTATTTACCACCCAGTTATGTTCCAGACCAGAGAGACAAGCTGGCAGCCCGCGTGCCAAACCCAGCACACCGATGTGTTCCAGTGGCCCATACAGTATTTCTTTGCATTGAATTTATTACCACCAGCACTTAAATCGACATTTTATCTATTTAACCAAGTATTATCACCGACATTTATCACCAGGAGAGTTCACGTAAAACTGCACATTTTCAGCCTCTTTTGAAAGCTTCAGTGAGGCAGCCTTAGCCCAAATTTGCCCAGGGCAGTGATGGGGGCACTGAACAAGATGGCTGAGCTCTCCGGGGGCAGGGGGGCAGGACGAGCTGGGGGGTTGGGGAGGCTGGGGGAGGCAGTCCTACCTGGCCCTCTATTCCAGTTTCCTTGGCCTGCCTGGCCCCTGGTGGCTTTTGAGTTTGTACTCTATTAAACCCATAGCCTGTTCTTCCATGGCCTGGGGTCTGAGCTGTAAACAGTGCATACCAACTGCCCTTCCTGGTGAGGCTGGGACCTGCTGGCGCAGCTGAGCGGGTGGGGATGGATGCAGGCAAAAAAAAAAAAAAAAAATGGTAAGTAACGTGTAAGGCATATTGAACAGTAATAAGTGCTGAACAAAAAGCCGGATAAGGGGAATTGGGGTGCAGGAAAATTGGGGGATTTTAAACAGGGGAGTCACAAAATCTCTCCTTAAGAAGGCGATGACAGAAGCAGAGCTGGAGAAGGGGGATGGGAGCATTGTGGGTGTTTAGGGGGTCTGGGGGTGAGCGGGGTGTCAGAGGGATGCAGAGGAAGCCACGAGGCTGGAGCGGGTGTGCAAGGGCCAGGGAGGAGGTCCAGGGCCTATGGATAGATGGACAAAGGGATGGTCCAGGTGCACCCCAGGGTGGGGACTATTCCTCAGAGCCATCGGGAGCCACAAAGGGTGCTAAGCAGTGGAGGAACAGGACCCTTCTGGCTGTGTGTGGAAAATGGACTGCAGGGATGAGGGAGCCCAGGGGGAGGTGACTGCAACCGTTCAGGTGAGAAAGGATGGTGGCCCGACCAGGTGGGAGCAGTGGGCAGCGGGTGTGATTCTCACACTGTTTTAAACAAAGAGACTTCCTGGGAATTAGACGTAGGTGCTAAGGATGACGTCAGGTCTCTCGTCCTGGGCAACTGGAAGGATGGGACTGCTGAAAGCTCTGGAGGGAAAGCCACCAGAGGGCAGGGGGCCTGGAGTCTGTGTTGGCCACAGCGAATTTGAGATGCCTCTCAGATACCCAGGTGGGAGGTCAGAGAGGCAGCCGATTGGGCGGTCTGGAGTTCAGGGCTGAGGTGGGGGCTGGAGAGAGATGAGGAGTGGCCAGTGTGGAGACAGTGCCTACTGCCCCAGACCTTACAGTGGGCACAACTAGAGAGAGGACCCGGGGCCACTCAACCACAAGGGGTCACCTTCCTTCCGCCTGGGAAGCCCAGAACAGGCACAGGGCAGAACTTCCACGGTCCTCCCCTGGTGGGACCAATGACCCCCTTCCTCCTCTGGCATCCCTTCCTCTCTCTCCCAGGGCCACTGTTCCCAGATGTGCCACAACGTCTTCATTGTGGAGTCGGTGTGCGTGGGCTGGTTCTCGCTGGAGTTCCTCCTGCGGTTCATTCAGGCGCCCAGCAAGTTCACCTTCCTGCGGAGCCCCCTGACGCTGATCGACCTGGTGGCCATCCTGCCCTACTACATCACGCTGCTGGTGGACGGCGCCGCCGCGGGCCGCCGCAAGCCCAGCGCGGGCAACAGCTACCTGGACAAGGTGGGGCTGGTGCTGCGCGTGCTGCGGGCGCTGCGCATCCTGTACGTGATGCGCCTGGCGCGCCACTCCCTGGGGCTGCAGACGCTGGGGCTCACGGCCCGCCGCTGCACCCGCGAGTTTGGGCTCCTGCTGCTCTTCCTCTGCGTGGCCATCGCCCTCTTCGCGCCCCTGCTCTACGTCATCGAGAATGAGATGGCCGACAGCCCCGAGTTCACCAGCATCCCTGCCTGCTACTGGTGGGCCGTCATCACCATGACAACGGTGGGCTATGGCGACATGGTCCCCAGGAGCACCCCGGGCCAGGTGGTGGCGCTGAGCAGCATCCTGAGCGGTATCCTGCTCATGGCCTTCCCGGTCACCTCCATCTTCCACACCTTCTCCCGCTCCTACCTGGAGCTCAAGCAGGAGCAGGAGAGGGTGATGTTCCGGAGGGCACAGTTCCTCATCAAAACCAAGTCACAGCTCAGCATGTCCCAGGACAGTGACATCTTGTTTGGAAGTGCCTCCTCGGACACCAGAGACAACAACTGAGCGTGGAGGACACCTGCCCTGCCTGCCCTCTGTGGCCCGAAGCCATTGCCATCCACTGCAGATGCCTGGAGAGGGACAGGCCGCTTCCCTGTGCAGTCCTGGCGCAGCACCGACTCCCACATGCCCGGGGAAGGACGCTCTCAATCACACCCCGGGAAGGACACCCGCACATCAGCAGAGGGGCCTGCCCCTCCGCCTCCAGCTGTGAAGGGAAGCTGGGTCACCAGCCCAGCCCCGCCCACCCCAGCCCCTATGTCTGTTTCCCTCAATAAGGAGATGGCTTGTTCTTTTCACCATGCAAATAACATGCCCAGCAAAAACTTGCTTTATGGGTCTGCCTGGAGAAAAAAAATACAAACGGCAGCAGCAACATGTCTGTCTCTAATGTGGATCATGTCCAGGGAAAGGAAACTGATGAGAAAGAGAGCATGCCTCCCACGGGCTCTGGAAAGAGGGAGCTGTGTTTCCCGGCACAGCCAGCCATGTGGGACTGGAAGTAAAGGGCCCTGAGTTCTTGGGTTGTTCAGGCCTGGTGAGGCGCTACTGTGGTTGGAGAAAATGAGAGAGAACGGACACTTTTAGGACAATCACCAGTGAATACTCTCTTGTTCCTCTTTGACTCCCCACCACCTCCAGGCCTTTCTTTCTCCCTTTTCTCTTTTCTCCTTTTTCCTTCTCTCCCATCCTCTATTCACCTCTTTACCCCTTAGGGTTGGCTTCTCAAACTTTCCCCCAAAGGCTCCCCTGACATTTGAGAAGTCATTAGGAAGCCCGTCACCGTTGCTGACTATGTGTTGGTGAAATCACTTCCCTTTTTTTTTTTGAGACAGAATCTTGTTCTGTTGCCAGGCTGAAGTGCAGTGGTGCGATCTCAGCTCACTGCAACCCCACCTCCTGGGTTCAAGCAATTCTCCCGCCTCTGCCTCCTGAGTAGCTGGGACTACAGGCACACGCCACCACTCCCAGCTAATTGTTTCGTATTTTTAGTAGAGATAGGGTTTCACCATGTTGGTCAGGATGGTCTCGATCCACTGACCTCGTGACCTGCCCTCCTCAGCCTCCCAAACTTCATTTTATCTTTAAAAAATAGTGTGATGTTTTTATTCTACTCCACATTTATTTTAATCTATGAAAAATATGCTTTACATCATATACCTGTATGTAAATCTAAACCTAAATCAGGGACGGATGTTTTTGAAAGGGGGCTACAGTTCCCTGGGCAGCCTGAGAAGCATAATCTGCAGCCCGCAGAGGCCTCCCTGTGCCCCCAAAGACCTGCAGAGCACCCACCAGACCCGCAGTGCATCCACCAACCTGCAGGGCACCCACTGACCTGCAGGGCACCCACCAGACCCGCAGCGCATCCACCAACCTGCAGGGCACCCACTGACCTGCAGGGCACCCACCCAACCTGCGGGCACACACCAGACCTGCAGAGCATCCACCAACCTGCAGGGCACACACCCAACCTGCAGGACACCCACCGACCTACAGGGCACACACCGACCTACAGGGCACCCACCGACCTGCAGGGCACACACCGACCTGCAGGGAACCCACCGACCTGCAGGGCACTCACCCAACCTGCAGGGCACCCACCAACCTGCAGGGCACCCACCGACCTGCAGGGCACCCACCGACCTGCAGGGCACCCACCGACCTGCAGGGAACACACCAACCTGCAGGGCACCCATCGACCTGCAGGGCACCACCGACCTGCAGGGCACCACCGACCTGCAGGGCACTCACCCAACTTGCAGGGCACACACCGACCTGCAGGGAACACACCGACCTGCAGGGCACCCACCGACCTGCAGGGCACTCACCCAACTTGCAGGGCACACACCGACCTGCAGGGAACACACCGACCTGCAGGGAACACACTGACCTGCAACACGTCTTCAACTTCATATTGCATATGTGACCCACAGTAGAGAGAGAGCCCAGGCCAGCCCAGCAGATTCCTCCCCAGCTAACAGGGCATAGAGACCCTTGCTGCCAGGTGTGGGGAGGGGGCTTCACACTCAGGTCACCATCACAAGCTTGTCCTAACCCTCAAAGACACAGCCACATCATCCCCATCCCAGCACCTTCACACATGCCCACCCCTCTGCCAGGGATGCCCTTCCTGTGGAGTCCTGCATGGTGGGCTCCTTCCCAGAGACACCTTCCCTGACCATTTCCCAAAGAACCCACATCAGCACCACCCTACCGCTCTTCCCTTACCTGGCTTGGTCTTCTGTATCCACTCATCAACCTCTGAAATGGAATCATTTATTCCTCTTCTTAGCTACAGGACTCAGCAATATGGCTTACCACTGACTCCCAGCACCTAGCATAGGGCCCGTACCTAGCAGGTGCTCAATTTATTGAAAGACTGTTAGCCAGGTGTGGTGTAACCCCAGCTACTTGGGAGGCTGAGGCAGGAGAATCCCTTGAACCCAGGAGTTGGAGGCTGCAGTGAGCCATGATTGCACCTGAGAATAGCCACTAAATTCCAGCCTCGGTAACAGAGTAAAATAAATTAATTAACTTAAAAAATAATGAAGGGAAATAGGAAAGAGGGCCAGAAAACACAAGGCATTTATTTTTAACATTGGATACTGGGTCCTCCAAGCACCTCGCGCTCTCACTCTCCCCGCTCTCTCGCTCTCCCCGCCCCCTCACTCCTCTTCCTCCCTCTCTGTATTTCTGTCTCTTTCGTCTCTCCCTCTCTCTGTTTCTCCTCTGCTCTGTGTCTCTGGTGGTGAGGCCACCGCGATCTCAGTACAATATACACGTGGTGATGCAGAGTGGAAATATCAACTGAGTCACGAGGGCCTCGTTAACGTCTCCCCTGACACCTGCTTCCAATGACTCACGCCTGCAAAGTAAGTTTTCCGACTAATGAGCACTACCTTCCCCAGCCTGGTGGGTGTCAGGCAATCGTGCACTGCCGTCATCTTTAATAATGCTTGAGATTTACGGAATGACCTTTTATTCCCCTCGAAAGGGGCTATGAGAGGCAGGAGGCCACTGGAAATGCTAAACACACAGAAATACGGCACCGAAAGAAGTATAAAATGGAGCCTTTTAAAATTCAGGGGAGCGGGGAAGTAAAGCCACGTGGGGTGGGGGAAGGATCCCTGAATGGAACAGCACTGGGAGGAAAGAGAAACAGAGGCTAGGGTAGTGCAGGGAAGCCAGGGTCCCTGCCTGGTCAAGGTTTCTGGCATCATCTTGCAGGTTCTGACCTGTCCTGGTGGCCAACGCAGAGGCACAGACTTGGGCACCTCTGAAGACCTCACTGAGAGAGGGACAAAGTCCTCCCGACCCTGACCCTCATGCCTGGAGAGGGGCTTCAGGGCTCTTGGCCCTAATTCTGAAGCTGGGGGGCTTCTGGACACCTAACAAGCTGCTTCCAGGGCTGCGAGGCTGAGATCATGACTTTTGTACCTCTTTTTCACAGTGGTACTTATTTTTCCCATGGAATCTGATGCAGAAAGCCCAGCTACAAATCAGATGGAGTAAGAGCTGTTCTGAGCAGTGTGGGGACACAATTCCTTATGGGAAGTCCCTAATGGGATTCCCTTCTGACCCTGGTACAGACAACTAATTCCATACACGCAGGGGACCGTCACTCCTCTGGGGGAAACAGCAAAACAGACCTTTCTAAACATGTTTTATTTTGAAGATCATATGATTTACCCCCGTCTCCGATTAGCTCAGTGCCTCTCTGGGACTCACAGTTGGGGTCGGAAAGGCTGATTTAACCCTACAGATTCTCAAGCTGGGCACGGTGGCTCGCGCCTGTAATCCCAGCACTTTGGGACACCGAGGCGGGCAGATCATGAGGTCAAGAGATCGAGACCTTACTGGCTAACATGGTGAAACCTTGTCTCTACTAAAAATACAAAAATTAGCTGGGTGTGGTGGCATGCACCTGTAGTCCCAGCTACTCGGGAAGCTGAGGCAGGAGAATCACATGAACCCAGGTGGCAGAGGTTGCAGTAAGCTGGGATCACGCCACTGCACTCCAGCCTGGTGACAGAGCAAGACTCCATCTCAGGAAAAAAAAAAAAACAGATTCTCAGATCCCCGCTCTGAGCAGGCTAGGGATAGTGAGGCGCTTGCCTTTGGCCCAGAATTCAAGGGAAAGCCCAAGAAATCAGTAATTGAGATCAATTATACTTTAATGTAATATTTTTAAACATCAAAATTACCGCCAAAACATTCACAATGCATAACATTTCAAAACTGCCCAGGATCTGTCTTTGCACTCACCTTTGTTCTGGTCTTGTCCTGACCCCCCTGGTCGGGCTTGATAGGTGTCCAGAAGCCTCCCAGCTTTGGAACTAGGGTGTGTCCTGGTGAGACAGCTCCAACCAGCCAGCCTCCAAAGCAGAGCAGGTGGGAGTCTTTGGCACTGAATCCCACAGCTGCATTCCATCCCGCTGATGGGAGTCAGGGTGGGTACCGGTGACACCTTTTCCGGCAGCAGGCATTGGAGACTGGGCCCTTGCCTTTGTGGGGTCCACACAGGGGTGGCAAGAGAGAGACGGTGAACATGTGGCCAGAAGAAAACCATTTCTGATGTTGGTGAACACAAGGCTGACCTGGCTAAGAGTAACCAGGTGGGGCACAGCCACTTCAGATGGTGTGATCAGGGAAGGACCTGCCGAGGAGGGGGCATTTACATGGAGACCTGGAGGAGAGGGAGAGGCAGCAGTCCAGGCCGAGGAGCCAGCCAGTGCACGGGCCCAGAGGTGGAGAAGACTGGGACACTCCACCAGCCGTTGAGGGAACACGAGGCCAGAGACACAGCCCCCTGCTGGGATGGGCCTAGAGAAGTCTCAGGTGCATTTCCAGAGTCCCCACTGTGTGCCAGGCTCTGTCACAGCAGCAGGGACAAAACTGGACTCAGTCCCTGCCCTGGAGTTGCTGGTAATTTGGTGGAGGGAGAAAACCGAGTGAATAAAATATTTCCGCACATGTGGGATGACAGAGGGATGAGGCCGCAGAAGCCTAGAAAGACACCAGCCAAAGAAAGCAGGATTTTCGCCCAGATTACCATTTGCTAAAATGGCCTCACATCTGTTTTCATGCTGAAAAAAGAAGTCGGATTCCCACTAATACTTATCTCTCGCTCTCTTCCCTCACTCGCTCCCTCTCCAGTCCCTTTAGCCTATATCCAGAATCCCATCGCTTTCCTCCTCCTCCTGTCCTCTCCCTCCTGGATGGTGGCAGGAGCGCCTCCTGGTCTCCCTGCTCCCCTGCCTCTCCCCTACGGCAGCAGGAGGACCCTGTTAGGTCCCAAGTCCAATCACACCCCACGTCTGCTGAGCGTCCCACCCCTGCGCCTCCCCCACCCGAACCCTGATGGTCCATCTTGCTCACAGTCCAAGCCAGAGTCTCTCTCAGCCCCGGCCCCCGAATGGATCTCCTTGCCTCCCCTTCGTCTCTCCTTTCCGCTGAACCGACCTCTTCTCTATTCATTGAACAGAGCAAGCACTATCCTGCCTCAGGGCCTTGTGTCTGCTGTTCCCTCTGCCCAAAGACAGACCCACGTCACTCACTCTCCTCACTCAGGTCTCTGCTCAAATGTCACCTAGACAGCGAGGCCTTATCTGACTCTTTCTCCCAGCTCTGTATAAAAGGCCACACTCCTGCCATGTCCCCAGTGTGTTAAACAGGTCTTTTTTTTCCGTATTCTGATGCTCTGTCATCTGGAACCTTGCTGACCCTGGAGGGACTGCCCCTCCCAGGGATGGTCAATTCCTAGGGACAGTGGATAACTCGCCTGGAGTGCGCCTTTTCTGTGCAAGCCGCGGAACCCGGAACGCACACCCCAGCCACCTCCTTTACGGAGCTCTCAGACTCCAGGCCACTGTCCACCTGCCCGAAGCACGCCAGGGCCAGGTACCAAACAGCCAAAGGAAGTCCTCATGCCTGGTACCTGCTGAAATTAGTCCAATCAGCCAACCCTGTACCTGCTCACCCTGTCCCGTGCCCATTCCTCCCCTTCCTCTCCACAGAAACCACGGTAAACGCTCTTGCTCACACTCCCCCAACCTCCTCACTGGCCTGGGTGTGTCCCTGTGTATCTCAGCTCCATCCATAGCTTGACATGCCACCCTCCTCTTGGGAACTGTGAGTGGCAAACTATCTTTCCAATAGCAGTCATCACCAGATATGTTAGCCTCACCAAACCTGAATAAAATCAAACTGAGATTTTAAAACACCCAGCCCCTTGCCCTACTTTATCGTAATTTTCTAAAATCTGTATTATCAACTGACACATTAAATTCATATTTGCAGCCAGACACGGTAGCTCATGCCTATAATCTCAGCACTTTGGGAGGCCCAGGCGGGTAGATCACTTGAGGCCAGGAGTTCAAGACCAGCCCGGCCAACATGGTGAAGCCGTGTTTGTTTTATATAAAAATATAAAAATTAGCTGGGCATGGTGGGGCGCACCTGTAGTCCCAGCTACTCGGGAGGCTGAGGCAGGAGACTCGCATGAACCTGGGAGGCAGAGGTTGTAGTGAGCAGAGATTGCGCCACTATGCTTCAGCCTGGGCAACAGAGCAAGACTCCATGCCAAAAAGTAAATAAATAAAATAAATAAATAATACTTTTTTGTTATTGGTTTTATCTCCTCAGTTGATGGTCAGTTCCATAGTCAACACATAGTAGGTGCTCAATAAATATCTGCAGGCTAAGTGAATCTGTAATCCTTTACTTCTGTCCAGAGCACTCCAAAAGCACCAGCCATATTCGTTTATATATACAGTGGCATGAATTTTATTAAGATCCACGCCGGGCCGGGCGTGGTGGCTCATGCCTATAATCCCAGCACTTTGGGAGGCCAAGGCGGGTGGATCACTAGGTCACGAGATCAAGACCATCCTGGTCAACATGGTGAAACCCCCTCTCTACGAAAAATACAAAAATTAGCTGGGCATGGTGGCACGCACCTGTAGTCCCAGCTACTTAGGAGGTTGAGGCAGGAGAATTGCTTGAACTCAGGAGATGGAGGTTGCCTTGAGCCAAGATCACAACATTGCATTCCAGCCTGGGTAACAAGAGTGAAACTCCGTCAAAAAAACAAAAACAAACAAACAAAAAAAACAGATCCATGCCTATTTACAGATGCCACAATTACAAACAACTCCTCCCCCAACAGACCACCTAATGATTTCTGCTGGGAAACAGCCTCCACGTGTGAGGTCACTCCTCCATCCACATCCTTGTATTTTGAATTGAATGTATGAAAAGATACAGCAGGACTTGTGTTTGCAACCATAAAATACAGCCTGAAAGATTTCTTATTCCTTTACAGAAAGAAGTGTGCCATCACCCAAAATGACCTGTAAAAATCCAAGCTCAATTTGTTGAAATAAATGTAAAACCACCAGGACTATCTCCTGGGTCAGTCACTCGGTAGCTGTGGTTATTCTGCTGCGTGTGTAATTGCATAGGCTTGGGACTCAACAAAGTAGTAACAAGTCAATTTAATAGGGGGCCAGAATGGCTGCTTAATGGACAGAGACTGCTTCTCCATCAAGATGATTCAATGGGAAATGCCTCACCTTCAAAGCTCAGGGGTCTTTTGCAGCTGCCGTAGAAATTACTCAGCAGTGGCACTTAACCAACCTATCGGGAGACAGTCGTGCGGAAGGGAAGGGAGGCCGTGGAAATAAAGCAATGCCTTTGTTCTCTTGCCCTCAGCTTTTGAATCTCATCCCATCCAAGCTGCTAAGCTGTGGCTGGTTTTCAACGGAGACTAAATTGGGAGGCTCAGCTGAAAGCAAATCTAAGATTTACAGTCTTCCAAGAAAGACTTGGAGTAGACCTCTCAGCCTCCTCCACAAGCCCGAAGCAACAGCTACTGTTTGCCCAGAATCCCAGGGCAGGGTCTGGGAGAGGAATGAGTGTGGCTCTGCAGGAGGGCCAGTCCATCTCCATCTCCGTCCCCATGAGGCAGTTCTCGCGTATTCGCCTGCAGGGACCAGGGACAGATCTAGAGGGGAAACAAGTAAAACCCCTTGTGTCCGCAGAATTGTTTCTGCCCTGGGACTTCTGGACACCCTGGTGCTTGGAGGGCAGACTCTGCTGGCTGCCTGCATGAAAGCTGTTCGTCCTTCTTCCCCACCAACAGGCCTCTCGTTTGTCCCAGGTTTCAGTGTGCCCAGTCCCACAGTGGGAAACTGAGGTAATCCTACTCCCTTTACCGGTGAGTCATCAGAGGTAAGATGTGACCCAGTCCTGGCCAATAGGACCTTAGAGGAAGTTGCTATGAGATGCCTAGGTGCGGGGGAAACTTTCCCTCTGTCAACAGCAAGGCTTTGAGCCCCTGTCTGCCTTGGGTGCTGTTGAAAGAGGACAGAGGTCGAAGAAGCTGTGGGGACCCTGCCCGGTGCACCCAGCAGCCCCCTTCTATGTTGTCATAACTCCCAGCAGCCTCCTCTCCCACAGGAACCAAAGCATCCAGAGATGCCTGGGAAGTCACACCCCCGCCTGACCAGGGCAGCTCGTGGCAATGACTGATTGACACAGGGGTGCAAGTCTTCAGACCCCACCTCAAGGTGGAGCTTAGTCGGCAACTCCGTTCAGCTGGGAGCTCCCTGTGGCTCCGGCTGCAGTGAAACTCCCACTGAGACATCTTTGCTTCACTTCTTCCCCTGCCCAATCCTGCCTCTCTCCTCCTTTACAGGATTCTCCTAAGAGCAATCCCTCAACTCATAGCTCACACTGAATCCTCACCTCACGTGCACATGAAACCCCACCCTGCCCACATCCCCAGCTAGGGGATTTGCAGGGAGTCTGACCCAAGATGACAGGAGCTGTGGCCGGAGGGTCACACTTGCGACTGGAGACAGCGAGCAGGAGGAAGGAAACCTGACCTGCTAACGGTGGGGGCGGTGGGGGCGGTGGGGGCGCTGAGGATGCAAAGAGCCTGCTGGGTCCATGAAGACAGCGCCGAGCTGCTGAACTCACCCAGGCAATGTTTGTCGCTAGGATTTTAGCTACTGCTCATGAGGGGACCAACTATCTTAGTTTGCCCAGGACTAAGAGAGTTTCCCAGGATGCTTCGTCTCACATTTAATATGTCATGCTAAAACCAGAAAAGGCCCAGGAGAACCAGGCTGAGCTGGTCGCCCTACTGCTAGTCAGACGTTCTCCGCTTGCACCAGAGGTGTAGCCCGATGATGTGATTATGACCCCTAGGCCTATTTTATAGCTGGAGAAACGCAGGCGTGAGAAGCCGCGTGAGTGGAGCACGGAGGATTAGCGTGGCTCTCGCCTGTCATCCCAGCACTTCAGGAGGTGGAGGACGGTGGATCGCTTGAGCCAAGAGTTTGAGACCAGCCTGGGCAACATGGCAAATCCCTGTCTCTACAAAAAATATAAAAATGAGCGAGGCATGGTGGTGTGCACCTGTAGTCCCAGCTCTTGAGGAGGCTGAGGTGGGAGGATCGCCTGAGCCCAGGGAGGCTGCAGTGAGCCTTATTGTACCACACTGCACTCCAGCCTGGGCAAGAGTGAGACCCTCTCTCAAAAAAAAACAAAAAACAGAAAAAAACACAAAGTGATGTTCTGCAACTACATAGCCAGTTAGATCCCGGAATTCACAATCCGATCTTTTGACCAATCCAGGGCTCTTTGTACAACACTCATTTCATGAAGGAGGCACTGTCGGGCCCAGGCACGACACCGACTACCAACTCTAGTGGGTGCTGGGTTGCTCTCCCTAGCATCCATTCCCAGAGTGTCTGGTGATGGCCACTGTGACCGAGACTCTAGTGGCCCATCCGACCATCCACTTTCCCCTTCCCCTTAGTAACAGGGCTCCAGTGTTATCCAGGCACATTGCCACTGGGAATAGAGACTGTACCTGCCAGTCTCCTTTACAGCAAGGTGTGGACAGATGAGTAAGTCCTGGCCAGGAGTTTGTAAGCGAAGTCTTGTAGGGAACTTTGAGAAGCCGCCTTAAAAGAGAGAAGATGGTCCTTTTTTTAACTTCCTGTTACTGGAACATAGATATGATTGCTGGATCTCCAACAGCCCTCTTGGATCATTAGGTGACCACAAGGATAAAAGGCAAGGGCTGAGGGTGTGAGAAGAGAAAGATGAGAGCCTGGGTCCTTGAGGACACTTTAGAGCTCAGTCTTAGACTCCTTCCTCAGCATGGGTGTGGGCATTTTTATAGCCAGGACAGCAAAGACTCCCTCTCTCTTCCTCTGGGAATATCAACCTGAGTAGTTTAGAGGTGGGATCCTGAGAATGCAGCTAACACAAAATAAACAGAATAAAAGAATAAAGAGAAAAAACTAGGTTCTAATGACAACGATAAGTCCCTATATCCAGCAGTGGATCTCTGGATCACCTCTCCCACTTGAAGGAGCTGTACTGAACAGGCACGTACTACTATGTGAGTGGGACCAGCTAGAGCAGCAGGCAGTATGACAAGTGCTGGGACAAACAGAAGGAACGCCGGCTTTGGAGCCAGAAACCTCAAATGTGATTCCTTGACAAGCCACTGCCTTGCTGTGTGACCCTGGGCAAATTACTGAACCTCCCTGAACTTCTAGTTTAACCTCTTTAAAAAGGGAACAATAACATCCTCCCTATTGGAGTGATATGAAGATTAAATGAAATAAAGCAGTACAGAAAGCACCAAGTATCTGGGCCATAGTAAGTGTTCATTAAATAGTAGCTTTTGTTACTATTGTTAATAAAGTCACAAGAACTCAACAGCAACAATGAAAAGGGTTTGTTCAATTAACAGTATACACAAGATAACGGAATGTGCTTTAGCCTTATTTTGTATAACATTTCAAAGGACTTTCCCATATTCCTCATTTGCCTGCACGGCGCGGCTGCTAATTACAAATGCATTCTCACACTTGGCTACAACAGAGTTGGCAGCACTACAATTCGGAGATCTTTTCATTAGCAGTTAGGTAATGAGTGTGGGGGCACTGCGCTGCTGTACAATTACTTGGCATACAGATGGCGTCCCTGCCTTCTCCCACAGTGGCTGCCAGAATCCCTGAGCCAGGTGGATGAGTGGCTTCTACTCTGCTGCCAGCCGGCACAGAGTGGTATGATGCATTGGAGCCCGTGCCTGGATCCTGCTTCTACCACACACTAGCTGGGTGGCCTTGAGCTAGTTACTTAACTTCTCTGAGCATTGTTTTTCTCATCTGGAAAATGGAGAAGATCACTTTCCTGAGGGCTGCGTGAGGATGAAGAGAGGAGTAAATGAGATACACAGCAAGGTGCCTGGCAAAGAGGATAAATACAGCAACGGTTTTTGGTTTTGTTTTTCTTAAAGCCATTATATTCAGTAGAACTATGTTTCCAAATAGCAGAAAATCCAACTCAAACTGGCTTCCACACCGGAAAAAAAAAAAAAAAAAAACAACACTTTTTTTTGAGGGGATTGGTTGGAGTGAGGATATCTACAGGTTCACATAACTGAAAAGTTCAAAGGTGCCGCCAGCTTCAGGGACAGCTACACTGTGTCATGAGAAGTCAGTTTCTCTCCATCTTACGACTTCTGCCATGTTAGCTCCACCCTGTGTTCCCTGTGGCGATTCTTGGCAGTTCAAGAATCTCCCCTCATGCTGACAGCAAGGCTGCAGCAACGCAGCCTCTCACTTTCTCAAGTTCCCAAAGTCCTGGGACTCACTCTGATTGGAGCAGCTTAGACCATGTGCCCATCCCTGAGCCAATCAGTGAGGCCATGAGAAGGCAGCGCTCTGATTGGCCAAGCCTTGGCCTATGGTCTGAAAGTGGTTGGACTTAGGGGTGTTCCTCTAGCGCCCTCTACTGAGAAAGCTTAACACTGCACTCACTTGTAAAGGATGCTTAAAAGGATCTCTGTCCATTACTGCAAAGCAGGTATTGAAGGGTGACTTTGGAGCTGAGAGGGAATAAGTTGATAGCTAATACACACCTTCAAGCCTGGCACTGTTGAGGCATCTGCCTGGCAGAAGCTGCAGTCAGAGAGAAACTCACAGCTGCAGCCCAGAGCAGAGAAAAAACAGGGAATAAATTCACCAACACCCATTTGCTGCTGGTACCTCCTGTTGCAAAATGAACCAGAAGCTGGAAGCCAGGGCTTTCTTCAGTGATACAATCCCTAAAAGTCGGTCTCTCAGGATAGAGAGTGGGTCTGGAGAACAAACAGGTAATATTCAGCTCTGTAGTTACATTCATTGTTCCTATTTCACAGAGGAGGCCCAGATAGGATGAGAAACTCACCAAAGTCACACCTGACCCAGTTCCACCATGCTGAGCTGCCCAGTCCTGGAGCCATCCTTCTGTAAGCAGCAGCGGGAGGGAGCAGGCCTGGAGGCAGTGCTCCTTTCACTCTCCAAAGGAACATTCCTAGAAGCTCAAATGCCAATATTGTCCCTTCCGGCAATTTTAACAAACCTGCCTCTACTTGCTCAGGAGAGGATGTGGTGGGGACAAGGGAAGTGAGTTTTTATTTCAGTCTCTCTCCAGCTGGGTGCACTGCAAGAGCTCTCATCTTCCCTGGAACTGTCTTTCATTTGCACATTGACCCAGGTTACTGTGAGGTGAAAATAAAGTGAGATAAAAGGAGAAGCAAAAAATGCAAAATGCAATCCCACGGTACCCAAGCAGTAGGGACCAAGCAATTGAAAAGCAAACTAAATAGCACCTGTGATGGGTGCTGTCTGCATGTGGTGTGTGTGGATTTTATTTCTTTTAATTATTTTTATAACTAGTGTGAGAGAATGTGTGTGGATTTTAAACAAAAATATATTCAGCAGCTGATTTTCACTGCAAGCCTGGGTCCTGCACAGCCCAGTGGAGGGAGAGCTGGCTTGTGTTTGCCTCAGGACATGCAGATGTGCTTTCGGGGTGGCCACAGCTTCTCCCTCCTACTTATGGCCAGAAGTAGCTGGTTTGCAATGAGCCTCAGGGTGCTGTCAACTCTTGCTACTCAAATTGTGACCTGTGGACCAGTGGCACCTATGCTACCTGGAAGCTTATTAAATATGCAGATTTGGCTGAGCACAGTGGCTCATGCCTGTAATCTCAGCACTTTGGGAGACCAAGTTAGGAGGATGACTTGAGGCCGGGAGTTCGAGACCAGCCTGGGAACATAGTAAAACTCCATCTCTAAAAATAATAATAATAATGACAATTAATTTAGCTTAGTTTTTTTTAAAAAAAAAAAGAACCAGAACTGCAGAGTCTCTTAGTCCCCACCCCAGACCTGAGGGATGACAGTCTGCATTTCCATAAGAATCCAGGTAATCTGTGCACACGGGGACATTGGAAAAGCTGGTCTAAATCCACACTGGTGGGACCAGGAGCTGGCTGAGACTAAGGGAAGGGAAGCTGAGTTTTTACTAGGGTGACCAACCATTCTGGTTTTCCCAGGACCTTCTTAGTTTCAGCACTCAACCTCCTGTGCAAACTAGGATGGGTGGTCGCCCCTGCTGCTACCCCAATCACCTCCGCCAGCTTCTGGGGTCCCGGCGACTACAAATCCCAACGCGAAGACTCCGGCTCCCCCAGTGACCAAGGCCTAACAGTTGGCTGCATGTGGTGGCTCACACCTGTAATCCCAGCACTTTGGGATGCCGAGGTGGGAGGACTGCTTTGTTAGGGACGCAAGAACATAGGAGGGCCAGAGTAAGGCCATTTTAAGTTCCGCTCCATCTGCGACTAGCAAAGCACATTCCTTGCCAGTCACCACCCATAGTCATGGGATGTTTCTAGTCAAGGAAATAGCTAAAGGTGCCTGCAGAACACTCTCCTACAAAACAGAAAGTCCAGATGTCCCAATGCCCACAACTGTATCCATTCTCTAGATCATAAGAGTTATGCTTTGATGTACTCACACACAAAAGTGTCAAGGATAGTTTCCTCTAAATCAATGGAATAATAAATCTTGTCATGCTGTCTGCTCACCCGAATGTAGACACAGCTTAGCTTAGTCTTTGCACAAACAACACCCCTATATAAGAAAAGCTTAAAACAAAGACGATGTGTTCCTGTTTGCTTTCTGAGGATGCCCTACTCTGTAACAGAGTAGATTTCAAGAAACTCTCTCCTCTCACTGCACCCTCCGACTCACCTTGAATTCCTTCCTGTGCAAGATCCAAGAACTCTCTCTTGGGGTCTGGACCAAGACTTCTTTTTCCAGTAATGACTTCAGTCCAGGAGTTCAAGACCACCCTGGGCAACATAATGAAACGTCCTCTCTACAAATAATAAAAACAGTTAGCTGGGCGTGGTGGCACACCTCTGTGGTCCCAGATACTCAAGAGGCTGAGGTGGGAGGATGGCTTGAGCCCAGGAGGTTGAGGTTGCAGTGAGCTGTGATTACATCACTGCACTTCAGCCTGACCCTGTCTCAAAAAATAAAAATAAAAAACAGCCGGGCACGGTGGCTCACGCCTGTAATCCCAGCACTTTAGGAGGCCAAAGCAGGTGGATCAACAGAGGTTGGGAGTTCGAGGCCAGCCTGACCAACATGGAGAGACCCTGTCTCTACTAAAAATACAAAATTCGCCAGGCGTGGTGGCGTGTGACTGTAATCCCAGCTACTCGGGAGGCTGAGGCAGGAGAATCGCTTGAACCCAGGAGGTGGAGGTTGCAGTGAGCCGAGATCACGCCAGCCTCGGCAATAAGAGCAAAACGCCATCTCAAAGAAATATATATATATGTATATATAAAGTCTAAGAGATGCAGGGAGGCCTTGAGTTCTCTGTGACTTGGCCCCAGCTCTCCTCCCCAGCCTCCTCCTCCTCTGCCTCTCCCTTCTCTCTTGGAAGCTCCAGGCACATAGTGGGTTTGCAGTCAGCATGTGAGCATACCAAGGCCGAGAGGTCCGACCCAGGGAAGCTGCAGCTGATGACATCATGGTTCGTGTCTGAGCCTTCCAGGGTCTCTTGCTGCCAGACTTGTGCACATGCTGAGGTCCCTCTGCCTGGGATGCTCTTCCCTGCCTCCTCCTCCCTCCCTACAGTGCTGGCAACACCACTCTGTGCTACCGACTCCACTCTCCCCACAGCCACCTTGGGCCCTGCTCAGTACACACTTGCAAAGTAAGTGAATAGATGTAATCAGAGGACTCATCAAGCTCAGCTGCCCTAAGGCGTGCTTAAGCTCCCCAGTGGTTCTCAGTCCTGCTCACACCAGAATTTTCTGAGGGCTTTTAAAGTTTATGACTGCCTGGGCCCTGATGCCAGAGATGCTGGTCGGGAACCACTGAGCACAACCCTTTGAATCTGCTAGGCTCCACATGGACCCCAAAGGTCTCAGGGAACTGGGGCGGTGAGTGGGTGGGGGCAGGGTTCGGAAACTCAAATGTAAAGCCCCTGGGCCCAGACTGGCAAGCTGCACGCGTGAATTGAAGGTTATCAGGAAATAGGGGCTGCCAGGGCTGGAGTCCAAAAGCTGTCAACATGGCAGCCCAAGCAAGGTATGTTCAAAGGGCAATACTGCAGGTGGCTAAGAAAGGGAGAGCTGTGTCACCATTCTGAGCCTCAGTTTCCTCCTCTGTAAAATGGTCATGCCAATGATAATACCCACCTCAGCCAGGTGCGTTGGCTCACGCCTGTAATCCCAGCACTTTAGGAGGCCGAGGCAGGTGGATCACCTGAGGTCAGGAGTTTGAGACCAGCCTGGCCAACATGGCGAAACCCTGAATCTACTAATAAAAAAATACAAAAATTAGCTGGACATGGTGATGCGCACCTGTAGTCCTTCCTACTCAGGAGGCTGAAACAAGACAATTGCTTGAACCCAGAAAGCGGAGGTTACAGTGATCTGAGATTGTGCCACTGTACTCCAGCCTGGGCCACAGTGCAAGAGTCTATCTCAGAAAAAAGAAAGAAACACTGAGGTCTGTAGCGGGGGGACTAGGGGAAGGACAGTGGGGGGTAGGGAGTTGGGGAGAGATAACATGGGAAGAAATGCCAGATATAGGTGATGGGGATGGAGGCAGCAAACCACATTGCCATGTATGTACCTGTGCAACAATCCTGCATGTTCTTCACATGTACCCCAGAACCTAAAGTGCAATAAAATATATAAATAAAGAAAAAAGAAAAAAGATAATGCCCACCTCATAGTTGCTATAAAGTCGTTGCATGTAAAGCACTTAGAATATCACCTGGCACAGTGCATTCAACTCACATTGCTACAAACACTATTATCTAACAATCACAGTGGTTTATTTGGACCCCACATTATATTGTAAGTTGCCAACATTTTAAAACCTGGAGCTTTTATATGAAAATCTAGATTTCTGGTTTCTCTGTAAAACCTGAACCTCTGGGCTGAGTGCAGTGGCTCATGCCTCTAATTCTAGCACTTTGGGAGGCCAAGGCAGGCAGATCATTTGAGCTCAGGGGTTCAAGACCAGCCTGGGCAACATGGCGAAACCCCGTCTCCACCAAAAAAAAAAAGAATTGTAGTCTCAGCTACTTGGGAGGCTGAGGTGGAGGTGGGAGTATTGCTTGAGCCCAGGAAGTCAAGGCTACAGTGAGCTGAGATCACGCCACTGCACTCTAGCCCGGGTGACAGAATGAGACTTTGTCTCAAAAAAAAAATGAACCCCTCGCAGCACCAGGCTGTATTCCCACTGGCTCAGCTGACGGGCACGGGCTGTCCCTTGACTCACTCTCCCCACCAGCTGTGGGCAGTCCCGGTCACCACCTGCTCTCCAGCCCGTGCATGTTTCCTGGCTGCTGAGGGCTGTGACCCTTCTTACAGTAAAAAAAATAGTCCTCAATTCTTATAGTTCTAAATCAAAGTGAGAAAATGAAAGTCATTTGGAGAGAGTACATGTCTGTACCCCACACCTCCGTAATTCATTTGCATTCCCTATGTGACCCCCGGTTTATAGGATAGCAGGTAGGAGGAAAGAGTTTGCATGTAAACGCAAAAGAGAAAAAAAAAAAGCCTTAGAGTTCTTTGGGCCACACAAGCTATATACACGTTCATTCACTTCCCTCCTATAGAGCTCACGTGTACCCAGACTGATGTGCCAGAAACAGGGGTTCCTACACTGCTAACTAGACTCGGGAAGTGGCTGGCTCCACCTAGATTGCAATGGCTGGGATGGCACGGCAGATATAGTGTCTGTTCCTTGTCCTTCACCCCCACCTACTGGTCCTTTCAAGAACTACAACCTTTGGTCAAGAGCAAGCTCTCCCCCCATGCTGCTTGTAAATATCCAGGTTTGCACATTTACATAAAGGAATTAGGAGTCTTAAAATGCCTATGCATCTGGAAGAAGTTTTCTCCAAGGCTCCCCATTTCCCCATGTCCTTTTGGATCATTCCAGATTGGCAGGGGAAAATCATTCGGGCCGCCTCTAACAGCTGGTCCACACCATCCTTAGGCACTTAGTGGGATCTCTTCACAGTAGTTTTATTATTTCAACTTAATCGGAAGTCAGTCCGAGCTGGGCGCGGTGGCTCACGCCTGTAATCGGGGCATTTGGGAGGCCGAGGCATGTGGATCAACTGAGGTCAGGAGTTCGAAACCAACCTGACCAACATGGAGAAACCCTGTCTCAACTAAAAATACAAAATTAGCCTGGCGTGGTGGCACACACATGTAACCCCAGCTACTTGGGAGACTGAGGCAGGAGAATCGCTTGAACCCAGGAGGCGGAGGTTGCGGTGAGCCAAGATGGTGCCATTGCACTCCAGCCTGGGCAACAAGAGTGAAGCTCCATCTCAAAAAAAAAAAAGAAAAGAAAAGAAAAGAAAATTATCCTATAGAAACAAGTGAATATATGCACAAAAATGTTCATTGCAGGAGTTTGTAGTAGAAAAAGGCCTAGAAACCAGTTGGGATTCTTTATCTCAGGGCCACAGACTCTCAGAGGATTTATGGATAGAATTGAATTTCCATACAGTGGTTGTTTCCCTTGCATCGTTATGTATTTTACTTTATGCATTTAGAAACATCTTCCTGCCAGTTGCCGTGGCTCAGGGCACTTTGGGAGGCTGAGGTGAGAGGATCACTTGAGCCCAAGAGTTTGAGACCAGCATGGGCAACATAGCAAGATGGCCATCTCTACAAAAAATTTAAAAATTAGCCAGGTGTGGTGGTGTGCACCTGTGGTCCCAGCTACACAGGAGGCTGAAGTGGGAGGATCAGTTGAGCCCAGGAGTTCAAGGCTATGGTGACCTATGATCCATCCATTTCACTCCAGCCTGAGCAACAGAGTGAAACTCTATCTTTAAAAGAAAAATGAAATTGTTTTAATATAATAAAATAATGAAAAGTAAAAATATTTTTCTGAGCAAAGATCCATAGGTATCACAAGACTGCCAAAAGGAACTAGTGCACAAAACCAGATGGTTAGTCTGGTTATGATGCATGCAGACAGTGGGAGGTTAACTGAGCTGTTAAAAATAAATTAGGTTTATCTACATAATACTGATCTGGACAATCTCAAAAGTACATTGTTAGCTGGGTGCATTGGCTCACACCTGTAATCCCAACACTTTGGGAGGCTGAGGTAGGTGGATCACTTGAGGCCAGGAGTTTGAGACCAGCCTGGCCAACACGGTGAAACCCCGTCTCTACTAAAAATACAAAAATTATCCTGGTGTGGTGGCAGGTCCCTGTAATCCCAGCTACTTGGGAGGCTGAGGCAGGAGAATCACTTGAACCTGAGAGGCAGAGGTTGCAGTGAGCCAAGATCACACCATTGAATTCCAGCCTAGGCAACAAGCATGAAACTCTGTCTCAAATTAAAAAAAAAAAAAAATTATCTGGTTTAAAAAAATGACCAAAAAATTTACCATCTTAACCATTTTTAAGTGTGCAGTTCAGTAGGGTTAATACACTCCCACTGTGCCTGCCGCCTCCAGCACTCTCATCTTGCATCACTGAAACTCTGTATCCATCAAACACTCTCCCCCTTCCCCTAATCCCTGCCACCATTGTACTTTCTGTCTCTGTGAAACTGACTACTCTAGGTGCCTTATGTAAATGGAATCATTCATTGTTTGTTCTTCTGTAATTGGCTTATTTCGCTTAACACAGTATCTTCTGGGTTCATCCATGTTGTAGCCTGTGTTAGAATTTATTTTTAAGGCTGAACAATATTCCATTGTGTGTATATTATAATTTTGTTTATCTGTTCATCTGTCAATGGATACCTGGGTTGCTTCGACTTTTTGGACATCGCAAATAATACTTCTATAAACATGAGTGTGCAAATCTCTCTCCAAAATCCTATTTTCAATCATTTTGATATATACCCAGAGTGGACTTGCTGGATCATATGGTAATTTTATTTTGAATTTGTTGGGGAGCCACTATGCCGTTTTCCATAGCAGTCACACTTTTTTTTTTTTTTTTTTTTTTTTTTTTTTTTGAGGTGGAGTCTCACTCTGTCACCCAGGCTGGAGTGCAGTGGCATGATCTCGGCTCACTGCAACCTCCGCTTCCTGGGTTCAAGTGATTCTCCTGCCTCAGTATCCTGAGTAGATGGGATTACAGACACCTGCCACCATGCCTGGCTAATTATTCTACTTTTAGTAGAGACAGGGTTACACCATGTTGGCCAGGCTGGTCTCGAACTCCTAATCTCAGGCAATCCACCTGTCTCAGCCTCCCAAAGTGCTGGGATTATAGGTGTGAGCCACTGCGCCCGGCCTGCAGTCACACATTTGACGTTCCTCCCAGCAACGCGCAAGGGTCCCAGTTCCTCCACAGCCTCACTTGCTATTTTCTATTGCTTTGATAGAATTCATCCTCATGAATGTATAATCCTGTCTACTTTTGATAGATGGGGGCATCTGAGATCTCCAGTCCTGAGGTAGCTGAATTTGGAGAAAGCATCCATAATTCGGGCTCCCCTCTGAGAAGAGAAGTGAATCCCTTAGGAGAATAACTCAAAAAATAATAATATCAAAGCTGGGAGAGAACTTACAGGTCTTCCAATTTAAGCCCTTCATCTTACAGATGGGAAAATTGAGGCCAGACAGGAGGAGTGCTTATCTCTCAGCATAACTGAAGCTGGGAACAAAGCGACAGCTTCCATTCCACCTCACCACACTGTGCCCCGGGTCCAAGATAAATTTGCCTCAACATTTGACAAGAAGGTTGTTCTTTCTGGCTGAAGTGCCATGTGACTAAAGACCGTATTTATGGTTGTCCGGGCAGCGGCAATGATGCAGCGGACGCCTCCGGGGCTGGGTGGGGCTCCATGGTTACAGTCAGGGTAGGGCTCTTGCTCACCCTGGTCCCTGGCTGGGGCAACTCTGGGGTGGGGACGGGGTGGGGGTGGGGGCCGGTTCTCTGCCTGAAAGTTGCTGGCACATTCAGGCCCCTGAGCAAGGAGTGATTCCAGATCCCAACTCCCTACTGTTTATGCACTGCTGGATAGAGACCCACCTTCCTCCCCCAGACCCCATGCCCCTCAGCAGAGAGAAGGCTACCAGGTCTTAGTTTTTTGTTGTTGTTTTTTTNTTTTTTGAGACAGAGTCTTGCCCTGTCACCCAGGCTGGAGGGCAGTGGTGCGATCTCGGCTCACTACAACTTCCGCCTCCCGGGTTCAGGCAGTTCTCCTGCCTCAGCCTCCCAAGTAGCTGGGATTACAGGCACGTACCACGGTGCTGGGCTAATCTTTGTATTTTTAGTTGAGACAGAGTTCAGCATGTTGGCCAGGCTGGTTTCGAACTCCTGACCTTGTGATCTACCTGCCTCTGCCTCCCAAAGTGATGGGATTACAGGCATGAGCCGCCGCGCTTGGCCCAGGTCTTACTTATCTAAGAATCCCTGGCCTCTTGCCCCAACCCCAGCCCCAGCTTCAGGCTCTACACGTGATGATAGCACCTAAGAGATGCCAGGTGCCTACAGCTGAGCTTAGAAAAGGCTGGCTGCTCACACCTGGGAACCACAAGCCTCTCTGCTCCTCAATCCTTAGAGAGGCAACAGAGCCCAACCCTCATTTCAGAGTTGGGGCTCCAATCCCACCTCTGACACCTGCTACAGCAGGGACCCAGGCCAAGCCCGGTAACCTCTGCCTCAGTTTCTTCACCTATAAAACAGGAATAATAATAGTACTCAGCTCATAAGGTGATCTTGTAGGTTAAATGAGTTAATATTTAACTGGCTCAGTTCACAATTGCTATTGTGGTGGTGGTTGGGATGTGTTTATTTTAATGTCTACTAAGGGAAACACTAAACCAGTACAGAAAATCTAAGATTTCATAGACATCATTGCTAAAAAACAAAAGAGACTGAAGTTTTTTAACCAAAAAAATAAAAAAGGATTTAAAGACTGTCTTTTTAAAGCCCAAGTGTACAGAATGACAAACGTTTTAAGGTGATGTAGCGCCCCCTCCTGGTCACGCACCGCAGCTGTCCTGCCACTCCTCCCATTCGGAAGCTGCTGAGGTCAGCGCTGTCACTCACTTCCCCCCCCCACCCTCACTCCCCCCCCACTCCCCGCCCCCCGCTCCACCCGCCGCGGAGACTGACTTAAGCGAAGAGTTGATCCCATGGCAAGCCGAGATGCTCCACATGACAAGACCTGAGAAACGCAGCCCGGCTGGCCGTGCTGAAGCTCACCGGTGAGCCCACCCACCTCGCTGCCGTTGTTCAGTTGCTAAGAAAGTGCTCAAAGCTGGAAGGCCGACTTAAAACGCGCACTCTGAACGAAGAGACCCCCAAACAGGCTTTGTGTGAGCAACATGGCTATTCATTCACCCGGGTGCGGATCAGCTGAGGCGGAAAAGGGAGTCAGCCAAGGGCAGTGGGACAGGAGCTGGTTTTCTAGGTTTGGGGTGGGCAGTGGAAAGTTACGGTTTAGGGCGTTTTTTTGCAAGCTGGGAGGGGTCGTAGGGTGTGGAGTCACGAGGTTGACCCAGGTAGGTTACAAAGTCCAATGGCCTTATCAATTAGGGCGGGAATAAGGAGCAATAGAGAATGTCTCAAAGTTAAGTGGCAGGCAGGGGTTGATCATTTCTTCCTCTTCATGGTCTTCCAGTTCAGATTTTCCAGGAACTCATCTGGGGTGTCTGTGCAGGTCACAGAGGTTACCACGGCATCCGTGGCACCATCAGTCAACCTAAAAGACCTTACACGACCCAGACTTGGCCAGCCCCGCTGTGCCCACCCTGCAATCCCGCTCCAGTTTCCCAGCGCTGCCCAGCCCTGGCACAGGCTGGTTTTCTCCCAGGAATGTCTGCAGGCTTGCGGAAGCCAGAGAGGAAAGCCCACCGAGGAGGCCCTCTTGCTCTGGCCGGGGTATCCTGCTGGCCCAGTCCCAACAGAAGGAAGGAGTCGCCTTGGCTGGACCCTGCGCTTTACACCAGGCTGCGCTGTCCTCGGGAGGCCCACAGAATACAGCCGACACTTCTCATGGTAGCCTGGCCCTATGTCCTGTAAACCTGACCTTGCCCTGTCTCCTCTCCCTACTCCCTCACTCCAACCACACGGCCCCGCAGGTCTTGCCCCAACCACAGGACTCACCCCCACCTGCAGGTCTGCACCTGCTGCTATCTCCCACAAGGGTCCTGCCAGTGCTGGTCCCCACCTTCCTGTGCCACTGTCCCATCTCATTTCCTTCACGCTAGTCCCAATGGTGCAATTGGTGTCTGTCTTTTCCGGTTCTCATCTATTTCTCACACCAGCTGTGAGTTCCAAGGAAACAGGTGCCGCACCTGCCCGGCTTCCTCCTCATCTCCAGCCCACATTGTTCCACAAATGTGTGTTGAAGAAATGAACACTAGCCTCACTTTGCACACAAAGAAACTCAGAGAAATGAAGTGGCATGCTCAGAGATCATTGCAGCCTCCAACTCCAGGGCTCAAGCAATCCTCTGATCTCAGCCTCCTCAGCAGCTGAGACCACGGGCATGCATCACTATGCCTAGGTGATCATGTGTGTGTATATGTTTGTGTCAGGCCTTCACGTGCAAGCCCTGACCCAGAAAGTCTGAAATCCTGCCTACCTCAGCTGATCACCCTCCCCCCCTCCCCTGACCCTACACCCCCCACCCCTCTTCATTCAAAGCGCATGTTTTAACTGTGTGTGTGTGTGTGTGTGTGTGTGTGTGTGTGTGTGTAGATGGGGTCTTACTATGTTGCTCAGACTGGTCTCAAACTCCTGGCCTCAAGTGGAAATCACAGGCATGCTTAAGGCCATACAGTTAGAAGGGTCTCCGAAGGTCATATCCTTGACCTGTGCCACACAGCCCAAGTTCAGAATGGCCTCTGAGTAGCGTAGGTCATCCCCCAATGCAGTAACTTTTTCCATTTGAGGGGGTCGCCGCTGGCCTGCGAACCGTCCCACATCACTGACTCTGGTGACATCACACAGGCGAGATTTAGTCATGGGGTCGGCTGCATGGTGCAATCCCTCAGCCCGTGATTCACTCATTCCAAATGACATTTGCAAAGAATGTGTAGACACAATGTAAGTGGAACGATTCACTCACAGGGAAGAGGAACGGGTTACTCATTCCTTTAGCCAGTAAATTGGCAAGTGAATTTTTACTGCCTCTGAGAGCTGGAGACAAAGGAGGGGCCTATTCCTGATGTGCTTCTAGGCATACTCAAAAACTGAGGCACATCACACGGGGTATTTTTAAAGAGTCATCGAATATTCCAAACCCTATTCAGACCAGAAGATGGTTGCCAGGGTGATTCGATCAATCATCCCACAAATAAATAAGGGAAGCATATAGTACATCAGATGGTGAAGAATCCCAAGACGAGGTGCAATTGTAATTGGCATGTTTTAATTTTAAATTATTTAAGTTGGGGCTGGGTGTGGTGGTGGCCCACGCTTGTAATCCCAGCATTTTGGGAGGCCGAGGTAGGTGGATCATGAGATCAGGAATTCAAGACCAGCCTGGACAACACAGTGAAATCTACTAAAAATACAAAAATTAGCTGGGCATGATGATGGGCACCTGTAATCCCAGCTACTCAGGAGACTGAGGCAGGAGAGTCACTTGAACCCAGGGGGCAGAAGTTGCAGTGAGCCTAGATCATGCCACTGCATGACAGCTAGACTCCGTCTTAAAAAAAAAAAATGATTTAAGTTGGCCTGGCACAGTGGCTCACGCCTGTAATCCTAACACTTTGGGAGGCGGAGGCGAGAGGATTGCTTGAGGCTAGTTCAAGACTAACTTGGCCAACACAGTGAGACCCAGTCTCAAATTTAATAATAATAAAAACTAAAATAAATAAATACATGATTTACGTAATGAAGGAAGGCCTCCCTGAGAACACGATATTTGGTCAAAGTGGAAGGAACAGCCTATGCAAAGGCCCTGAGGACCTCGTCTGATGTGTTGGAGGCACAGCCATAAGGCAGCGTGCTGGGGGCAGAGCGAGCAAGCAGGGTGGGGAGGCTGGAGAGAGGAAGAGGGCAGATCGGAGTCCTCTGGACAATGTGACTTTCACCCTGAGTGAGATGACAGCAGGGTAGGGTGGTTTTTTGATTGATTTTTTTTCTAGAGACAAGGTCTTGCTCTGTTTTTCGGGCAGTGTGCAGTGGCATGCTCAGAGATCACTGCAGCCTCCAACTCCTGGGCTCAAGCAATCCTCTGGCCTCAGCCTCCTGAGTAGCTGAGACCGCAGGCATGCACCACTATGCTGTGTGTGTGTGTGTGTGTGTGTGTGTGTGTGTGTGTGTGTGTAGAGATGGGGTCTCGCTATGTTGCTCAGGCTGGAATCACAGGCATGAACCACTACAGCAGGCCAAAAGTTGGGGGGGGGGGTTGAGCACAGGTGTGAAAAGACACCGCTGAGGTGTTAACACGTTCCCCCTGGGAACAAGAGACCAGCGAGGAGGTGACTTTATTCAAGTGAGGGCCGGACACGGTGGCTCACGCCTGTAATCCCAGCACTTTGGGAGGCCAAGGCAGGTAGATCACAAGGTCAAGAGACCGAGACCATCCTGGCCAACATGGTGAAACCCCATCTCTACTAAAAATACAAAAAATTAGCCGGGCATGGTGGCGCGTGCCTGTAATCCCAGCTACTTGGGTGGCTGAGGCAGGAGAATTGCTTGAACCCAGGAGGTGGAGGTTGCGGTGAGCCAAGATTGCACCATTGCAC